>NC_041747.1:23220315-23524065 GCF_004115215.2 Ornithorhynchus anatinus | reverse complement strand
GATGGAAAGCTTCTTTAGTGATGAAGTTTTCCCTGGTAAATGAAGATAAGCCTTGAACCAGTCACATAGCTTTCAGGACTGAGAACCTGTGTGAAGGTATGGAATGTAGTGTTAGTGATTAGTGCAGCATCACTCGCACTCTTATCCCTGCCAGCAGGGCTCCCTTTGGTGTGGTTAGCCCATGGTGAAGAAAGAACACACAAGAATTTGACATAAAAAACCCATGAACAGCAAAGAGACTACAAAATAGAATTGATGTTGGGCTGTAGTAGTGCCCTAGACCAGTGTGGTCTAGTGGTTAGAGCACGTGCCTGGAAGTCAGAAGAACATGGGTTCTAATTCTGGCTCTACCACTTGTCTGCTGTATGACCTTGGACAAGTCACTTCACTTCTCTGTGCCTCAGTTACTTCATCTGCAAAATGGGGATTAAGAGTTTGAGCCCCATGTGGGACTCGCCAAGATCCGCCCTTTCCTCTCCACCCAAACGGCTACCTTACTATTACGGGCTCTCGTTATATCCCGGCTAGACTACTGTGTCAGCCTTCTCTCTGACCTCCCTTCCTCCTCTCTCGCCCCGCTCCGGTCTATTCTTCACTCCGCTGCCCGGCTCATCTTCCTGCAGAAACGATCTGGACATGTCACTCCCCTTCTTAAACAACTCCAGTGGTTGCCTATCGACCTCCGCTCCAAACAAAAACTCCTCACTCTGTGCTTCAAGGCTCTCCATCACCTTGCCCCTTCCTACCTCTCCTCCCTTCTCTCTTTCTACCGCCCACCCGGCACGCTCCGCTCCTCCGCCGCCCACCTCCTCGCCGTCCCTCGGTCTCGCCTATCCCGCCGTCGACCCCTGGGTCACGTCCTCCCGCGGTCCTGGAACGCCCTCCCTCCTCACCTCCGCCAAACTGATTCTCTTTCCCTCTTCAAAACCTTACTTAAAAATCACCTCCTCCTAGAGGCGTTCCCAGACTGAGCTCCTCTTCCCCCTCTACTCCCTCTGCCATCCCCCCTTTACCTCTCCGCAGCTAAAGCCTCATTTTCCCCTTTTCCCTCTGCTCCTCCACCTCTCCCTTCCCATCCCCACAGCACTGTACTCGTTTTCGTTACCCTATTTATTTTGTTAATGAATTGTACATCGCCTTGATTCTATTTAGTTGCCATTGTTTTTACGAGATGTTCTTCCCCTTGACGCTGTTTAGTGCCATTGTTCTTGTCTGTCCGTCTCCCCCGATTAGACTGTAAGCCCGTCAAACGGCAGGGACTGTCTCTATCTGTTGCCGACTTGTCCATCCCAAGCGCTTAGTACAGTGCTCTGCACATAGTAAGCGCTCAATAAATACTATTGAATAAATACTATTGAATGAATGGACATGGACTGGATCCAACCTGATTACCTTTTATCTACCTCAGTGCTTAGAACAGTGCCTGGCAAATAGTAAGTGCTTTACAGATACCATTAGGAAAAAAAAAAAGGTCCAGCAGACACTTGACGGAATAGTCCGTAGATCATATTTGAGCTCTTACTATGTGCAGAGCACTGTATTAAGCATGTAGGAGAGAACAATAAACAGACATATTCCCTGTCCCCAGTGAATTTATAGTCTAAAGGATAGTTGCTTTGATAGCTTCTGTAGCCTTCAACACACATGTTTGTGCTCTATTTTTAGGATTCAGGCTGAGCCTGTCCACCAGACCACACACTCTTGGTGTTTCTTTGGTTTGGAGACCCAGCAGGTACTTGGATGACTACTGGCTGTCCGTGTTCCCCCCACCCCCCCAAAGTGGATAATGTGTGAGTTGGAAGAAAGGTGCCATAATACTGAACAAATACCCTGAGGTGGGAGGGGAAGATAAAAGGAGAATCGCTCAGCAGGCTAGGGGCTGACCAGGGACTAGTACTTGGGTTTCCTGACTCCTCCTTTGCTCTTTCCAATGTGCCATCCTGCCTTGTTAAACAGCTAAGGAAAATTCTTAGATGGATGCAACTACAGGCATTGCCATGCTTTCTGAAGAAACCAAGATGCAGCATGATCTAGTGGCTGGTGCCCAGGCCTGGGTCAGAAGGACCTAGGTTCTTATCCTGATTTTGCCACTTGTCTGCTGTGTGACCTTGGGTAAATCACCTAACTTCTCTGTGCCTGTTACTGCACCCGTAAAATGGGCAGCATTCATTCAGTTGCATTTATTGAGCACTTACTGAATGCAGAGCACTGTACTACCTACTTGGAAGAGTACAATACCACAGTAAACAGATGCATTCCCTGCCCACGATGAACTTGTGGAAGCAGCGTGGCTCAGTGGAAAAGAGCCTGGGCTTCGGAGTCAGAGGTCATGAGTTCAACTCCCGGCTCTGCCAGTTGTCAGCTGTGTGACTGTGGGCAAGTCACTTAACTTCTCTGTGCCTCAGTTCCCTCATCTGTAAAATGGGGATTAACTGTTAGCCTCACGTGGGACAACCTGATTACCCTGTATCTCCCCCAGCGCTTAGAACAGTGCTCAGCACATAGTAAGCGCTTAACAAATACCAACATTAATCAATTAATTAACTTACAGTCTAGAGAGGCAAAGAATGTGGGACATGGGCATGGACCGTGTCCAACCTGTTTATCTTGTGTCTATCCCAATCCGTAGTACAGTGCCTGGTACATAATAAGCGCTTAGCAAATACCATAAAAAGTAATGTTTTTAATTCCACTCGGAGATATCGGTGGCCACTGGGAGAAACAAATTTAGTCATAAGGACAAAACCCTGAGCTTTTTTTGACGGTCCGTAAGGGGTTGGTTGATCTCATCTCATAAGCAGCTGACTCAACCTGAAATTCTACCAAAGGAAGAAATGAAGCATGAGAAAAGGGGACTGAGGGTATGTATGGATGGGAAATGACCAGCTGAAGAGTTTGGGAATTTGCCTTAAGTAAGCACCTCACCAAATTGAGTTTTCTTGCTCTTCTTTCATCTAGCTGTTTTCTTTGGAGGCAACATGTTTCCCCTTGGGCTGATGCTAGACACTTTCCCCCTGACAACAATGCTGATTGAAAAAGCCCCATGAGGTACATTTGAGCAGTTGGGTGTGGGCGGTCACTGCTTTGAATCCTGCTGCCACTCGCTTATTTTGATTCTTTTTTTTAACCAGCTGAAATAAGCACTTAGCTCGACTTTACATTTGATAACAAGCTCATTTGACAGCCCATTCAGTTCCATATATGTAATCACCATCAAAGAGACCTAGTAGGTCCCTTCCCAGAGCCAGGAAGGCCAGTTACAGGTTGTTGACTTGGATGATTTTAGTGGCAAAAACTTTTTTGCTTTCTGGAAATGAAAATTGTAATGGTGCTTGCCTCTCTGGGGTCTCTTACAAAATGAGTGGGCCTTTTCTGGCATGAGGACCAGAAGGGAGAAGTCAAGATGAGCCTGCAGAGAAATGTCACAAGGTGGGACTACAAGAATCAGTTTAGGGCACTTTGCCTGCTAGACCACTTGCTGAAATAGGAGACTATTCTTAGTGATGAACTAACCAAATAATGGGTTAGCCTAATCAATTGATCAGTTGTATTTGTTGAGTGCTTATTGTATGCAGAGCAATGAGCTAAGCACTTGGGAGAGTACAATATAACAGAGTTGATAAACACACACCCAGTCTAGCCCCTTCAAGGTCCCTTTCTCTTTACCTTGATCAGTCCATTCTTCTCCTCCATTGTGAAAAGTGACCGGATGAATTTAACACTTCAGAGACCTTTGGTATGCTAAGTGAGGTTAGTAGGCAGAGTTCCATAGTACCATCCAGGCACTGAACACCATTACATAATACTATCCGGTTTACTATTCCTTCTCCCCCTCCTCCTCCTATTCCTACTACTTCTACTATGCTAACATGATTTGTGTTGTATACCATCAGTATGGTTATATTAAATTTGTAAATCTGTTTGTAAGCCTTTTATTTTATTGAGTGTTTGGAATAAATATTCCAAAATTAACCATTCAACAGCAGGAAAGCAAGAATAAAATATTGTGGCAGTGTAGCATCGACCTTTTTTCTTTTTTTTCCTCAAAAAATCCATTGTAGGACACCTGAAATTTCTAGCCCCTCTCCCTTCCCCCAGGGATCTCTTCACTTCTTGCTGGGCAGAATCACACAGGCCAAATATTCACCAGAATGGCAATCCATGATGATTCAAGGTTATGCTTTTCAATATCTCCATTGATGACCCTCGTTAAGACAAAGAATAAAGACTGATGATGCTGAATGCTTTATTATTAATAGTAATAATAGTGATTTTTGTTAAGCACTTAATATGTGCCCAACACTGCATTAAGCACTGATACAAGATAATCAGTTCCCACAGGGGGCTCATAGTCTAAGTAGGAGAGAGAACAGGTACTGAATCCTTACTTTGCAGATGAGGGAACTGAGTCACAGTGAACTGACTTGCTTAAGGTCAAATAAGTTGCAGAGCAAGGATTAGAGCTCAGGCCCTCTGACTTCCAGGCCCACATTCTCTCTGTTAAGCCACGGGGCTTCTTTAGTCATAAACCTGCTCTGAGACAGAGAACCAGTGACCAGCCAGATACTCTGCAAAGATTATGATTCTTCTACAGAGTAAGAGAGTCAGTAAGAGTGGAAGGGGGCAGTGGTACAGGGAGACTGACAAACCATGGACAAACCTGAAATCCATTGCACTCAACCTTGAACCAGTTGATTATCAGGACTCCAGTAGCTTTCTCCTTGCAAGAAATGAAAAGAAGTAGCCCAAACCTCCTCAATTTTGTCTTTTTGTTCCTTCCTATGCCATAGACCTGAGTCATTCTGGCCTGACCAGTCTTTACATCTCAGAAATCATTTCAGTTCTGATCATTTGAAATGTGGGAACTGCATTTGTATCAAATGCTGGTAACACTCATGTTCATAGGTTCAAAGTCAGTCGCTTCTCCTTATCTGTAATTTATTTTAGCTACACTGTAAGATCCTTGAGGGATCATGTCTACTAACTTTTCTGCATTAATAATAGCAATAATAATAATTGTGGTATCTGTTAAGTAATTACTATGTGTCAAGAGCTTTGGGTAGATACAAGCTAATCAGGTTGGATGCAGTCCCTGTCCCACATGGTGCTCAAAGTCTTAATCCCTATTTTACAGATGAGGTAACTGAGTCACAGAAAAGTGAAGTGACTTCTCCAAGGTCACCCAGCAGACAAGTAGCAGAGCTGACTCCCAGCCCGTGCTCTGTCCACTAGGCCGTGCTCCTTCCCAAATGTAGTCTTCCAAGTGTTTAGCACAGTGCTCTGCAAAAAATAAGTGCTATTGATCAATTGTTACCATTCATTTCTACTCTTCGTGTCTTTGAATTTGCCAATGCTGGGTGCCCCAAGTTGCTGCTGGATCCACTGTAGTTGATTCCCACCCAGTTTTGGCTAAACAAATAGGCGGTAGGTTGGCAGCCCAGCAGAAGCAATTGGAAATACATCAGAGAAAGATGCCTTCTCTCTCTGCACACATGGCATCATCAGAGATGGTGCAAAATCCTACCAAGAGCAAACGTTCAAATGAGACACTTGGATTCATGGCCTTAATCTTGACACGAATGCAGAAGCTACAAGTTCATCAATCCTCTCCCGAAGCTGCTGGGATTGTCTGCTGTGGCTGGCTTTTGCTTCATTTATATTGAATCCCCCTACCCTTTCAACTCACTGCTTAGCTGTTTCCACCGAAAAGGAGAGAAAGAGAGAAGCTCCACTTTAGTGGGAAGCAAAAGGATTTCTCTTGTGCTCTGCGGAAGCAATTTTAGCATCGCAATTTATTCTCCTTGGAAATGAGATGATCTGAGCCCAAATGGTCTTCAGCAATTGAGTGCTTCTAGAAAGGGAATTGTAACTTACATTTTTCTTTGGTTTGGGTCTGTCCAGATGATTGATAGATTTACTGGGTCTGGGTGATGTTTCTGCATAAAATGTCTGAACCTTCCCGAGTTTCTTGCCCAGGAAGCACAGTTGAGTTGTTGGAGGGTGGCACAATTCCCTATTCCTAACGGGTCCCTAACGAGGCCGAGTAGAACTTAATATTCCACTGTGCTGTTAGACTTCTGCATACCCATTGCATTGAAATGGCAATTGACGTATTTGTCACAGATAATCACGTTAGAAACCTTCTGAAGCTATAAATAATGACCAGGGCACCTACGCTATCTGTCAGATGCACAGAAATGTGGCACTTAATCTTGTTATATCCTGAACTAGGTGAAACCCAGAAGCAACCCAAATGGCTCTTATTGCCCAGTTTACTGGATTGATTGATGGCTCCCACCATCCAGTTTTCTTTAAATCTCAAAATTACTGCATCGTGGGCCTTGAAAGGGTTTTGCAAGGTCATGCAGTCCATCCCTCTGCCTCTGTGCAGCATCATGGCCTCTGTACTTATTTTGATTCCACCTTTAAGGAACCCTGAAGATAAGGCATTCATCCATCACTGCCAATTAGCTTAGAATCACTCGGACAATTCTGTCAATCACCTTCATTGATTGCTTACTATGTGCAGAGCACTGTATTAAGTGCTTGGCAGAGTTCAGCACCACAGAATTGGTAGACATATCTCCCTGCCCCAAATGTGCTCATAATCTAGAGGGGGACATTGACACTAATATAAACAAATTATGGACATGTACATAAATAGTGGGGGAGTGAAAAAAGGGTGCAAAACCAAGTGCAAGGGTGTCGCAGAAGGGAGCCGGAGAAGAGGAAATGAGGGCTTCTTGAGGAGATGTGCTTTTAATAAGGCTTTGAAGAGTGCATGAGTGATCCTCTGTTGGATGTGAAGAGGGAGGGTGTCCCAGGACAAAGGCAGGATGTGGGTGAAAAGTTGGTGGCGAGGTAGACGAGATCAGTGTACAGTGAGTGACGTTAAAGGAGAGAAGTGTGTGAAGTGTCAAGAAATTCATTCTTCTCATATCCAACTTGAATCCTTCCTACTGCCTTTTCAGCTGACAGTTAAGGGGGCATTAGACCCTAAAATGAGCCATAGTGGGCTAGAGCTCTTGTTCACCTAGTATAGCATTTTGGAGGAACAGTGAATTCACCTCCTTTGCATCTATCCTATTAGGTGTGCATGGAACATTCTATAACCACTCTTCCTCTTCTCTATGCATCCATGGAGATTCTCTTGTGGAACATGGAGTTTGTCCAATCTGATTAGCTTGTATCCACCCCACTGCTTAGTGCTGTGCCTGGCACCTTGTAAGTGCTTAGCAAATACCATAAAACAAAAAGAAAAAAAGTTAGCACTTATTTAGCTCTCAGTTGGTGCAGTACCCTGTGCAAGGGGCTTGGAAAGGGCAGAACCGAGAAGTGACATATTCCCTGTCCACATGCAGCTTTTACTCTAATAGGGGAGACAGATTTAGAAATATACAAACTCAAATTATTAAGTCCACAGATGCATGAATTCCATTGACTTGTTTTGTTTGGGGTTTTAAGCATATTGTAATTTGCATTTCTCTTTTTCAGTACTGCCTAAAACTTTTAGAAGGAGATCAAGCAAGTTAAAGAGGTTGTCAAGCTGGCAATACCAAACAATCTGTTCTAAGTCGCTGAAAACCCTTTTTGTCATTTTCTCTAAAGAGAAACTCAGGTTCAATACCATCAGCCTAGGCAGGGTGACAGTGAGTTTTAATGCTCAGTTATATGATCTTACCACCAACAGGTTCACTGGGGATTATTTTTTTTTTGATTATTCGTTACACTTAAAATGAGTTGGTAGCCTAGGCCTTTGGGAAACCAATTGAATTAAAAAAAACCAAAACTCCATAAAATTAAAAAAGAAAAACTTTTCAAGAAAAGCACTTTAATTTTTCCAAAATACATTAATATCAATTGCTTGCCTGTCATGTGACTTTGGACAAGTAGCTTAACTTCTGTGTGCCTCAGTTCCCTCATCTGTTAAATGACGTTTACATACTTGTTCTCATGTGGGCCCATGTGGGCAAGAGATTGTAATCTGATCTGATTGTTTTACATATACTCCAGTGTTTTGCACATGCAGAAATATGGTGAATTGAAGCCCTGCTAATTGAGTAAGTCAAACTGCTGATTTGGACTAATTTGAGTCCTGAAATTCTGTCTTCCTCCTATCAATATAGAAGCTGAATGGATTTTTATCTCTAGACTGTCAACTCATTATGGAGAGGGAATTTGTCTGCTAATTCTGTTGTATGTACTCTTCCAATTGCTTGGAACAGTGCTCGGGCAATCTGAATCTGCATTTTACAGGTGAGGGAACTGAGGTACAGAGAAGTGAAGTGATTTGCCCAAGGTCACAAAGCGGACATGTGACAGAGCCAGGATTAGAACCTGGGTCCTTCTGGCTCCCAGCCTTGGGATCTTTCCACTAGGCTATATCTATCCATTAGGCTACACTGCTTCCCCTTCACATCTGGCAGACTACTGCTACTATAGCCTTCACCTCCCCCGTTAGTTGTTTTTCAGTGTTCCTACTGGTCCCGTCCACCTCACAAACTGCTCCAGGTAGTTCTGGGGCTGTAAACCTTCACCAGTGAGATACAGCCCCAGCAGAATGGACGGAAACCCGAACCCAGATCTCCTGATCCCATTAGCAGGGATTTTTCCATATGGATCAACAGGGTTTGGGGAGCTTGGTCCAAGTACTCAGAGGGTACAATATTCGTAAGGGTGGGAGAATGGTATGTTCTTCCCTTCTCTGCCTACCCCTTACCTAGTACATCCTCTCTCTGTAATAATAACATTTGTGCTATTTGCTAAATGCCAAACACTGTATGTACTCAGTACTGGGGTAGATATAAGATAACCATTTGAACCCATCTGGGGCTTACATCTAAGAAGGAGACAGAATAGGTATTCAATCCTCATTGTATGGGTGAGGAAACCTAAGCACAGAGAAATAATGTGACTTGCCCAGGGTCATACAGCAGGGAAATGCAGAGCTGGGAATAAAGGCCAGGGCTTTTTCCACAAGTCTATGCCCTGAGGGCAGCGACCAGGTTTTCTAAGAGTGCCGCTTCCCAGATGCTTAATATAGTACTTTGCCTATATTAAATGCTCAAGAAATGCTATTGACTGATTGAATGAATAATAGTATTAACTGTGGGATATTTTACGTGCGTACTATGAGTCAAGCACTGTACTAAGCGCTGGGGTAATCAGGTTGTACACAGTCCATATCCCACTGTCTCAGTCATTTTTATTGAGCACTTACTGTGTGCAGAGCACTGTACTAAGCACTTGGGAGAGTGCAATATAACAAGGAAGCAGACATATTTCCTGTCCACAATGAGCATAATGTCTAGAGAGGGAGAGAGAACAGATTTTTCAATCCATCTTTTACAGATGAGGAAATTAATGCACAGAGAAGTTTGTGACTT
Source organism: Ornithorhynchus anatinus (assembly GCF_004115215.2). Lineage (NCBI taxonomy): Eukaryota > Metazoa > Chordata > Mammalia > Monotremata > Ornithorhynchidae > Ornithorhynchus > Ornithorhynchus anatinus. The sequence continues at coordinate 23,514,679 of NC_041747.1, read as the reverse complement.
GCCCGAGGTCATACAGCAGGCAAGCAGTGGAGCCAGATCTGGATCCCAGGTATTCTGACTCCCAGTAGTAGTAAGAGTATTCAGTAAGCATTTTGCACATCTATGTCGTTTCCGTTAGGCCACACCACTCCATGCCACACCCATCTCCTTCACCATGGGGAATCCTTGGCTCAACATATATTTTGCAAAAGTAATAGCACTTTAGAGACACACAGGAACATATTTTTTGAACATTCTATTTTTCACTTTAAAACAAACATTCATATGGGAAAGAACTGACATTGACCTGGAAAATCGGTATCCATGCAACCTGTTTCCTAAGATATTTAAAATAAAATTCATAATTTTGGCCCAATGTTCTTGGTTTTTTGTTTTTTTTTACTTGTTTGAATCATAGAGCCTCGCATACCCATCTCTAACCTTGTTCTTTGTAATGGTCATTAGTGGAGAGGTGCTATTAATTAGCTAATTGCATCCATTCCCTTTCATGCTGTCTCTACTTAATCCAACACAGCCTACATTATAACCAACTACCAAACAGTAATTATTACAGAGTTTCATCCTGTTCTTGGCACTTGATTAAATATTCCACACTAGTAAAGAAAGGGCATCCCTGCCTTCTAAAGGTTAAGATGAAAAAACAAGAAAAGAAACCGACATGAGACACAAATAGTAAGACATCTTACCAGATGCCAAAGGGAAAACCAAATAAACACCAGTTCCCTGGCATGTTTTTCCTTTTGTTTTTGATTTGCTTTTTGTGACGCCTTTTGTCTTCCCTGGGAAGTTTAAAACTTCAGAATGTTTGCAATGAACAAACTGAGGGGCAAACAAGCAGACACCATGTTCTTTTTCCAAGATGGATTTTGGATAACTATAAATCAATGCAGGTTGTCCAAACGAACAGAAATCTTTCTATCTCTTGTCCCTAATCCTTCTCAGGTGGAAGTGCAGGAAAGGTACTCCTGGTGAAAAGGACACAGTTGATTGACGTACTGATTTCCTTTTACCTAGGCAATCAAACAAAACTAAAGATCCTACCTGTTTGTATATGGAGGATCCCATCCCCCAGCCCTTCCTGACTCACTTTCAACCTCCAACCTTCACTCTTCTTTAAAATAGTGTCCAGAGTGAATTTCACACTGCACAAGATCTTGCATGATTTCCCATGAAATGCTGCAATGGACTAGGGGACCTGGAGCCATTTCCTTCCCTGAAAATAGAGATCCACTACTGCAGTAACTCACGGAAATATGTTCATTCGGGGCAAGATCTATAGTGTCTCACATGGAATGAGCTGAAGTTCAGGATCGTATATTTGTTCAGCTGGATTGTTTGCCCGCTTTCCGCCACTGAAACTTTGTTATTCATGATCCAAACCACAGGCTATAAAGAACATCCTCTCTGCGTGCTCAGTTTGGGGGCCAACCAAGCAGTTTATGGTGATATGTGTGTTATAAAGCAGAGTATATGGAGATTGGAAGAGTTAGGGCCCAGCGAGGGCATCTCTATTGGGAATTAATCTCAGAAATCTGGAGGAGACGAGCATTTGATCTGAAAACACAATGGGGGTGCATAAATCAACAATGTGACGGCTGAATGGACACCACACCAGAATGCTGGGTGTTTTGTGATTGGTAGGGGAGTGATCATGTAGCAAACCTGTCTCTTACCACGGCTCTGTCAGACTCACTGAACCCTTGTTGGAAGAAAGTTGCTTCATAGTCTACCTTCTCTCCCACCCACTCCATCTATGAGCTCCTCATTCCCTAAGCCCTTAGATCCTCATCTCCTCCTCTCCCCACCACAGCACTTATGTCTGTATCTCGGCAGGGAATGTGTCCACACATTCTGTTGTATTCTACTCTCCCAAGAGCTAAGTACAGTGCTCTGCACATAATATGCACTTAACAAATACCATTGATGATATTTTTACACTCAGTGGCTTCTTCCTGACCTGTAATTTATTTTAGTGTCTCCCTGGCTAGATGGTAAAGCTCTTGAGGGCAGGGATCAGGTATGCTGACTTTCTTGTTCTCAGAAGTGCGCAGTACAGTGCCCTGCACAGAGAATACATTTCACAAAGACTGTTTGTGGATTTGACTGTTGCCGAATGGAAGAGAGGGCAGAATTATAGTGGCAAGAGCTGACCCTGAATCAAGAAACACCAAAACGTGGTCCGATCCACTTAACCAGTCCAGTATAAAAAGGAGCATAGCCTTGTGAATAGAGCCCAAACCTGGGAGTTGGAAGGAAGTGGGTTTTAATCTCATCTTGGTTCCTTGTGTGCTGGGTGACCTAGGACAAGTCATTTCACTTCTCTGGACCTCAGGTAACATCTGTAAAATGGGGATTAAGACTGTGAACCCCATGTGGGACGGGGAGTGCCTCCAACCTGATTAGCTTAGCTCAGCACTTAGAACCGTGCTTGACACATAGTAAGTACTTAATAAATACTATAATTATTATAATTATTTTCTTTGGCTTCTCTAGATCACCAGAAGTCCCTGCTCTCAACTCAGCAGGCTGGCCCAATTACTTCTGCAACTGGAGGGAGTTCCCCATTTATCACAACAGGAATCCACCAGAAGCATTCGGCTACCCTTTGAGGGGTTGCAACTGTCCTTGTGAATCAGGGATATTCCCAGAAGGCCCTGTGTCAGATGACCTGACCACCTAATGAAAGTTACAGACATTTCACGGTGTTTTATTTGTGGAGCCATTTGAAACCACCTCTTTGGTGGCAGAACAATTTCCCTTGTTCAGGGAGTTGTTTCGGATGTTCAGTGACTGCTGCCCCAGTTGTGTGGAGCCCCTAAAATACTCCTACTTAACTATGAAGTGTTTGCTAATTTACTTTGGGATCTGCATCAATTATACTGCAGAAATGATTAGGACAACTTGAAGTAGAAAAAAAACTGATTAATAGTATTTTTCAGGGTTAACAGTGCCAAATAAAATTTGGAGTAGTTTACCAACTCGCAACACAACAAATGTGCTGAAAGCTAGTGGAAGGCTAATAGTGAACTCTTGCATTAACACATATTTACATAAGATCTATTCATTTTTGCATGTATTTGGTATCTAGTGAATGGAACGCAAACCGCCAATTTTCATTTCTGGAGTGAATGAAATTAGAGTGGAAATGTCTTAAAAGGATCCCAAAATACCTGCTGAACACCATTTTCGAATAACCCCCAATACCTCCTGAAACCATGTAAAGAAAAAGGGATGCATTTTGAGTGAACCGTGCTGAAGGTCTAATTCGTTCAATCATATTTATTAAGCACTCACTGTGAGCAGAGCGCCAGTGAGTTCACCCAGAAAGAGTATCGATAATAATTGTAGTTATTACTCTAGACTGTGAGCTCATTGTGGGGAGGGAATGTATCTGTTATATTGTACCCTCCCAAGTGCTTAGTAAAGTAAGCGTTCAAATGTGATTTACTGACTAGGCTTTGATAAGTGCCACAGTGTGTCAAACACTCTGCTAAGCACTGGAGTCATTACACCATAATTAGATGGACTGTGTCTAAGAGAGTGGGAAGATAGATGGGGAAATGAAGGGGCAGAGAAGTTAGGGAACTTGCCAGGGTTAAATCGCAGGCAAGTGGCAGAGTGGAGATCAATCACAACCAGGACTTTGGAAACCCAGATCAGTGCTCTGTCCATTAGGCCAAATTGCTTCTCTATGTTCATAGAAACAAAGATGTTTAATTGATGTTTCTAAATGTACTGGCTTGAAGGAACCCAAGTGGAGTATAAAAAGGAAACTATCAATACAGGAGATAGACTTGATTCTTCATTTTGCCCAACAAAATTCCTGAAGATCTCTCTTTTCACTGACTTGCTTCACAATTCTTCTGCACAGGCCCAATAATTCTATTTTGTTGAATAGCCAAGATTTTATACTTTTAAACAGTTCCATTTGACATTTTTGGGTTCCCTAATAATATAGCTGGCCAGGCAATCAGCTTTAGAGTGAGCATTTTGTGAGTGAAAAGTATAAAAGTTCTAAAGGATGGTCTGAGTTTAAATTCATTGGCATTAGCATTTTTTCAAGCCATGCAGTATTATTGATGGCCAGTAGGTTAAAATGCTGCTTGGTTTTTCTAACATGGAAAAGGATATTCTGTCCCCCAGAAGACAGAATCACTGAAGAAAATCTCAACTCATGAAAAGTAATAAACTAAGTTTTATTCCTCTCACTCCTTCACTGGGAAATAGATTCATTAGCAGAAGGAGGGAACAGAAAAGAAATGTTGTCATTAAAATGACCAAATACCAAGGAGTAAATGGGAGAAGTTAAGAAAGGAGAGGAGATAGGGACATTTCATTCTCTCCATGTGGCTCTGGGGAGAAAATGAAAACAGCAATGTTTTAATGGCTAATGTGGTTAAAAAGGTTGGAGGTGGGACCTGTGGGGCAATAGATGACAGCTAATAGACTCTGGAGTGGGCTGTAGAGGTGGATGATATGGGCTTCAAAGGAAGGGAAAGAAAGGGATGGGGGACTTGGAATGGTCAGAAAGTGGCTTTAGGGCACTAGAAGATAACCAATACCACCTCCTTCCCCAGTGAATATGGGGGAGTGGGAGATGAGGCCCCCTCTGGAAAGAGCAGCAGGAGAGACCGTGTCACCTGGGGAGAGCCATGTTTCAGTGATGGAGAAGAGGAGTAGTGGCTGAGTCAGAAACAGGTCAAGGATGAAGGGAAGATTCCCCAAGATGGAGTGGGAGTTTCACAGACCACACTTGTTTGAGGCTGTGGCAGGGGATTCTGGGGGAGGAGAGGACTGTCATGGACTGACTGGATGGGGGCCGGGGGGGAGATTGAAGGGTTATGGTGGGGTTGGTGAAGTACAAATAAGGTAATCTGAAAAAATGATTTTGAAAATGAATATGCATAGCTGAATATATATATACACAGAATGAACTGAATAGACACACACACACACACATATATATTTATATATTTACAAACACAAACAGTCAATGACATTTATTGAGCACTTACTATGTGCAGAGCAGTGTACTAACTGCTTGGGAGAATACAGTACAGCAGATTTAGCAGTTGTGTTCTCTGCCCATAATAAGTTTACAATCACAAATGGTGAGGGTAGGTAAGCCTACTGTGACAGCCCTCATTTCTTCTGTATGCCCTCCCCTCTTCATCACCTAAGATCTTGGCTGGTACCCCTTTAAACACTTCAATACTCACCCTAGCCCCACAGCATTCACACGTTAGTGAAAAGAAAAACCAAGCTTGATCATGTCGTCTTCAAGGAAAATACAGTCAGACTTATTCTCCAGTTTCTTTGATTTACGATGCTTAGATCTGCACCTAATATCTACTCCTTGTGCGTCATAGCCTCCTATTTCCCCCATTTGTAAATCTATTTTAATATTTGTCTCCCCTCTTTAAGCTCTGTGGGTGGGAATGAATGAATTAGGGGCAGGGTGTCTTCCAGATCTATATTTTTGTACTTTCCCAAGCGCTTAGTACAGTTCTCTGCACACAAGAAGTCTTCAGGCAATATCATTGATTGACAGATATGAATAAAATAAAAAAGCGTTGCAGGTGGCTCTTGTGTTGCTTTGACTTTGGACATTGAGAATTAGTCAGGAATGGCTTATTGGGCCTTGGTTAAGCTGCTGGGAAGCAGTTTGGCATAGTGGATAGAGCACAGGCCGGGAGTCAGAAGGTCATCGGTTCTAATCCCAGATCTGCTACGTGACTGCTGTGTGACCTTGGGCAAGTCACTTCACTTCTCTAGGCCTCAGTTACCTCATCTGAATAATGGGGATTGAGACTTGTGGGACCCATGTGGAATACGGACTGTGTCCAACCCCAGTTTGCTTGTATCCAACCCAGTGCTTAATACAGTGCTTGGCATATAGTAAGCGCTTAAAAAATACCATAATTTTATTATTATTATCATCATCACTGCTGCCATGATGTTGGCCTATCACCAAGACTTTGTGATTTTAGCCCACTCAAGAAGTGAACAGAAATTCCTGCTGAAGGGAAGGTATGTTTCCCATGTGGGGTTGGGACTGTGCAGTCTGTTTTATCTTAGTATAGTTCTTGGCAAATAAAAAACACAACAAATACCCCAATTATTATTATGTTCCCTTTCCCATTTGACTGACCTTTCACCTCAAGTTCACACTCCAGTCTGCCCACTTAAACAGCTAGAACTGTGCCTCAGTGCCTCTGAACTATTCCAAATGATTTCAGTTTGGAAAAATGATTTTCAAATCATTTTAAACAGTGTATTTTTACAGTTTGCTAGTTTAGCCTGAGGCTAACTGGCCAAAGACATAATATTTACTTCATAAATGTAATCAATTTCTTGTACAGTGCCTTGAGAAGGAGGAGGATTGGGTTATATGATTAAAGAAGGAATTTCACATTTTGAGGACTACAATTTGAGCAAATACCATTAATCTTGAAAGAAGTTTATGGCAGAGAAGTACATTCAAGTATCTATAGATGAATTAGAGTCCAATTTAATAAATGTCCAAATTAAGTTCTCATTCTCTGATCCTGTATGGTTAATGCACTATTGATTTTGGGAAAATATGATGGCTAAAAGCCCATCTCTACTTCCCCTTTCCTAAGATTAACAGATTCTGATGATGAGTAAATATATTTCACCCCCCAGAGAGGGTTGTGATGCTGTTTCTCTCTGCCTTAATTCTGCCAGTCTGGAGGATGAGCTCCTTTATAACCTGGTGGCTATGATGCACAAGGAGTAGATATTAGGTACAGATCTAAACACCATAAACCAAAGAAACTGGAGAGTAAGTCTGACTGTATTTTGCTTGAAGATGACATGATCAAGCTTGGTTTTCCTTTTCACTAATGTGGAGAGGATTAGAAACTGTGTTTCTTGACTTGTCTACTCAGGAAGGCTGGTGATTTTCTTTTTAGGTCTAAGTAATTTGTTGGAGGGAAATGTGCCTTAGAATGATTTGAAATTCCTCTCAGACAATCTTCTAACCCCTGGATATTTAAGAAACCATGAAAATTCTCTTTGGAAAGGAGGTTTCATTCACTTTTTTTTCACTTCACGCCCCCCTTTACTCCCACCCCTGTTTTTCTCTGAACATTCTCAGTTTTGTTGCTAACTTTGACATACCTTATCTGTGACATGATCTCTCTGGAATATCACATATGAAAATTAGCATTGATAGGGAAACTTTATGAACCACAATATATTAGATGGATCACTTTTTTTTAGAATAGAAAACCATGTGCACAAAGAATATATTTTAATCACCCTGCCTACAGTTGGTACGTTGCAACACAGTTGACAATGCTTTGGACTGTGTGGGCATTCAATAAGTGAATGTTGACTGTTTGAAGTTGTATCGGAATTATTCTGAGTACTGAAACTGGAGAATAGCAAAATGAAGGGTGAAGGTTGAATTGGGCAAACATAGCCAGAATACACTTGAGGGGAATGCAGAAAGTGAGTCCTAATTTATTTGTGAATGCCATGAATGAAATCCTTATGAAAACTACGCATCATATTTATCATATCATAAGCCTAGTATCAAGTTTATACGTTTTGACACACCGCTTATCTTTCAACAAAGGAAATTGAAGTGTTATCCCAGTAGATGGATAACAATCATGCTTTTGAAACAAATCCTTTTCTGTGTCTTTGTTTCATTTGGCTGGACTTAAGCCCTGCTCACTTTTCTTTTCCACATTTCTCATTATCAAAATACATCTCAGCCTAAAATAAAAGTGAGTTCTGTCTCATAAATGTCACCTCCCCAGTATGAGTGGAGTTTGCTTCAGAGCCCTTGCAGTTACACAGGGAGCACCAGCATGTTGTCAACTTGGTTGGTATGTGTTTAGGTGGCTTACAGGGTAAAACTAAAAAACAACATAAAAGTTCATTAGATTGTCAATATCACTGTCTGTTCAATCAATCATATTGATAAGTACTTACTGCGTGCAGAGATCTGAACAAAGTGTGACTTTTTTATCATTTTTATGGAAAAATTGCCCTGTCTTCCCCCTTCTCCCCTCTCCAAATTTTCTCTTCAAGGGTGGGGTAGGGTGGGGGATATTGGCTTAGATATCCACATCAATTCCTTCACAGGATCTGGGTGGCTGGAAAGAATAAATGAACTTTCTCAAAGTGACCAACTTTCCCTCCAGAGAGCAGCACACATTTTGGGAGGCTGTGGTTTGTTAAAAAGAATAATAGAAATGTTCAACCTGAACATTGCTATTCTTTCTAATTTTTCATGTTACATTCAAATATAACACCTGGTGCTCCCAGTTGCAATGATTAATTAATGTCCATAAAGTGCTTAGAGATCAAGGATGGAAAGGGGCTAAAGTGCAAATTATTCATAATTCATTATGTTTATTACTTGATTAGGCTGCCCATTACCTTGCATTAGAACTGCATCTGTGGAAAAAGATCAGAGAATCATAAATCAGCAGGGTAGAAGAGGCTCTTAGGTCATAGAACCCATCCCGTTTCCTTTCAGATAATGAGACGTCAGCCAGTTACCAGGGGAGTTTATGTCTGTCGAAGAGATAATGTCATTGGTATATTTGTTTTCACGGCTTATTTCTCCTTCTCTTAGTACTTTTCCACTGCAGCCGATTAAACTCTGTTTCAGTCTAGTTTCCACAATTGAGGAAAGTTCTTGGACATCTTTGTTCCAGTTATATATAATGAGCTCAGTTCTCCCTCTGCCAAAATTAATATCCTGGTAGTTTGGCTCCTTAAAGGGAGGACTTTGGAGCATGACAGGTAAAAGATAATGATAAGGGGAAACCCCAAGACACAGATGTGGTTTTCATAGACCTGATGAAATTACTTGGTAAATAAGGCTCCCCAGATGCATAGTAAGCACCTAACAAATACCTCAATTATTATTAGTCAGTTAATTGTATTTATTGAGTGCTTACTGTGTGCAGAGCACTGTACTAAGCACTTGGGAGAGTTCAGTATAACAATAAAACAGACACACTCCCTGCCCCCAGTGAGCTTCCAGTCTAGAGGGGAAGAGAGACATTAAATAAATGAATTACAGATATGTACATAAAGCATCTGTAGAGCTGGGAGGGCAGATGAATAAAGGGAGCAAGTCAGGATGATGCAAAAGGGAGAGGCAGAAGAGGAAAGGGGGGCTTAGGGATTTTGGCAAATCAGGCAATAACTGCTCCCCACTTTCCCACCATATTCACAAGGTAAATCTCATCTCGTGACTCTATGAACCACTGATGAAGAAAACAGATGATACCAGTCATGGCCCACTTATCTCAGAGTTTGAGATGGAAGAGATTTTGTATTTTCTAGGTGAAGAAATTAAAAATGAAATTAAATAAGAATTTCTACATGACTAGTATCCCTTTGGGAGCTGCCAGAATGCTATTTCTTGAAAGTAAAAGAGAATAAATCATTTGAGTGAGGTAAAGATAGTGTTGGACACTAACAGCATTCTTTCTATTAAAACGCCAGAGAAACTGACAGAACAATCAAACACAGAGTTGGTACACTTGCCAGAAAAGCTGCTCTGTTGACTGTAGTCTGACAAGAAAACTCAAGTTTCTATTATCTTTGAAATAACCAATTCAGAAAGTATTCCCACATGTTACCTAAAGGAAAATATTTCACTGTTCAGAAACTATTTTAGACCTTAAGTCTAATTAAATGTAATTAGATTTGGTTGTAGTGAATATTGTTTCACTGCCAAACCTTTCTTTTGACTACATTTTCAGAAGTGGCCAATGCCTCTAATGAAATTACTTTCAGTTTTGAAAGAAGGCATGAGAATGCAGCATGGTGTAGTGGATAGAATTCGGGTCTGGGATTCAGAAGGTTATGGGTTCTAATTCTGGCTCTGCCACTTGTCTTGTGTGTGACCTCAGGCAAGTCACTTCACTTCTCTGGGCCTCAGTTAACTCATCTGTTAAACTGAGATTGTGAGTCCCATATGGGACAGGAACTGTGTCCAAACCGATTTGCTTGTAACCACCCTAGTGTTTAGTACAGTGCCTGGCCCTTAAATGCCACAATTATTATGATTATTATTATTTTTATGTCACTTTTTTCTGTTTTTTTAAAGCTAGAAATGTCATACCTCATTCAGCATCATCCAGATCCTCCCATAACCCACTCCTCTCAAGTACTTGAAAATCACTGAAAGACAGTGAAAATGATGGCGTGGTTAATACCGGCTTCTAGTGACTTAATAAATTGGTTATTTCTTGACCTGCATGTTGTGTGGTCAAGAATCCTTCAGTCCCGGAGTCCAGCACTGATATCAGTCTGGGCTTGTGGGTCTTAACTCCTGGTGTGAGTATCTGCCAAGCTAACTGGGGCTAAGGGAATGGGAAGAGAAGGGAACAAGGTAGTGGCGTTACCTGCCAGCCTCCAGGCAGCGTCAAAGAGCTGTAGAATGAAAAGGGTTCCCATTAGACTGGCTCATTTGCATTGGCTCCTCCCAGCCTAATCAGCAGCTCCTAGCCAGGCCCATCCATCTTCTTGCCTAGTGTGTCATGGTGCAAGGGGAAGCATCTTTCTGTAGCAAATACATTCGCGGGGGCCTCCCCAGGGACGACTAGCCCCACGACAAGGCAATAGACTGGAAAGGAGGAGTGGATTGAAGCTCAGTCCTCCCTGATTTGCTTTAGGCTTTGGGTTACATTTATGCACTAATCTGCCTGGCTGCTGTTAGCTAGCATACATTTGCAAACTCAGTGCTATAAAAACGCATCAAAGCTTAGAAATCACCCCTGTCATCACATTCATTACAACTGCGCTATGCCTTTCGGTGGCAAAACTTTGGAAGCAATGCAAAACACTCAGGCACACGTGGTTATCTGGGGAAATGGGGGATGAACACAAGGACAGACATTCCGTAATACCTCCCCAAATGCCAAGATGTGCCTGAAAGCACTCACGAACGCACTGTAAACAATGTCCCTACTTTGACACTTAGTTCCAAATGATTGTACTTGGATAAAATGCTATAGGAATGCTTAATAATAAATTATGGGATAAAGAGGAAAGATAGTAAGTCTTACAGCTGATGGTCTAGCAGGAGAAACACATGTGCTGTGCGTGCCTGGGAATGAAGGTGATAGCCAGGTATAGAGGCAGAAATGGTGACACGACAGAGAAATAGAGAGATTATATATATATAGATATATAGATATATATATCCGGCGAAAGTTATTCAAGGAATCTGTTGGGCATTTGCAATGCACAAGCACAGTACTAGACCCTGGGGAAATGTACAAGAACAGAGATTCAGAAACAGTCCTAGCCTACAGTCCAACTGAACAATGGTATTCATTAAGGACTTACCGTGTGCCAAGCATTGTACTAAGTGCTAGAGAAAATGGTGGGTGTGGAGGGAGGGGGAGGCATCAGCCGGTCCTTAGCCCCTCCCTCTGTGGATCCAGTACTCCAAGGGTGAGGAAGCTCTAGGTCAAGTGACCTCAGCTCTGTAGAGATAGATCTAGAGAGACACATTCAGAGGTAACAAATGCAGAGAGGTGGCGTGGATGAAGGCATTTAAGAATGAATCAAAGCCTACAGTACCACGGTCTTAGCCTCCAGTCCACCTTGATGGTATATGTTAAGAATTTAATATGTTCCAAGGACCATACTAAGTGCTAGAAGTAAGTGTGGTATTTGTTCAGCGCTTACTACATGCCAAGCCCCATCCTATGTACTGGGGTAGATTCAGGCTAATCAAGTCAGACGCAGTCCCTGTCCCACATAAGACTCACCATCTAAGTTGGAAGGGACAGGATTTAACCCCCATTCTACAGATGAGGTAAGTGAGGCAAAGATAAGTTAAATAACTTGCCCAAGGTCACCCAGCAGGCAAGTGGCGGTGTCAAAATTAGAACCCAGGTCCTCCTCCTCCCACAGGGTGGGGCTGAATGTTTGGCAGCAGTGGACTGGTGGACGAAGGGGAAGAGACAATCCAGGGCCAGGTCTTTCCCTCCCAGGGATTTAGTTTGCCTTTATGTTCCTGTGAGAAAGGGAGCACAGAGGGGCACTGTGGGGCCTGGAGGGCGGTAGCCAGGATGGGTGAGAAGAACCCGCTAGCTTCAGGGTCGCTTTTGTCTTTAAGAGGCAGCACTGCTGCGAGTAAGTGGATTCCTTTGTGGTCTCACTGGGGGGGCTGCTACTTTACTTACATCCCCTCCTGATCCAGTTGTCCTACCCAATTGCTGCCTGAGACTCAATCTGAACCAATCAGAAAGCTCGGAGACTGTGACGCAAGCCACTGTAATGTCAGTGTTATGTTCAGCTTATTCAGGAACTAATTGGATTGGTTGTGTTTTAAAACATCTGGCAGAAAGGGGCATAGAGAGGCAGAAGATATAGGAGACTGCACATTTCCTTCTTGGGGATTTGAAAACTTATGGATATTATCCTCAGAGGTCACAGGTGTGATGTGAAGGTTCATTGATTAGGTGACCAAGGTGACTTCCTGACATTAATACCATATTAAGACTAAAACACCTTTACATGAGGTGATTTCATTAAAGCCATGAAAGATACTAAACTCTTTGATTTTATTGTGTGTCATCAAAACAGGGATTTAATCGGCTACAATGTAGTTCACTTGAGCCAATAAAAGGTATCACTGATTATAACCTGTATAGAACAGTAATGGCAGCCATTTTTTTACCTTATTGGCAGGCAAAATTGCATTTCCTCTTCATCTTAGGTCACTTACCATCCAAATGAGCATTTGTTAATGGAACCTGATCATCAGTGACTGCTTTACTGATTCGGTGTCACTGCCTGAGTACACATTTAAAAGTACCCGCACTATTCAGGCAGAGTTTCTTCAGGCACCTGAGGGTGAGAGATGATGTGAGTTTTGACTGATGCTTCTTTTTACAGCTCACAGAATTACCACGCTGAAAATGCTGACCACTGATTGGTGTAGTCGTAATTTCCCAAAGCCAAAAACCAAGAATGTTTGCTCTAGAAATGAGAGGAAATGGAGACTGTTAAATAGACACCAGGTTCCTGGTGACCTTCCTTTAAATCAGTTCCATGTGCACAGCTTTGTGTACATTCAGTACCCTGGACCTGGTGCTGAGGCAGAGGGTAATAAAGAGGGAATTATTAGTGCCATACAGATGCAGTGTCCAAATTCATATTTGCTGCATACTATCAATCTGTCAGTGATATTTACTGAGCACTTACTAGGAGAAGAGCACTGTACTAAGCTTGTGGGACAGTTCAGTAAAGACTCCTTCAGTGGTTGTCCATTTCCCTCGGCATCAAGCAGAAATTCCAGCCCATTGGCTTTGAGGCTTTCAGTTAGATTTCTCTTCCGTTCTTATTTCTCCACCAGTCCAACCCAACATGAACACTTTATATCCCAGATTTGCTCATTGTGCTTCACTTGTGTCTCTCTTGTCACTGTCCTTTTACTCCCACTCTCCCCACTAACTGGAACTCCCTCCCCCTTTCCTCCGACAGACCACTGTTCATCCCATTTTAAAAGACCTACTGATCTCTCCTTTCCCCACCATTTTCCCCTACTTCAATACCAATACACATGGCTTAGTGGCAACAGCACAGGCTTGGGAGTCAGGGGTTGTGGGTTCTAATCCCTGCTCTGCCACTTGTCAGCTGTGTGATCCTGGGCAAGTCACTTAACTTTTCTGTGCCTCAGTTACCTCATCTGGAAAATGGGGATTGAGACTGTGAGACTCACATGGAGCAACCTGATTACCTTGTATTTACCCCAGCACTTAGAACAGTGTTTGGCACATAGTAAGCACTTAAATGGCATAATTATTATTATTATTACCCTTTGAGTATTTTTCCCCCTTCTCTCCCTGACGTAGCACTGTCTTCGCATCTTTTCCATGAACCCAAGCACCTATTACCATTCACAAGCACACAAAAGGTGCTCAAAAAATGCCACTAGTGCTGATGATAGTGATGTTGATAATATAGGTCTCTCAAAAAAAAAATGCTGCAGAAGCTACATAACTTTTTGATGTCCTCTAGTTCTGTCAAGTCTACTTCTGCCTCAGTCCATCTCTAGTTGTCGTTGTCCATCTTTGGTTCTTGCCTTGGTTACACAGTTGTTCTCTTGGTTGTTTACAGCTCAAGTGGTCACATTAGAGAACCACTAATATAGAGCCAACTAAGGCTTGAATCAATCTGTTGCATTTATGGAGGGCTTTTTGTCCACAGAGCACTGTTTTAAACACTTGGGAGTGTATGATATAACAGAGCTGGTAGACACGTTCCTTGCCCAGGAGTTCAAAAACATGTGAACATCTTTCTGTGGTTAAAGTCAACATTTAGGAACATGTAAAAGTTGCATGCTGTTTTGTACCTGTTCCCCTCTAATATAACTATGGCCATTCCAGCATAAGAGTTAGTCCTATGTAGGATCCTTTCATTATCCTGAATGAACAGAACATGGATTCTGATCTGATTGTATACACCTTCCATTCCAAAGTGACCCTTTCCATCACAGGATGGCCTATTTTTTAATTTTTTTTTTGTATTAACTGAGTGCTTACTGTGTGCAGAGCACTGTATCAAACAACAGAGTTGGTAGACACTTTGCCCTCAGTGAGTTTACAGACTAGAGAATAGGGGAAAAAAATAGGCCTCACAGATTCTAGAGTCAAAACTTTTGCAGAAATGGAAAAGCCTCTTGAAGGTAACTATATACTACCATGAGAGTGGGGTAATAAGGTGGCTAATGATGTAGATCTGTGAAATCCTTTATTAGCCACTGGCCACCTAATGCTGAGCGCTTGACGGACGGTAGTCTGGCCAACTGTTAACTCGTCAAACACATGTTCTCTTGGGAAGCTTTGAGCTCCAACTGGAACCCCTTCATGTTGGCCATACACAGCTCTTAGACCCTTTGCCCCTTGGAAGTTGCCCTGGCAAAGAGGTCAAGCAGGGGGCATGGCTTTTCATCTCTCTGCCTGTGGTGTTGTCTGCATGACCCACGCAGTCAGGGAGGGAATTCATCTTGCCAATGGAAACTCAGAGACGAGAGTGCCAACTCCTTAAAAAAAAACCCTACGAAGTTTGAGACCTAATTTTGGGTAAAGGTGTTAAATAAGGTTGAGTTGTTTGTGCAACTGCCTACCATTGTTTTTCTGCCGCTAAGACCTTGATAAGATATTAATTATTTTGCACTGCCATGCTTCTTCTGTAAGAAGAGGAAGGAGACACCATTATCTTTGTCTCTCTCTGTTTGGGTGGGTTGCTTAGACCAGGTGTCTGATTGCACAGAGGGCCTCTGCTTCTGTGTTCTAGATGAATAATTAAACTTTTGTGGGGGCTGATATATGTATGGGGATATTTTTTCCCTAAACTGTTAAGTTAAACTGGTGAAGAATTAAAGAAACTTTGTTTCTGCTATGTTACTGCACCTTGGCCTTTCAAACTTTGGTATTTTTTTCTCCTGTCTCCAGTTAGGTTTTTGTCTTCTTTTTCTTAATAGAACCTTTCTCGTACTCTCTACTTCAAATGTAATCTAATAATAGCTGATGGTTTTCTAAGGGTTTCTATGACAGCCATTACCATAGTGTCTAATTTAATTAACAGTTAAAAAGGAGCCATTAATATTTAGGCATTAGGCAACTTCGAATTTTTTGCATTTATCTAGTGTTATTGTCAATAATTCCCACGCTAATGTATGGTGAAACCTGCTCATGATTTTTCAGAAGACTGTTCTGAAAACACCATAATGGGGTATATTTTGGCTTGCAACCATTTGTCATGCATAGTAATAGAATGAATATTTCACACTGAACTGTAAAGACTGGAAAAACTAAACAGTTGAGGGTGAGGTTTGTCAAACTAGTACAAGAAGATGTAGAAAGTAAATTCTTAATTATTAGAGGAAATGTTCCCTAATCTAAGGCAGAGACAAGAGGAAAAGGTCAACTGATTAGGATTGTGAAAACAAGAATGAAAAACCTTATCTCTGGTTATGAGGGGGAATTGCTGTAGTTGGGGTTTTAAATTTTCAATGATTGAAAAAGACAACCATATAGGCAGCTACATGATATGTACACACACACACACACATATATGTATATAAAATAGATATAATAAATATAAGTCCCTCCTATCTTAAGATGCTGCCACTGAAATTTACAAGTGGATGTGGATGAGGGTCATCCCTGCCCTACTGTACACACAACATACACACAAAGACCATCTCCTGTTGATTTGACATGTTTGCTGTTTTTAGCTCCCTGGTGCTGTTTTCTGTTCTGCCTCAGTCTCCTGTTCCTTTTGAAACCATTTCTTCCTTGATTGTAGTAATCCCTTGCTGGTTCCTCTGGCAAACTTTTCTCCACATTCAGCTGTCATGTGGTATTTTCTAAAATTACATTTCCTCCAGGAGGTTTTCCCTGATTTCCCCTCCCCTTGGTGTCACCTATGCTCTTGGGTCTGTACCCCTTAACCATATGATACTCACCCACCCCCGGGCCCACAGCACATACACACCTAGCCTTATGCTCTCTTGCTTCTCCTAGCTGTAATTTATTAGGTTGCCCAGTATGTGCATAGCAAATATTATCATTGTTATTATTCTAGAATCCGTCTTTCCCTGTAGACTGTAAGTTCCTTATGGGCTAGGACCTTGTCTAACAACTCTCTTGTACTGTACTCTTCCAAGTGCTTAGCCTAGTGTCATGCACATCATAAGTACTCAAATACCAATGATGAATTGATTGACTAATTCTTATGATACACTTCCAAGTGCCCAGGACAGTTCATGATAAAGGGTAATACTCAATAGATGCTATTGATAGATTGACTGATCTTTGCTCACAGCTACTCATTCCACTTCAGGTTTTTCTTCCATTTCAAATATTCTACCATACACTTTCTGATTTGGGAAGAAATATGTTCTATTCAGAAGCATGTCCTAATGGGACTTTACTGCAAGTTTAAAATCCTAAAGAACTCAAGAGAATCCTTATTTGACTAACATTAAAGTGAAATTAAAGTTTATTGATATTTATCTACATATTTTGCTCTAATGCTGCCCACTAGATCTATTGAGCAATTTTTAGCTATTTCATTTTGATCAGATTTTTTGAAATATGATTTTATTGCTTAGTTATGTTGAACTAGTGTGATGGCTAGAAATGTTTTCTTTTCCCTTTGGTTGATGCAGTGAGCCATAAAAGCTAAAGGGAAGGTGGTTATATTTTATACTGGGGGCAGACAGAGCTTAGAGAGATTAAAGGGGATTCTTGTCAGAAAATTTGGTTCCCTGAAGAGAGACTTTATGAATTTTGCTAAAGTGCATTTGATTGGACAGTCCAGCCCTCTCTGCCCCACCATAACTTTACCTGATCTAATCTAGCTGTAGGAGGAGTAAATCACTTAACTTCTCTGGGCCTCAGTTACTACATCTGTAAAATGGTAATTAAGACTGTGAGCCTCTTGTGGGATATGGACTGCGTCCAACCTGATTAGCTGGTATCTACCCCAGAGCTTAGTACAGTGCCTGGAATATAGTAAGCTCTTAACAAATACCATTTAAAAAAAGCGATAGCAAGCTGTCCTTGAGAGCATAGTGGTTGACATAGAGTGGAATCTTAGTTGAAAGAGTTCTGGAGTAGTTAGCGAGTCTTCTGATATTCTGACTACTCATCAAAACCTCTGTGTCTGAAGAGAATGTAATCAAGGTTAACATTTTTTTTTGAATTATGACTTAGGTAATGCAGTAATGATTTTGCTCATTTAATGTGCCAATTACACCGAGTTAGCTAGAATCTTGGAGAAGTCGATTCAAATTCCACCTGACATTGACTAAGTGGTGGTGGGTAGATAGGAATCCAATAAAATTAAACAGGAACAGTTTGCAACAAAGTACTTAGAGAAGAAAAATAAAGTAACCTGAAGAGATCTTTTATTTTATGAAGTGAAAGGTAAGAGTAATAAAATTCGGGGCAGGATGAATTGGGGGGCCAACATGGCAGAAAATGTTCTTAGAGTGGTGAGGATTGGGAGGAGACGGTTGATGGACTACAATGATAGTCAGTGTGGTAGGGTGAGGGAGAAAAATAAGTCTGATACCAAGACGTATTAGCGGGTCTAAGATCTGTAGGGACTGCAATACAATCCTTCTTTTAAACTCAGCATCAGTCATGACTTTATTAGAAGATTATGTCACTTTTAGATCTCTCAACTGATGCTTGATCTGGAAACTTGGAGAAGAACCAGAGAGAGCCACAGAAATGATTATTGATTTGGGAAATAGCTTATAGGAGGAAGAAAAGGCCAAAAACCTGGGTTTGTATAGCCATAGAAAAGAAGTAAGAGGGAGAATTTAATTACAGTTCTCAAATATACCATGGGGTAGTGCATAAGTGAAGTGAGCTGTCAGTTTGGTGTCAATTTACATTGCAGCTGGAAAGATATAGGGTATACATTTTCAAGAACTTCCAAACTAGAAGAACTATGAAACCTGCGGTTGTGTTACTAAGGGAGACGTGGAATCCTTTCCTCTGGTGAATTTAAGAGAGGTAACACCACTCTCTTTGGGACAATTTGAGTACAGCCCTGCCTGGCGGTGGGATAGTCAATTAAATGCTTCATTGATTATTATTATGATTATTGCTAATAATAATGAAATTTAAGCACTTAAGATGTGCCAAGCACTGTACTAAGCACCGGGGTAAATTCAGTACAGTCACTGTCCCACCTGGAGTTCACAACAAAATTAGGAGGGAGAACAGGTATTGAATCTCCACTTTACAGAAGAGGAAACTGAGGCACGGGGACATGAAGTGATTTGCCCAAGGTCATATAGCACGGAAGTGGCTGAGCCGGGATTCAAATCCAGGCCCTCTGACTCCCAGCCTTTCCACTAGACAATTCTACTTGCTCTAAGATACTACGGTTTTTATGGTACACATGCATATACGCACTAATATCTTTCAAAATGCTTTTGGAAAACAACATTATCATGCTTCTGATAGTAGATCCAGATAAAAGGAAATAATTGTAATTAGAGTGATGGAAATGTTGGCCCAAATTTACATTTCTTCCTGCACTATTTCTTCTACAATACATGATGAGATTTTTATTGTGGGCCATGTTGGAAATTTATAGCATATGCTTGCCAATAACACAAAGCTCCTGAGATGATGTGAATGGTTTTAGGTCCATAAATAAATGCTATCTTCCTGTGCCATATCTGTTGTCCATATCAAAATTTTATAAGCCTAAAGCTCACCTCTGCTGGGGCAGTTGAATGATTCAGGTATTAACTTGATTCAGGTATTAACCTTTTCCTTAGAATATAATGAAATCCACCGTTTATTTTCAATTCTCAAAAATTAGTCCAGGTCTTCCCTTCCCTCTTTATTCTTTGCTCACCTAGAATCTTATGGGTTTAAGAGTCAGGTGTTCAAGAACAGAGTTAATAATTGACTTAAAAAGAAGTAAAAAATTAGAGAAGTAATTAGAGAAGAAAAAAATGACATACCGTCAGCTCTTGTGGGCAGGGATTGTGTCTGCTAACTGTTGTGTCATACTCTCCTAAGTGTTTAGTACAGTACTCTGCATATAATGATCAGTTAATAAATAAGTGCTTTACTGCTGGACACTCAGTAAGTGCTCAATAAATAGGATTGAATGAATAAATACCATTGATTATTATTGATAATAACAATACTAATGGTTGAATTGATAAGTGCTTACTATGTGCCAGGCACTGTTCTAAGCACTTGGGTAGATACATGGTAATCAGGTTGGACACAGTCTCTGACCCACATAGAACTCACAGTGTTAATCCCCATTTTACAGATGAACACAGAGAAGTTCACTTATTTGCCCAGGATCACACTGCAGACAAGTGGCAGAACTGGGATTAGAACTCAGGAGAGGTCACCTCCTCCAGGAGGCCTTCCCAGACTGAGCCCCCCCTTTCCCTCTCCTCCTCCCCTCCCCATTTCCCCCCGCCCCTGCCCCCCCCCTCTGCTCTTCCCCCTTCCCCTTCCCTCAGCACTGTGCATATTTGTATATCTTATTTATTACCCTATTTATTCTGTTAATGAGGTGTATATCTCCATGATTCTATTTATCTTGATGATGTTTTGTTCTGTTTTGCTTTGCTTTGCTGTCTGTCTCCCCCATTTAGACTGTGAGCCCGTTATTGGGCAGGGATTGTTTCTATCTGTTGCCGAATTGTATGTTCCAAGCACTTAGTATAGTGCTCTGCACATAGTAAGTGCTCAATAAATAATATTGAAAGAATGAATCCAGGTCCTTCTGACTCCCAGGCCTGATTGATATAGATGAGTGTTTAGGGGAGTGTAAATAAGTTATTAAATGCTAGAGTTGGCTGTAAAGATGGTGTGGCTCAGGAACTGGGAAATGAATCGGGGGAAGCATGCACTCAGTACATATTCATTTATTCAATCATATTTATTGAGCACTTACTGTATGCAGAACACTGTACTAAGCACTTGGAAAGTACAATTTGGCAACAGATAGAGAAAATCCCTATGCAACAATGGGCTCACAGTCTAGAAGGGGGAGACAGAAAATAAAACAAACAAGTAGACAGGCAATAATTACCACTGATATAAATTATTGATATTAATCTCTGTCTCCCGCTCTAGATTATAAACTCACTGTGGGCAGGGAATGTGTCTACCAACTCTGCTATATTGGACTCTCCCAAATACTCAGTACAGTGATCTGCACATATAAGCACTGATTAAATACCACTGATGATGATGCAATTTGTGTGACTTACTAGATTGTATGAAATGGCGAAATGGGTCAAAATGACAGTGTGCAAGTGGACCACCTGCTACTTTGTAATAATTGTGGTATTTGTTAAGCACTTATGATGTACCAAGCACTGTACTATGGCTTGGAGTAGATAAAAGATAATCAAATCCACACAGAGCATCAGTCTAAAGTAGAAGGGAGAACAGGGATTGAAATTCACCCCATTTTATAGATGAGGGAACGGAGGCCCAGATAAGTTAAGTGACTTGCCGGAGGTCCCACAGCAGATACCTGGCAGCGCTGAGGTTAGAACCCATGACCTTTTGACTCTCAGGTCTTTGAGAATGGTCAAAGTGAGTTGGAGTGATAACTGGAGGGTCTTGTGGGGTCAAGGGATTTTTTTTTGGAACAGAGGAAGAACACCAGGGTTGACACACAAATCATCCAGACAAAAGGAAGAAGTCAACTTTGATCAATCGATGGTAGTTATTGAGTGCTTACTACGTGCAGAAGATTATAAGAAGCGTTGGGAGAGTTAAATTCCACAAAATTAGCAGATAAGTTCGCCACCCAGGACGAGCTTACAGTCTAGAGAGGGAGACAGATGTTAATATGAATAAAGTAAGTACTAATAAACCAACTGAAAAATATGTACCTAAGTGCTGGGGGTAGGGCAAATATCAATTTCCAGAGGTCACAGATTCAAGTGCATAGGTGACGCAGAAGTGAGAGCAAGCTGGGAAAAAGAGGGCTTAAACTTCCTGGGAAAGGCCATGTATTTGCTCATAATTTTCCCCTCGTTTGTATAACTTGAGGGACAGGGAAAATAATTTCATTTTTAAAAGCACATTTTTTTTCTAGCTGCATAGACTCAGAGACTTAACATGCCTGAAACACATGGGGAACTCTTGGATGGAATCCTGTGTTTCACAGTTAGTCATGAACTGGGCAATATTAAGTCTTGTTCTGAATTCTCAAAGACTGCAAATTAGTGCAGTGGAAGTAGAAAAGTCAATGCATGGAGAAGGATGGGTCCAGTGTACATATGACGTATAGCTTCTCTCAGGAATCTTTTAAAAAATATTGTAAATCAATAAACAAAACCTGTAAAATGGTAAATGTTCAAACTCCATGTGATTAAATTGAGTGAATCAAAATACCAGATGCTATTTTGATCTTCTGCCGCACTGAGATTTTGTTATTGTTACTGACACATACAACAGCTGCAAGGATAATTTTTATGTTCATTATATTTACTATGTTGCTGAAAGAATTAGAAGCCCCTGAAGTACATCTTAAAAGGTTTTATTACACTATAAAAGACTCTGTCACTTTAAACTCCATTAGCTGAGCTCTTTGGGTGTGTAATGAGATTCTAAGGCCGAGGTGGAAACAGAGGAGGCTATGGGTCTTATCCTGACTCCTTGCCGACATTGGTCCAAGACACCCAGTGACCCAAAAGAAAGCAGTTTATGTAAGAAGGCTCAGTAAATTTATAGTCTTGGAATGGCTGTATGGATTTGTTAGCCTTCTATTCTTCTGATTAGAGGATTGTAATCCATCTCCCCTCCATGCCAAGCAAGACATAGTAGCATTGCTGGAAAACTTTCTGGTTTAAGTCACTGTGGATTCTGCCCCTTATATATCTGGAAGAAGAAGATGCATTTTGTTGTGTTGACACAAGTGATTTTTCCATCGTTACATAGGCAGGTTTTCTTGGGCAACAGAGGGGCCCTCTTTGGTGGAAAAACAAATGGAGAATATCAACACTTTCAGGAAGACCAGCAGTATTCATTCATTCATTCAATGGAATTTATTGAGTGCTTACTGTGTGCAAAGCACTCTACTAAGCTCTTGGAATGTACAGTTTGGCAGAAGATATAGACAATCCCTGCCCAACAATGGGCTCACAGTCTAAAACGGGGAGAAGACAGCAAAACAAAGCAAGCAGTCAGGCGCCAATACCATCGGAATAAACAGAGTCAAATATATACACATATCTTTAATAAAATAGAGTAATAAATAATATATACCAATAGACACACGTGCAGTGGGGAGGGGAAGGGGGTAGAGCAGAGGAAAGGAGTAGGGGGATTGGGGAGGGGAGGAGAGGCAGAGGGAAAGAGAGGGGTCATGTATTCTAGCATGTCCTCTACACCTTCCTCAATGAGAGGCAATCAATCAATCAGTGGTATTTATTGAGGTTGTAGCCAGGGGAAGCTGCTCAGGAGTTTTGAGACAGAAGGTTGGTGTGCTGTCAGTAATGATGTGAAAATCCGGGAGAGGAAAAAGTCTGGGGGATAGATGACGTGATAGTGGTCATTTGCCTTTTGTTCTTGTAATTACTGGGAGAGTGGACACCAGAAAATCTTGGCTTTCTATTTTTTAACTCATGTGGAAGGGACAGGATTCACTCTGGAATTCAGTATCCTTTGCCAGCTTGTCAGATTTTAAGATTTTTCCTTGTCATGGATACATACTTCAAGGTTGAAGATCAAAATGGGAAATTCGTGTCTTAGGATTTGTGTTAAATACCTTTACAGATAAATCAGTGCTTCTACCGACTCTTGTTTATATTGTAACCTCACAGTAGGTTATGAAGTTGACAGTTTTTTATTTTCTCCAAGACATTAGGCTTTCTTCTGCAGCAGTGGGGATGGAAAAGAACGGCATACTATCAAAATCCTTCATTCCTCAAGAGACAAAATGAACCATGACCCATTGTGCTTTATTTTACATTGCAGTATACATTTCAAAATATATTCATCAGTGTCCTTTTGTTAATGACAGTCACTCTGGTGGAAAAAAAAAACCCACCCAGTTTAATCAAAAAGAGATTATTTTGTCATGGCCCAATATGATAGAGTGACTTTGAGTCACTATTTTCTCTGCTCTTAATGTCATTTCATGTGGATGTGATAGCCCTTAATGACTGGTTTAAAATGAAAAATGGCTCCCCTCTCTATTAGAAATAGTTCAACACTGCCACATTTTGAGTTTGAACTTGTTTCTGGTTGCTTCGGGTAAAGCTCCAAATATGATTTCCTGAGCATTCTCCAAACATGGAAAAAGTATTTAGGAGTGATATTAATCACATACAGTTTGAAATCTGGTATTGTAGATATCCATGACAATAGGATAGTTGTTCTGGTAGCCACTAAATTACTTCAGCTATCTCTTCTATCCCGAGCTAACAAAATTTTAAATGTGTTCAATTTCCACCTGCAAAACGTCTTTCTTCAAAGGTTTAGTTATTTAGTTTTCCATATATCTATATTCTATATGGATATATCTATATATATATATATATATTCGCTTTTCCTGTTCTGTCTGTACTGTCATACTTTCACATTTCCTTCCTAACAAATTTTCCTGATTAAGAAATTCCTTGTAACTTGAAAAAAACCATAAAAATGTTCTAGGTATTTACAAGCACTTATGTAGGAAAAGTCACTTGAAGTTCAGAATGTTTAGATTTATTTCCCAGTTTATGAATCTAGAGACCTTGTAGTCATTATCTAATAAAGAAAATCCATCTATAATTCCCTTATTGGGTGGATACAACCATCTAACACTCTGTGATATTGTACATCCACAATGTGAAGAAGGGAAGTTCAGTGTGGTCATTCATTCATATTTACTGAGCACCTTCTGTATGCCAAGCACTAAACTAAGCGCTTGGGAGAGTTCACTGCATCAGAGTTGGATGACACTTTCTATACCCTCAAGAATGGTACAGTCTAGAAGAAGAGCTCAGAAGCAACATCTCTAGATTGTAAGCTTCTTTGTGTTCAGGGAATGTGACTGTTATCTTGTACTCTCCCAAGCACTTACTACAGTGCTCTGCACCTAGTGCTAATAAGTAGGATTGATTGATAATACAGAATTGAGAGCCTGGAGTGTCAGGTTTTATCCAAGCGCTTAGTACAGTGCTCTGCACAGAGTAAGCTCTCAATAAATACTATTGAATGAATGAATTCCTAGTTCTGCCATTTACTTGTGTGATCTTGGGCAAGTTGCTTAATTTCCTGGTGTCTGTTTCCTCATCTGTAAAATGAGGGCAAAATGCCTATTCTCCCTACTCATTTAGATTGTGAGTCCCACGTAGGACAGGGATGGTGTCTGATATGATTATCTTGTACCTACCCCAGGGTTTAGGCAAGAGTAAGTGCTTAATAAATACAATTATTATCATCAACATTATTAATAAAGGACTGATGTCTTCTCAGACCAGTATTAGAGGATGGTGTTCCAGGCCTCTCTTCCTGGCCTTCAGCCAGGAAGAGGTTGGAATTCCTACATTTTCTTTGGATTTAGTGCCACCCATAGATCTGCTGTGGAGTTCACCTCATTGGTCATAAGCTCCCATCCCTGCTTCTTGCTTCTGTGGTATTTGTTAAGCTTTTACTTATGTGCCAAACACTGTACTTAAATGCTGGGGAAGATACAAGGTAAATCAGATCTGGCATAGCTCCCATCTTCTTTGGAGTTCACAGTGTGATTAGGAGGAAGAGCAGGCATTGAATCCCCATTTTATAGATGAGGAAACTTAGGCATAGAGAAGTAAAGTCACTTGCCCAAGTTCACAGAGCAGACAAGTGACAGAGCCTAGATTAGAACTCAGATCGTCCGATGCCCAGGCTCTTTTCACAAGCCATGACAGTGCTTAGAAGACAGGAGACCACTTCAGGCAGTCCTAGAAGCAACAGAAATGTCCAGGGACCCTGGAGCTGAGGTGATCGGGTGGCTGAAGAGCAGCAGTTATATAATGCCACTCTGGAGTTGGCACACACCTCATCCCCTTCCTCAGTGCTCCATCCCATGAAACAGCATGGGAGAAACACAGATGCCGCTGCCTGTACTAGAACATCTGTTTGAAAGACAGCTGAGGAATTAGTGACAGAATTGCCAAAATGAATCATTTTATAGTTGGATTTGTATCCTTTGGAGTGTTTAACCGTTTAGAGACACGTTTTGCTTTGAGACATTTTTATTAGTTGCTTGAATCATTCATCTTGTCCAAGGCAAGTAGCTACGTTCAGGAACTGAAAGTAGGTGAACTGAAAGATTGTCTCTTTTTACCTATGGAAATAAATCTCTCTTAGGTAAACCCAATTTAATTGTAACCTGATTAAATAAAACATTTATTTTTAGTTCAATTATTAGCCACCAGTATAATAAGGCTCTTCATTCCACCACTTAAGCAAAATTACATTTATTCTCCTGCCTTGCATTCAGTCATAGCTCTTGTTTAAAACTGTGAATCAGTGATGTTTGGAGAAGCAACGAAACATCCATCCATCTGCGGTGGCAGAGCCAAGTCACACATCACACAATCTCAACATATGAAGTTGAAATTCATTTTGCTATATACAACTGCTCCTGATCTCTCTCCATCCTTTCTTTTGAACACGGCTCCACCAATGTACTAGCCTGCAAGTTACTTTGCCCAGAACTTATTTTTTTCTAAAGAGCACTGGGTGCTTTTCAGAGGTTGATCTAAAGAGTTTGGTAGAGAAGTTAGATGGACTTGAAAGTAAAGGGAGAAAGAAAACAGTATATGAAATCATAGGAAAAAAGATTGCACCTTGTTGGTGGCTGAACAAGCCGTGTGCTGTCTCTTTACCTTCAGATTTGTGGATTTCTTTTATTTTCTTGCAGCAGGGGGCTGCTGGGGAAAAGAGTGTTTATGAAAAGCATGAAGAATTGCTTTTTAATCAGTGGCAATGACAATAATACTTTCATAGGTCCTTATGTAAACCACCCGTGTTTGTTTTTCTATGGGGGATGAGAGTAATCTGTTTGATTTAGATAACCATTTGAATACTGTAAAAGTTCATGCCTATTGAAGTGTTGAGTTCTCCTTTCCATGACTTACCAGCTGTTCCCCTTCATATCTAAAGGGTCACTGACTGTATAATAAAAGGAATCAGATAAGAGATACTCTCAAAAACGCTGGCATTTGGAAAGGTTTCTGGTCACTGGCTGTATAATAAAAGGAATCAGATAAGAGATACTCTCAAAAACACTGGCATTTGGAAAGGTTTCGTCACATATCCCTGCTTTGAGAAAGAGAAGGATAATAATGACAATAATTATGATACCTGTTAAACACCATATGCCAAGTACCATTTTATGTGCTGGGGTAGGTACAGATTAATCAGGGAACACAAAGTCTAAATAGAGGGGAGTAGGATTTAGTCCCCATTTTACAGATGAGGTAACTGAGACACAGAGTTACACATATATATGTGTGTGTATGTATATATGTATATGTATATATACGTGTATACATGTGTATATATGTGTATATGTGAAATATATATGTGTGTGTGTACATATACATATATATGCATACATATAAATGTGTTTATACGCACACACATTCACATATACATATAAATCAGATGCTGCTTTTTAACAGCCTAGCCACCTTTTATGTATAAACTGTTGTATTTTCATGGTAATTGGGTTAGATTCTTTCAATCCAGAAGGTGTGACTGCATGCCTTTCTCCAGTTTTAGGGTTCCCCACATGTCTTTTCTCTTCTCTCCTCGAACATATCTGCTTTCTTAATAATTGTAGTATTTGTTAAGCGCTTACTATATGTCAGGCACTGTACTAAGTGCTGGGGTGGATACAAGAAAATCGGGTTGGACACAGTCCCTGCCCTGAAGTGGGGTTCACAGTCTCAATCCCCATTTTATACGTGAGGTAACTGAGTCCCAGAGAAGTGAAGTGACTTGCCCAAGGTCACACAGCAGGCAAGTGGTGGAGCTGGGATTAGAACCCATGACCTTCTGACTCCCAGGCCCAGACTCTGTCCACTATGCCCATCCCAATGTGTGGGTGTTGGGGGTGGGAAGGAGAATTAGGCTCCATGAATGCACCCAGTGTTCCAGCCACTGTGCTGATGGTTCCCCGATAGGATTTTTTTCTTTGTAAAAATTTAAGACTTTCATAGTAGTCATACTATCTACTATGGCAACTATATTGAGCACTGATGACACAGAGCCCTTAATGTAGATATATTGGGATACAGATTTTGTAGAAATATTCCTTGGTCAATTAAAAGGTTCTTTTTCAATTCCTTTCTGTTTCTATTTTTCTTTTTAGGTTTTTTGTTTAATTTGCTTTGATTTTTTATTTTCCCTTGGAATTTGAGAGGCTTGAAGTGAATACCTCAGGGAAAGATAATAGCTAGGCGAATCTGTAGGAAGTAACTCTTGGGAGAAAGCATCATCACTTCTTAACTCTAGGGGAGGATAAATTTGAAACCAATGCATGCCAATATTGTAGATCTCTGAATAACTTCTCCCTTTTTAGAGTTTTGCTTTGTTTTCTCTGGGGTTGTTAAAAAGCTTTGAAAGTGGGGAAAATAGACTTCAATTTTTTTGTGTGCATTTGTCAAAGGTAAACGAGTGAAGAATTAAATATTCCCAAAGTCAAAATCCTCTAAAGGTCATTCCCTTAAAAAAAAAGAACTTTTCCGAAAGAAATCTGAGTTCCACTGCCCTATTCCAGTTCTCCACACATTCCAACCTTCTTTTATTAAAATTGGATCATTTTTTTTTTAGTCTGAAAATAGTCTAGGACCAAGCCAGCTGTTCAAAGAACTGCATGAAGAATAAAGCAAGCTAGAGAAAGCATCATCTCCTGCTTAGTTTTTGCATAGTTGCAATACCAATCAATATCTGAGTAATTAAAATCACTCATAATTAATGGGCTGGCATTCTTACAGGGTTTTGTTGTTTTGAAAAAGCATTTCAGTGATCTACTTTGTTTAAACCACCCTGTAGGAGGAATGTCCCAATTCACCAGACCACCTTTGCTCCTTAATTTTCACCTGCGCTCCTCCTGTCCAACAGGATCCATGCCCTGGGCATCCAATTGTGTTTCACTTTGCGTCTCCAGAAAGAAAGGCCTTTCCTCTTTAAAGCAGTCACTGTAGCCCAGAGCTGAACATGTCCTCCTATTTGAATTACCATCACTTTCTTGGAATATCGCATCTTCAGGGCCCTGGGCCTCCTTGCTGAGGTCCTTGTATGAAGTCTCCTACCTTACAACCAGACAGATTTGCCTCATTTCTCTCTGCAAATCTGCAGGCTTAACATCATTAGTCATCTGATGGTTTAAAGACAACAGGCTGGGATTCACGGGTTCCTGATTCTGGTCTTCTTGCATTTGAATAGTCAGGGAAGAGTCATCAAACTATGTATTCAATGAGGGTAATTGGGGTATTGTGAGGATTCTGTTTTGGGGGTTAACTAGTAACTAGTAGGAACTAGTAGTGATCAGCTACTTTAAAGATGTAATAAGGGTCTCATTGGTATGGTTTTTCTAGGGGGTGTCTGTAATTTTAGATGCACCTGTCCTTTTCTTCCACTTTATATTCATTCACTCAATAGTATTTATTGAGCACTTACTATGTGCAGAGCACTGTACTAAGTGCTTGGAATGTACAATTTGGCAACAGATAGAGACAATCCCTACCCATTGATGGGCTTACAGTCTAATCGGGGGAGACAGACAGACAAAAACAATAGCAATAAATAGAATCAAGGGATTGTATACCTCATTAACAAAATAAATAGGGTAATAAAAATATATACAAATGAGCAGATGAGCACAGTGCTGAGGGGAGGGGAAGGGAGGGAGGAGGGGCAGAGGGAAAGGGGGGAAAGGGGGTTTATCTGAGAGGAGGTGAGGGAGGGGCAGCGAGGCAGCAGAGGGAGCAGAGGGAAACGGGGAAGGTCATCTGGGAAGTCCTCTTGGAGGAGGTGAGCTCTCAATATAAACAGAGTACTTTGGAAAGCACTTGGCATTAGTTCATTCTAACGTTATTACTTAGTACCAGGCAAAGATTATCTGCCCATATTCATAAATCCTTATTGTAACTCGCAGGGCATATCCTGGGCTTCCTTTAAGAAAGGTGTGGATTGGGGCTTTCTTTTCCCCTACATTTGGTGTCAGGTTTCTTAGTAATAGTAAGAATTATTACAGTACGATAGACTGTAAACCCGTCAATGGGCAGGGATTGTCTCTATCTGTTGCCAAATTGTACATTCCAAGGGCTTAGTACAGTGTTCTGCACATAGTAAGCAGTCAATAAATACCACTGAATGAATGAATAGTATTTATTAAGCACTTACTGTGTGCAGAACCCTGTATTAAGTGCTGGTAGAGAGTACACAGGTGGGAATTAGGCTTGGTCCTTGTCTCTTGGAGGGTTGGTGGGCTTGTAATCTAGGAGATAATCTTAGCTGGGTCGTGGTCTTTAGGGAGCTTTGAGAAATTTTCTGATTTCTGGATTGATAAATGTGTGCGGAGTGGTGATGACGGTGATTGTCATCTCCAGGATTCATCGACAATCTTCCCCAGGCAATATGCTGTTCTTAAAAGCCATCAGGAAGCTTAAGAACCCAATTTTCTGTGTTTATAGGTGAACATATAAAATAACTACCACTGCTATTGAAAGAATTAAACCCGGCAAATGGCATTTAATTTTATATTTTTGCAATAGAAGATATATAGTGAATCTAGTTACTTAGGACAGGAGCTTGGCAGCATGTATTTTCTGCCTATTTTATTTTGCACTAAATTATTTTCTTACTGCTTCTAACTGTCAACTCTCTGTTGGTTTTACCGTTTCTTGGTATACAGCATTTGCATTACCATTAGCGGTGCTACCTGTCATTTTCTGATTCATAATGACAATTTTCTTCCCGAATAAGCCACAAGATAGACATCTAATTAAAACTGAGGGGGAAAACATCCAAAGGAGAGAGGAAGCGGCTGCATCTCATTGGTAAGAAGTTATTTGTGTCTTAAACCACAAACTTCATTCTGATCAGATTCAGAGGAACCGGTGAGATGGAGAAGGAATGTAATTTGACTAGAAACTTGCTGACATCGCTGCCTCAAATCCCACAGTCCCCTTTGAAGAGGAAGTGCTGGGAAGCTGGGTGAGTGAAGGACTTGCAAAGAATGAGCTGGGGGGGATCGGCTCAAGGGGCCATGGCAGTTAGTGTGGTCACTACATTCTGGGCAGGCAGATGGATGGGTTGGCAGCAGTTGTGTAATCCATGAGGGCTGGCCTAACTCCACTGTACTCTCTCAGGACCCAGCGTGGCCTAGTGAATTGAGCACGGCCCTGTGAGTCAGAAGGACCTGGGTTCTAATTCAGGCTCTGCCCCGTGTCTGCTGGGTGACCTTGGGCAAGTCACTTCACTTCTCTGTGCCTCAGTTGCCTCATCTGTAAAATGCGGATTGAGACTGGGAGCCCTATGTGGTACAGGGACTGTGTCCAACCCTATTATCTTGTATCTATCCTACACTTAGTGTGCAGTGCCTGGTACAGTATAAGCGCTTAGCCAGTACCACAGTGGTGATGATTATTGGTCACCTTATTGTGCAGAGCATTGCATTATGCACTTGGATCTGTATCCTTTAAGCTTTTGATATTGTCCCAACTGTTGGCCCCAAGACACTTATGTACCAATCAATAATATATTTTAATCTTTATCTCCTCTTCTCAACTGTAAGCTCTTGGTGAGCAAAGACCACATCTCTGAACCCTGTTGTACTCTCCCAAGTGCTTAAGATAGTGCTCTAGACACAGAAAGTGCTCAATAAATACTCAATGGAGACTTAGTATACTTAATACACACGATTCCTCCATATGCTCTGCGCCCACTAGATGCTCAATAAATACTTGGTATATATGATGCCATTCACATAGGTCCTTAATAGTGAAGGTCCTGTGATGATTGTGAAATAGATCTTGGACAGCTCCTAAAGGCATGAATTTGTCAGTAACACTGCAGACTGGGAATTCAGGGACAGATGGCCTAGTAGAAGGAGAATGACCTTGGAAGTCAGGAGATCTGGGTTCTAGCCCTGATTTTGACATTATTCTGCTGTGTGACCTTGGGCTAGTCATTTAACTTCTCTGTGCCTCAAGTTTTCTGTTTTCTCACTGATAAAACAGGTATGAAATACCTGGTTTCCTTCCTTCCTTAGGCTGAAAGTCCCATGCGAGGCAAGGATTGTGTCTGGCCTAGCCTTGGCACTGATAAATATCATTATTATTATTAGGGGAAGAAATTTGATCAGTGCTCTTAAATTACTTGGATCCAACCAAGATTTTTCCAGAGGCTGCAAGGTGGCATTACGGCAACATTTGCAAAAGCAGGGACTCAATTTTGCCGATCTGCCACTTTGCTGTGCCAATACAGAAACAACCTACATTCTCCAGGGAGAATGACATAATTGAGTTAAAAACAGGGCACTAGTAGGCATTTGTAAGAGTCCAATACCTCACAACTGGGTCTGCATCAGGAAACAGTAATGGCAGGCAGAAAACATTTCACATGTTACATCTGTGTCTTAACAGAACTGATGTTATGAGATGCGATTGTCAGAAAGTGACAGGAGCTGTTGATAGCTGATTGCTCTTTTTACCACAATTTAGGGCTAAAATACGACAAAGTGAGAGGGCATCCTCATTTGTGCCACTCGATTGTACCAAGAACCTGTCTATCATCCTGTTCCCATTACTGTCCAAACCCCTTGAGTGGATCAGATGTCCTTGATATTTTTACTTCTCCTTCAACTCTCTCCTTGAGCCCTTGCCTTCTGGTTTCACCCTCTTTCCCTCCACTGAAACTGTGGTCACCGAGGTCTGTAATGACCTCCTCCTAGCCTAATCTAAGGGGTGGTACTCTATTTTGATTGACCTTGGGCTCTCAGGGTTCTTTAGACCATGTTGTCCATTCCCTCACCCTTGAAACCCTGCCTGTTTTCATTCATTCATCCAATGGTATTATTGAGCGTTTATGGTATGCAGAGCAATATAATGATAAGCAGACACCCACCTATCACAACGAGTTTACAGTCTAGAGGGGGAGACTGACTAAAATAAATCAATAAATGATGAATAAGGACGAATTGCTGTGGGGCTGGGACAGGGGATAAATAAAGGGAGCAAGTCAGGGTGATGCAAAAGCAAGTGCAGCAAGAGGAAAGGAGGGCTTAGTCAGGGAAGGCCTTTTGGAGGAGATGGGTCTTCAATAAGGTTTCATGCCAATATGCTATTCTACCAGCTCCCCAGCCTCACTGACCAATTCTGTGTCTCCACTGACTCACCGTCCATCCCTTAATAGTGAATAGTTCCCTACAAGGTCCTGAATTGTGTCCTCTCTACGTCTAT
This sequence comes from Ornithorhynchus anatinus, assembly GCF_004115215.2. NCBI lineage: Eukaryota > Metazoa > Chordata > Mammalia > Monotremata > Ornithorhynchidae > Ornithorhynchus > Ornithorhynchus anatinus. The sequence goes on along the minus strand of NC_041747.1, from coordinate 23,481,705 downwards.
CCCTTTCTGCACTCCCAGAACTTGGGCCTGGGAGTCAGAAGCTCATGGGTTCTAATTTTGGCTCTGCCACTTGTCTGCTGTGTGACCTTAGGCAAGTCACTTCACTTCTCTGGGCCTCAGTTACCTCACCTGGAAAATGGGAATTGAAACTGTGAACCCTACCTGGGCTCCCAATTTGTGTCCAACCCAATTTGTTTGTATCTACCCCAGTGCTTAGTACAGTGTTTGGCACATAGTAAGCGCTTAACAAATACCACAACTATTATTATTATTATTAACTATCACCTCTTTGTGGATGTCTCCCAAATCGACCTCACTGGCCATGGCCCATATATACCACCTCCCATGTCTCCAGGTTATCATTGTTATCATTTCACTTTTTCATTTTTTTCTTTCTGTACAGTGACATTTTTGGTGTTGCAACGTGATTATCTCGTAACTATCCTAGTGCTTATCACAATGCTTGGCGCATAGTGCATGCTAAAATAAATAGCATCATTGTTATTGCACTTTTTCCTTTCTTTTCTTTCTGCAAATTGCTGCTGAAAGGAATATTTTGGGGTTGATGCTGAATTAAGTCATGCAACATATAATGAAGAATAGTGGCATTCCAAACAAAGAAGGCTTAAAGTCATTAAAATGCATCTGCTAGGATGGCAGGGGGAGTTTGGTGCAGACAAATGGAGAAGCAAAAACTCCCAAGGAGAGAAGGGATATAGCAAGGCACTGTGGCAGATTACAAGGAGTTACAAATAAATTTGGGAATTATTATTAGAAAATTCCCCATGGCCTTCAACTCACTCTGCTTTTGATTGAAAAAGGCAAAGAGAATCACCAGAGAAATGCACTATAAATCAAAGAAGATGGTATTATTGTATATAGAGTAGTTACCTGGAGTACAATAAACAACAGTGCACATGATAGCTCAGAGAAGAAATAATTGCCCAGGAAGGTATAATACTGAATAGACATTCTGTGTCTGAAAGTTGTCTGTGTGAGGAACTTGGGACTGTGCTTAACTTAGAGGGGAAAGAGTTTGTGCTGACACATTGGACGTGTTGCAATTTATGTTTGAAATGACTAGGTTGGACTCAAACAAACATGTCCCCTGAATCCCCTGGCTTGCCATTCTCTGGCAGTGAATCAGGATCCCAAGGGGTGGGGTTTTTGTCATCAGCTGTAAAAAAAAGAGAACAGAGTCGAACGAGAATTTGTGGGGATCAGATTTGAGCTGGGCACTCATTCTGACCAACCCTCTTACAACTCTTAAGTGGTCCTAGGTAAATCAAGTTAGTGGCATCTTCTTGGGCTGAGATCTGTGGCCTTAGCTATACACCAGTCACCTGGACTAGATAGTGTGAAAATCATCTGCATGGAACGCAAACCAATTCTCAAAAAGAAAGGCCTCCCGTGAATGGAAGCATGTGTCATGGGACTTCGAGTCTGTTAATAGCCAATATTTCTAATGGAGAGAGAGCGAGTCTGCCGTTTGGTAAGACCACGGCACGACAAACTGTGATAGAGTTAAGACTTTGCCGTTTGTCTTGATTTTGCAAAACCAGCCTCCCAGACACTTCACAAACAACAGCAATTTACATGTTAATTCACATTCCTCAGTTCGAGTTACTTCCTGATAACTGCAATTAACTCATACCATGACTATTTTAGTGATAAAGATTATATCAGAAAGGGATAAGACTTTAAAATCATTTAATGGCTTTTGGGGAACTTTCTGATTGCAATCATGGGCCTTCCTCAGATGTTGCATTTTATTTTGCAAATTGCACTCACTTTCAAGTATCTGGTGTGAATTAAAAGGAAACTTTTGATTTTCAAATTTCTGAGGCAACCTGATGTTCACAGCATGGTCTAGGGGAAGCATCATGGTCTAATGGAAAGAATATGGGCTTGGGAGTCAGAGAACATGGGTTTTAATCCCAGCTCTGCCACTTGTCTGCTGTGTGACCTTGGGCAAGTCACTTCATTTCTCTGTGCCTCAGTTCCCTCATCTGTAAAATGGGGATTGAAACTGTGGGCCCCAGCTGGAACAGGGACTGTGTCCAACCTGATTTGCTTGTATCCACCCCTGTGCTCAATATAGTGCCTGGCACATATAAGCGCTTAACAAATACTACAATTATTATTAATAAAGTTGCAAGTTCTCCCCAGCTCATCTCTTCCTTCCACATCCCTTCCCATGACCTGGGTTCTAATCTCACCTCCGTGCCATTCAGCTGTGAGGCTTTGGGCAAGTTATTTCACTTCATCTATTACATGGAGATTAGGACTGTGAGCCCCATGGGAGACAACCTGATTACCTTGTATCACCCCAGTGTTTAGAACAGTACTTGGCACATAGTAACCACTTAGCAAATAGCATTATTTATTTATTTTTCTGGACTGTAAGCCCGGTATGGGCAGGGATTGCCTCTCTCTATTGCTGAATTGTGCTTTCTAAGCACTTAGTACTGTGCTCTGCACACAGTAAGCACTCAATAAATATGATTGAATGAATAGACTGTAAACTCACTGTGGGCAGGGAATGTGTCTACAGACTCTTATATTTTACTCTCCCAAGTGCCTAGTACAATGCTTTGTGCTCTGTAAGAAAGATTGATTGATTGGCAAGGGATGTAAACAGGGATGCGTCATCAAACAAGTACTCCTCACAGATGGCTTCAAGGCTCTCCACTTTCATTCATACAGTCCTATTTATTGAATGCTTACTGTGTGCATAGCACTGTACTAAGCGCTTGGGAGAGGACAATACAACAATGAACAGACACTTTTCTTGCCCCCAATGAGCTTACAGTTTCCCGGCACACTTTTACTATCTGTTCTTTTCTCCCATTATTCTCAAGTGACTTAATCTCCTATCGAAACCTCTTTCTCTCCACTCGCCATCTCACGCTCATGCTGTTCCCCAAGCTTGGAACTCCTCACGTATCAGGTCACAGCTCTCCCCACCTTCAAATCCCTCTTAAAGCCCAACCTTCTCTAACAAGCTTTCTCCGATTCATTTCCCAGCACTCGTAGTCCTAACATCCCTCCAGTCAACTCTGGCTCTTAAGAATTTATTTACATCCTCTGCACTCATGTATGTCTGCTTTATTTATTGATTTTGACCTCTCTATGGTTGTAAATATTTTAACATTTGTCTCCCTAATTAGCGTAATTCCTGGTAGGCAGGGAACTTGTCACTTCCTTATCCTGTACTAAGTGCCGCACCGCACCGCAATGCACCGCACCAAGTTGGTGCTTAATAAATTCTAGTACTATTATTTAGGAATACTTGGTTAATCAAGATATTCAAGGGCCAGGGATAAAGTGGAAAAGTTACTGCTATAATGCATGCAGTTCTTGCTGTTGTAGTGTCAACTGGGAATCTTTTATATCCACCTTCAGCCCTTCTATATCATCAGTTCTTGTTTGGATGGGATGGAAGGAAAAGGCATGGCTTAATGGAATGGGTGTGGGCTTGGAGGTCAGAGCACCTGGGTTCTAATTCCAGCTCCACCACTTGACCGCTGTGTGACTTTGGGCAATTCACTTAACTTTTCTGTGCCTCGGTTTCTTCAACTCTAAAATGGGAATTCAATATCCGTTCTCCCTTCCTATTTAGATTGTGAGCCCCATGTGGGACAGGGACTGTGTCCAACCTGATTACCTTGTATCTACCCAGTGCTTAGAACGGTACTTGAAACATCATAAACATTTAATACTATGATTATTATTAAAAATATTATTGGAAAAATATCATTTTTTTCCAAAAAGAATCAGCAGACTTTTGTGACACACTAAATATAACGGTTAAATCAAAAGCGAGGAGTCAAAAGATGACATCTAGGTCTCATGTCTAACCTGACTCCCTCCTGCTGCAGTTTAAACTCATTTCTCCTTTTCTGTCTTCAGTGAACATTACCCCTCAGGAATCAACTATATTTTTGCACTAAACAGAGACACCACACCCCCGATTCCTTCACACTATTCCTCATTGCCTTTGGCTGTTGTTTTCAGCCATTAACATCGATGTTAATTGTGCTTCCGAGTCTCCTTGAAGCAATTTTTCTTTCTGCCTCATGGATGATTATCCTCTACTTGCTAATGGTGTGGCAACCTGCAGTCATCTATTCTGATCACATCACCTGCCCAGCTGAACCTCAGTGAGAATGACTCTTCTGCCTGTAGAGGTACAGAATCTTCCTGGTGCCCCAACTCTGTCATGTGCTGTGAGAGAAGACGAAAGAGAGGGACAGGGACGGTTGCCTCATCAAGTATTTAGCACAATTCATTGTTCTCAGGGAGCCCTCAAATACCATTTCCACTACTACTACCACTCTCCTCCTTGATGAAGAGGTTCAGGGGAAGGAAATTGGACTAGAAGACGTGTCTTTTGTTTCACCTCTTTGCTGCCCATGGTGGAGTTACCACACACCTCTAGAAAGAGTCAAAGACTGTGCTATTACATATCCAGAAGAAGTCAGAGACTGTGTTATTCTGGTATTTGCCAAGGAAGGCCCTCCTCTTCCATTGTAACGACTGACTGAGTATTCAGTTGGCCACGTAGATGACCATTTTGTTTGCTGTCACGTGCAGCAGATAGGGAGACTGTGGATGATAGCCAGCTGATTCTCTGGTACATTCTACAACTTTTCAGGGCAGAGACAGCAGAAAGGCTTTCTTTTCCTCCTATCCTAGGAGGGAAGAGGAGAAAAGTTGAAGATATCATACTCTGTACAGAGGACAGAGGACTTCCAGACTCCTTGAAAGACATACCTGGGGTGGTTTGCAGAGGATAGAGAGCAGGCCCACATTGACATTTTTAAGACAGTGGTCCAGTTTCCTATGCAGGAGAAAGCTATCCAAAATATTCACCTTCTCCAGGAGGCATCCCTAATTCCCAAATTCCCTGGAATTTTCTTCCCCAGCCAGCAATACTCCAGCACGGGCAGTGGGAGAAAGAAAAAGATGCACTGACTCTGAACAGGGTTCATTTTTCCATCTCACTGCTCAAGACTCACTGCTGCCACGTTCCAAACACTGTTGATTTGGGTGTGTGGACCGGCCTTGGTTCCATTCTCTGGAGGTTGGGGGCGGATGACTGATCTGCCTTCTTGAATAGGGATGTGAAAGGATCCTTAAGGGCCCTTGTGCTCTCTTAAGGCAGCCCATTATCCTGTAGAGAAAATGGAAGGGTTGGGTTCAACTAGCTTCAAAATGATAACTTCTGAAAGCCAGGAGAGGAGAAGCAGACTCTCGAAGAGCCAAGGAACTTTCAGGACCCGTCTTTCATCATCCTATCTCTGCACTGGGAGAAGGTACACCTTCCTGCATCTTCAGTTATGCTGTGTTCCTGAGAGGAAATCTTCCTGATAAAACCCCGAGGATGAAAGGAAAATGGAGACCCTGAGATAGCAAGAATGGACTGATGGTCCCTGAATATCCCTGCTGAATTCAGCAGGGCTTTCAGAAAGCCATCCTACTGTCAGCGCTTTGGAAAATCACCAAGGCCTTGGTGCTTTTAGCTGGGAAGAACTGCAGCCAAAGAGTATCTTCATTTAAAACAAGAGGACCTGAGGTTTCAATCGCTCAACAAATGGTGTTCATTGAGCGTTTACTATGTGCAGAGCACTGTCCTAAGTGCTTGGGAAAGTACAAAACGATAGAGCTGGTAGACATGATCCCTGCACAGAAGTAGCTTAGTACAGTGCTCTGCACACAGTGAGCACTCAATAAATACAATTGAATGAAGTAGCTTACGGGCTACAGGGGGAGACAGACCTGAAAATAAATCAGGGAAATTAGTACAAGGATATGTACAGTGGGGCGGGGTTGGTTATCAAAATATTTCCCTTTTCTTCGAGGTGGAACAGTAGGACACACATGTAGAGCAAGGGTCTAATCCTCCAGGAAAATTTGGAGTTTCCTAAATTCCTCATTGAGTAATTTGAGTGGTTTTAGAAATGTAATCAGATGATTTCTGAAATTAAATGACCAGGTAGTCTGCGTTAGGTGGAGTAGTCAGGCAGATTAAGATCCAGATTTTGGGCTAGGGGGTGGGAAGGTTAGTAGCTATGATAGCCAGAGGCCACAAATGGGCTCACCTTCTCATTATCAATCAGTAAATCAATGATATTTACTGGGCACTTAATTTACTGGGCACTTACTGCATGCAGAGCACTGTACTAAGTACTGGGAGAGTACAGTGCAATAGAGTTGCAAGACGCAACCCCTGCTCACGAGATTATGAGCTCTCTTCCCTTTTTTCTTTTTCCCTCTTTCCTTTTTCTCTTTTTTCTTTCTCCCTTCATTTTCTTTCTCCCACACTCCTCCCCCTTTACCTACCTCATCCCCCCTCTCCTTTTGTCCTCCTCTTCTTCCCTCTTCATCCCCATCTGACCAATTCTCCTTTTGACCCCACCGTCATTCTACCAGATTTCAGATCACTTTATTTTCAAGTGTTCGTCCTCAATTCAGTTGGTCAAATGTTAGAGAAGTGAGAACAAGACACTGTGAAAGTCTTGGTTGGCTTGAAAGGAATAGAGAGTTCAAGCTGGGGTGCTGGGAGAAAAATAGCGTATTGAAGGAGTTAATTTTATAGTGTAATTTTATAGTGTAATAAGGAGTTATTATATAGTGAAGCAGCATGGCTCAGTGGAAAGAGCCTGGGCTTCGGAGTCAGAGGTCATGGGTTCGACTCCCAGCTCTGCCAATTGTCAGCTGTGTGACTGTGGGCAAATCACTTCACTTCTCTGTGCCTCAGTTCCCTCATCTGTAAAATGGGGATTAACTGTGACCCTCACGTGGGACAACCTGATTACCCTGTATCTACCCCAGCGCTTAGAACAGTGCTCTGCACATAGTAAGTGCTTAACAAATACCAACATTATTATTATAGTGTAATATAATAGTGTATATAGTGTATAGTGTTCTGGAGGAGTATAGTACCTAAACCCATGTCAGTTTTATGCCTTGCTATATTGGCCATGACCATATTTAGAACTCACTGTCACTGGTAGCTACTCGCCTTCAATCGTATTGAGTGCTTACTGTGTGCAAAGCACTGTGCTAAGCGCTTAGCACTGTACTGTACTCTTCCTTTAGTAGCCTTTCTTTATGAATTTGTATTATAGGAACAGATTAACAGGGAAGACCTAGGTATAGCTCTTCAAAGAAAGCTAGGAGATCATAGATTCTGACTCCCACCTTACATTTAAGGTAGTGAAAAATTATTGCTTTGTAATCCAATCAATTTACTATTCTCCTAGTCATTTTTCCCTGCCATATTATTCATTCTCAGAACGTATATGCAGTCAAGAAAGCCAGCTTCCTATTTATCACTGGAATAAAATAACCCACTTCTAAGAAAAGATCGAAAGAACAAGGAAGACATACAGAGCTGATCCACACCCTGAAAGAGTAATTGCAGGTAAAGAAACCTTGGCAGTTTTGCATAGAACCACTAAGTAATGCCACCACTGGATCATATCAGTGGTCCATTTGGCCCAGAATTCTATATTAGCAGTGGCACTAAATGGTGCTTTGAGAGACTGGATAACAGATACCCTTTTTACTCTCCTGGATAAGGCTTTACCTGACATCCTTTGCATTCCCTTCACTAACCACTGCCTGTGAATCTGGCCCATCTCTTTTGACCCTCCTAATTTCCCTAACTTTTGGGAAATTTAATGGGCCTATCATTATCACTCAATTTGGAATACTGGAGAATCTGGCAACAGCATTGTTTGGAAAAGGTAGAGCTCTTTTAAATGGAATATGCACCAGTGGATACGCTCTTGTTAGGATGCTCCTGTCTAGAACCAAATGCTTTCAAAAGTTGATTAGGCTGGAGCACCTCTTTTATAAATTCATGAAGGCCATATTGATCGTGGAACATTTGTCTTGGCTTCCCATGTGCATGGTTTTAGCTAAGGGAACCAACAGTCAGACTTTAGGAAGCATTTTGGCCATTTAATGTCTCATTAATCAAGCCTCTGACAACTTTAGAAGACTCCATTTATGACAGCTTCTGTGAAACGATAGACGAAAAAGATTGGAATTCAACTTCGGCTTTATGTATTTGTATCCATTTTCTTTTACAAGGCACTAAATAAAACCTAAGGAAAATGGAATTATCAGCAATGTATTCATTTTATAAATAAAAGGACATTTCCAAAAATCATTTTACATTTGAAACATAGTGGGACTTAATAAGGAGGTGGACTTAGGAGTTTGAAAGATTTGATTTTTTTTTATAGTATTTATTAAGCGATTACCATGTGCCAGGCACTGTACCAAAGCATTCCATAGGTGTTCAAGAAATCCTCTTTCTACAGCTACTACTGTGGGAAAATTGACCTTAAACTTTTCCCAGTCTCAAAAGCTGTAGAAAAACTAGAATTCTCATTTGTACAATAAAACAAATGGGTACAGCTTCTCCTCAGATTTGCTGAAATGCCATATACTACATGTACCTCATCCATCTTAAAGTGAGTAAGGAAAACAGAATGGCATTGACTAAACAAAGGAAGCAGCATGGTTTAGAGGAAAGAATATGTGCTTAGGAATCAGAGCACCTGATCTAATTCCATCTCTGCTTCTTGTTTGCTGTGTGACCTTGGAAAAGTCACATAACTTCTCTGTGCCTCAGTTACTTCATCTATATAATGGGAATTAAATCTTTCCTGTGACTTAAACTCAACACCCCACACGGGACAGGAACTATGTTCACCTTGATTATATTGTCTCTCTGCTAACAGTTCAGTGCTTGGCATTCAAGGAGGTTTCATGAAGAAACATGATTTGAAGGGAGAAATATTGGCATTTTGTAGGAAAATAGTGTGGTAAGTATGGTAAATTGGGGGTGGGACATGTTCATTGTACAGATGAGAGATATGCCTTTGTTGTTGGGTAAAGAGGAATTTGGATAGTCAGAAGGTATCTGCTGAGCTGCCTACAATGATAGAGCACTTATTTCTGCATACCCTCTCAGAGCCTTCAAGATTGAGGTTTTCGTCTAGAAAATCACCACAGTTTATCACGATTAGCAATATTGACTGGTGAGAGAAATTGATCAGCAGCACTTATGGCTGCAGACAGAAGAAACCTTCACAAGTGGCTGTAGGTGGAAGTTCGGAATCCGGCACGCTTTCCCGTTTCGACATTTCCATGTGGAATTAGTTACATAGAAGGGTCTCGTTATGAAAAGGCACTCGACCAATCAAGGCTAATGATGGTGACAGCTGGGGCCTCTCATTTAAGATATGTCAGATTGGATTCTGCATGCGGCTTGAAGAAACAGCTCCCGGATTGATGCCGGCTGGGAAAAGCTTTGCGAATCGTCACACAGGTGAAAATAACAGCACGGGGATGTCAGACGGTGACAGGCTGAGCAGGACTGGAATTCACCAACCTCAAACATCCCATCCTTTGTTGAAACAGTTATCACATTGCCCACCAGGTCTAGCCTGATAAAACAGTGAAAGCAGGAATCAGCACTGAGGTGCAGGGGCGTCGAGGATGGCAACAATGAATCTGTTCCTCTTGCCGTCCTGTAGCCACCATTGGGGGACATAATACTGACCTGGATCATTAGTCTGACTCAATCATATTTATCGAGCACATAGTCTATGCAGAGCACAGTGCTAAGTGACTGGGAGAGGACAATATGTCAATACAACAGGCCCATTCATTCCCTCCCCACAACAAGTTTACAGTCTACACACCGTACCAGTACGGAGCTTGAGTTTTACAAAGTGTCATGCTGCATGTACTGTCTTGAAGCAATTTTGACCTGGGAGCGAGTAAACTCTATCACTGGTTATTTTATAGAGTAAAAGTGGTAGTAATAGTACCGTGCATCCACTTGTGTGGTACGCTCCACTGAGCTGAGAAGAGCATGGCATAGTGGATAGAGCATGGCATAGTGGATAGAGCATGGGTCTGGGTGTCAGAAGGACCTGGGCTTTAACCCCAGCTTTGCCACTTGTTTGCTGTGTAAATCGCTTAACCTCTTTATGTCTCAGTGACCTCATTTGTAAAATGGTGATTAAGACTGTGAGCCCCATGTAGGACAGGGACTGTGTCCAACCCCATATTGCTTGTATCCACTTGAATTGCCTGGCACATAGTAAACACTTAATACCACAATTATTATTATTATTGTCATCATCATCATTGAGAAGTACTGAATAACCAAGTGATGTGTTCCCTGTCCATAAGCAGGTTACAATTTCAGTCAATCAGTGGTATTTATTGAGCACTTAGTACATGCGGAGCACTGGAGTAAGCGTTAATTTGATCCGAAGAAATAAAAGGGTCACCGAGAAGCCAATAATGACAAATACAGAGAAGGAGATCTTTGACAAGTCAGGGAATTTTCAGGGTAAAAGGAAGCAATTTTTTTTAATAGGATGAAAGGAAGATAAACCTGTAAATAATCCCACTGTGAACGCTGGGAAATCAATGCATTTTGGAAGCTGGTGAGTTAATGCAGGTTGAACCAGACAAAATGTTGAACAGAGCAGAAAGGAAAAACGTCTGCAGGATTATTTGATTATAAGTTTCAGAGTTGGAGACGGGCACAGATGTGTTGGGGGAGTCAAACTTCATTTTCTGCTTATAATTCCCATCAATTGTTCTCTCATTTTCTTTTAAAGTCATAAGAGAAAATTATTAAAATTAAAATCCGGAGCTACCTGGTGGGAAGACGATTCCCGGCTAGAAGCTAACAATATAATTAGCATGCCTATGTGTTTTCTTTATTTAGGATTATAATTATATTAATCAAAGATGAGCTGTAAATGTGGTTACCTGGTGGTTTGTAAATGTATATACCTTGCTGAATAGTATTTTCAAATTCATTAGCTTCTGGAAGTAGCAGACAGGAGTTTCTCGACAATTTTTTACTGTGAGTGACATGAAGCAGCCACATCAACTTCATACCAGGCCCGTTTGAGATGGATTTGCCTTCACCATATGCCCAAGGTTATACTAAAGTCAGGAAGCTTGAGGATGGCTACTTCACCACTCCAACCTACTCCTGAAAAGAATGGATCAGTGTCAGTTAATCATCCACAGCAGGAAGGAAGCCTTCAAACACAACTGCAGACAGAAAGCGTGTGGAATCGGAGTCTGTTTTCTTCTGCCACATCTCCATGTGGAAGCATCACTGCTTTAAGCTCAGAGATGAGTTACCTGGAATCTTTCAATGAATAGCAAACTTTTTATTTCAAGAGATACATAAGTTCCTGGCAGAGCATGCATAAATGAATTCTAAGCCCCATAGGTTTCATTAGAATTCAGGAAGCAAAAACATTTTGCAGGTTCTTTCCTCCCTACTTAGTATCATTACTGAAGCCAGTTTTCAGAGCTGATGCCCTCTGGTCTGCATTTCCAATGAGACAGCCATTAAGATGAGCTGTGGAAGGTTCAAGTGGCAGCTTTAATTTAAGTCTCTGGAGCATTTTTTTTTTCCTTCAGGTAGCCCTTCCGAAGGTAGGGGGAAAACCCCTCTAGACTATAAACTCACTGCAGGCATTCATTCATTCCATCGTATTTATTGAGTGCTAACTGTGTGCAGAGCACTATACTAAGCACTTGGAAAGTACAATTGAGCAATAAAGAGTTACAATCCCTGCCCACAATGCAGGGATTGTGTCTACCAACTCTGCTATATTGTGCTCTCCCAAACGCTCAGTACTGTATTCTGCACACAATAGGCACTCAATAAATGTGATTGATTGATATGTTTAAGAGAGGTGGTGGGAGGTGATGGGTCAAGGTGAGGTGTTGAGATGAGAAAAGCTCAGAAGTGGAGCTTTGAAATTAGGGGGGAGGAGTGCTGGAATCTTTTTATTGTACTCCCAGAGTAAAATGCTCCTTTCAAAGTAGCAATAGGGTTTAGTTTAGGGGTGCAGGGTTGGTAGAGCAGATGACTCTGAGAGGCTCTGCATATAACTTTTACAGGTATGTTGACGTTGACTCTCCGGGATGGGATCAGGACAACCTGCCTTCGTACGTAAGTTTGTGTAGACTACACAGTTCTGAAATTCTTAGCTCTTGATGGATGCTTAGCATGGAGCTTGTCTCAGGTATCGACCTGGTAGAAACTCATGGCCTCGTGGAAAGGGCATGGACCTGGGAGTCGGTGGTTCTGTATTCTAATTCCGCTTCCACCACTTGCCGGGCTGTGTCATCGCGTGGCAGTCATCACATCTACTGACTTGTGTTGTACTTTTCCAAGTGCTTAGTTTAGTATTCTGCATATACGAAGTGCTCAATAATTACCATTCAACGATTGATTAGTTTGGTGATAACTAGAGTGAAAACATGCTGAAATCTATGACCTTCTTTGGGCTCCAAAATGAAGACTTCAATGAGGAGGTCCTGAGGGCATCTGGGGCATTGCAGGCTCTGGTTTATACACACTGTGCAGATTTATGAGGAGAGATGAAACGAGCTAAGTCAGAATACTGTCATTAAGAATTAACAGGGGACTTGTGATAATTGCTTACAAATATTTGAACAGTGTAAATGCTGGAGGGAGATGGCAGCCCATGGGGATATGTTAAAGGAATGAGATGAAACTGAAAAGAAAATATCAAGCTGAATTCAGAATCAGATATATAGAAAAAGATGCATATCAGTAAGAGAGGGACATTGTCTTGCAGGGAAATCAGGGATTGCTATATCAGTTTAGACATTATTAAAAAGCTAGGGAAAGCTCTCTGGACTATACTGATCCTCAGGGAAGTTTTAATAACCTGAGATCTTTTCATCTTTAATTTTTCCAACTTATTTTGTTAAGCCATGAGCTGAACCCTTTCTGATTTCAATTCTGGTCAGAACATGGACTAATTTTGTATCTTCACTGAAACAGTTTGTAAGAAATGAATGCATCAATACATAGACAGTTCTGAGCATTCACTACTGGGCAGGATGATGATTTACGGTAATATGTAGCCTTCAGTCAACTCACATGCCATCCTGCTCAGAGGTCCTACCAGCTTACTAAATTGTTCTTCATAAACTTTTTAAATCTCTTTCATTTCTCCTCAGAAGCACATCATATACATCAACTATTTCTCTCATATAGACAATTCTGAAATACTGAACTTTGTTTTAAAAAAAAGACAAAGTTTTTTTTAAGGGTATTTGTTAAGAGCTTACTATATTCCAGGCACTGTACTAAGCGCTGGAGTACATACAGGTTATCAGGTGGGACATGGTCCAAGTCCCACATGGAGCTCACAGTCTTAATCCCCATTTTACAGATGAAGGAACTGAGGTGCAAAGAAGCTAAGTGACTTGCCCACAGTCACAAAGCAGGTACGTGGTGGAACAAGGATCAGAACCCACGTCCTTCTGACTACCAGGCTCATGCTCTATCCACCGGGCCATGCCGCTTCTCAGTTAGGTCCCATAGTTAGGTTTGGGACCACTGTGGCAGTGAATGAGAGGAGATAATGAGAATTTTGGGGGTTCCAGCAAGAGGCAATGACAGCTGTTGGGTGGACAGGTGGGAAGAATCTCTAAATGTATCTGTGGTCCTGTTTAAAGTGTAAGCTCCTTTTGAACAGGACACAAGCCACTTCTTTGTCTTTTACTTTTCGAGTGCTTAATGCAGTGGATTGCCCTCAGATCTCCATGTAGGTCACCAGTCACTGTGACTATCGAGGTTCATTCATTCATTCATTCATTCAATAGTATTTATTGAGCGCTTACTATGTGCAGAACACTGTACTAAGTGCTTGGAATGAACAAGTCGGCAACAGATAGAGACAGTCCCTGCCGTTTGACGGGCTTACAGTCTAATCGGGGGAGATGGACAGACAAGAACAATGACAATAAATAGAGTCAAGGGGAAGAACATCTCGTAAAAACAATGGCAACTAAATAGAATCAAGGCGATGTACATTTCATTAACAAAATAAATAGGGTAATGAAAATATATACAGTTGAGCAGACGAGTACAGTGCTGAGGGGATGGGAAGGGAGAGGGGGAGGGGCAGAGGGAAATGGGGGGAAAAGAGGGTTACGCTGCGGAGAGGTGAAGGGGGGTGGTAGAGGGAGTAGAGGGAGAAGGGGAGCTCAGTCTGGGAAGGCCTCTTGGAGGAGGTGATTTTTAAGTAGGGTTTTGAAGAGGGGAAGAGAATCAGTTTGGCGGAGGTGAGGAGGGAGGGCGTTCCAGGACCGCAGGAGGATGTGGCCCAGTGGTCGACGGCGGGATAGGCGAGACCGAGGGACGGTGAGGAAGTGGGCAGCGGAGGAGCGGAGCGTGCGGGGTGGGCGGTAGAAAGAGAGAAGGGAGGAGAGGTAGGAAGGGGCAAGGTGATGGAGAGCCTTGAAGCACAGAGTGAGGAGTTTTTGTTTGGAGCGGAGATTGATAGGCAACCACTGGAGTTGTTTAAGAAGGGGAGTGACATGCCCAGATCGTTTCTGCAGGAAGATGAGCCGGGTAGCGGAGTGAAGAATAGACTGGAGTGGGGCGAGAGAGGAGGAAGGGAGGTCAGAGAGAAGGCTGACACAGTAGTCTAGCCGGGATATAACGAGAGCCCGTAGCAGTAAGGTAGCTGTTTGGGTGGAGAGGAAAGGGCGGATCTTGGTGATACTGTAAAGGTGAAACCGGCAGGTCTTGGTAACGGATAGGATGTGTGGGGTGAATGAGAGAGACGAGTCAAGGATGACACCGAGATTGCGGGCCTGAGAGACGGGAAGGATGGTCGTGCATCCACGGTGATAGGGAAGTCTGGGAGAGGACCGGGTTTGGGAGGGAAGATGAGGAGCTCAGTCTTGCTCATGTTGAGTTTTAGGTGGCGGGTCGACATCCAGGTGGAGACGTCCTGGAGGCAGGAGGAGATGCGAGCCCGAAGGGAGGGGGAGAGGACAGGGGCGGAGATGTAGATCTGCGTGTCATCTGCGTAGAGATGATAGTCAAAGCCGTGAGAGCGAATGAGTTCACCGAGGGAGTGAGTGTAAATGGAGAACAGAAGAGGGCCAAGAACTGACCCTTGAGGAACTCCAACAGTTAAAGGATGGGAGGGGGAGGAGGCTCCAGAGAAGGAGACCGAGAATGACCGGCCAGAGAGGTAAGAGGAGAACCAGGAGAGGACAGAGTCCGTGAAGCCAAGGTGAGATAAGGTATGGAGGAGGAGGGGATGGTCGACAGTGTCAAAGGCAGCAGAGAGGTCAAGGAGGATCAGAATGGAGTAGGAGTCATTGGATTTGGCAAGAAGGAGGTCATGGGTGACCTTAGAGAGAGCAGTCTTGGTAGAGTGGAGGGGACGAAAGCCAGATTGGAGGGGGTCTAGGAGAGAATGGGAGTTAAGGAATTCTAAGCAGCGATTGTAGACGACTCGTTCTAGGATTTTGGAAAGGAAGGGTAGTAGGGAGATAGGGCGATAACTGGAGGGGGAAATGGGGTCAAGAGCGGGTTTTTTTAGGATGGGGGAGACGTGGGCATGTTTGAAGGCAGCGGGGAAGGAGCCCTTGGAGATTGAGTGGTTAAAAATAGAAGTTAAGGAAGGGAGGAGGGCAGGGGAGATGGTTTTAATAAGGTGCGAGGGAATGGGGTCCAAGGTGCAGGTGGAGGGGGTGGCACTTGCGAGGAGGGAGGAGATCTCTGAGGATATTGCAGGGAAGGATGGGAAAGTAGGGGAGAGGGTTGGTGGGGGGGAGGAGAGAGGCGGAGGGGTGACTTTGGAGAGCTCAGACCTGATTGTGTTGATTTTCGTGAGGAAATAGGTGGCCAGATCATTGGGGGTGAGATATGGGGGAGGGGGAGGAACAGGGGGCCTAAGGACAGAGTTAAAGGTCCGGAACAATCGGCGGGGGTGACGGGCATGGGTGTCGATGAGGGAGGAGAAGAAGTTTTGCCTGGTGGAGGAGGGGGCAGAGTTAAGGCAGGAAAGGATAAATTTGAAGTGTGTGAGGTCGGCTTGGTGCTTGGACTTTCGCCAGCAGCGCTCAGCAGCTCGAGCATAGGAGCAAAGGAGGCGGACAGAGGAGGTGATCCAGGGCTGTGGGTTAGTGGAGCGAGAGCAGCGGAGGGAAAGGGGGGCGAGAGAGTCGAGATGAGTAGAGAGGGTGGAGTTGAGAGCGGAGACCTGATCATCGAGAGTGGGAAGTGAGGACAGGGCGGCAAGGTGAGCGGAGGTTGATAGGCAACCACTGGAGGTGTTTAAGAAGGGGAGTGACATGCCCAGATGGTTTCTGCAGGAAGATGAGCCGGGCAGCGGAGTGAAGAATAGACTGGAGAGGGGCGAGAGAGGAGGAAGGGAGATCAGAGAGAAGGCTGACACAATAGTCTAGCCGGGATATAACAGAGCCCGTAGCAGTAAGGTAGCCGTTTGGGTGGAGAGGTTCTCTAGTTTGTCCTGGATCATCTCCTGGCTTGACTTCTCTGTCTCCTGTGTATGTTCCAAGCAACTGCTGCACTTGCATCTGTATTTTGCTGGCTGGAGGCTGGTTGGACACTGCTTTTCAACATTATTGCAGAGAGCAATGAGCTGGTTAGCCTCAGAGCTGAATACCCCAAAACCCCACGGAGCTGGTTATTCATTCAATCGTATCTAGATAGCACTTACTGTGTGCTTATGCTTTTCAAAGACAGATGCACACTGGTTCTTATTTATATCTAGTAGATTGAAATAAGATTCATCAGTGTAATATGTTTATCCCTCAGTTCATCAGAACAGGAGACCATCATACTCTATCTCTACTTTCAGGGAAGCAGTCAGGATAACTAGATGGTTGTGTGAAGCCTGTTGATATCAGGAGAAAAGTCCAGCTCGAACCAATCCTACCTAGGCTGTTTCCCAAAGAGAAATAATGAAACTCCTAATATTGAAAGCATTTACAATTTGACTGGACAAAGAACTCTAGGCTAGGTAGTAAAAAAAAAATAACCCCACAAGAGGAACTAATAGGCCATTTCTTTCTGAAGTTTCAATGACTCATTGAAAGTATTTCCTGGCTTTATTATGCGATCTCTCTTCATCTCAGGGCCCTTTTATGGTACTCTGGGTACTTGGCTCTTACTAATGGTACCCAAGGCCATTCCAGATGTGACACATTTGTAAATTTGTAGGGAAGCGTGGAGCACGTTAAAATGAATGGTCATGCAATGGTGGACATCGAGTAGAATGGAAGCAGTGACATTGAACAGAGTGTGGGGAGTATTGGAAACTTTCACACACAGCTTTTCTGAGGCACCTACAGAGACTTGGGTTCGGACAAACTAGGCAGATTTGAAAAGTGGCTACACAAGGGGAGGCAGATGGTAATGTAAGTGTTGCTGATTCAAGTTGGGAAATTGATAGACTAGAAATAATGGATTTAATTTGGGTCGGCATTAAAAAAACAGCAACAACAACTTAAATAACTTAAAAAAGTGAGTTTCTGGAACCATAAGGGAATAGAATCAATAGGAGGCAGGGAAGTCCAAGCATGCTTCTAAATGCTGACCATATCCAAGCTCAACAAATATAATTCAGTTTTAATATGCTAAAATCCTACCTGAGGCCTAAAAAGGGATTAAAGATTAATTGAGTGGGATGGACAAGAAAAGCGAATCTGATCTCAGAATTTCTGTCTCTGCTCCAAAACAGCATTGAAGTCACTGTCTGAGTCGGTGTTTCAGGATGTCATCACTAAAGACTGTGTCTAAGAGCTATTGAATTGGCTTCTTAATTGCCCTGTTAGAAGTATTAAATTTATAACATGGAAAGATTTTGGGGGGATTAAGAAGAAATATCAAATCAGAAACTGTTTTGGTAAAAAAAAATACATTGTGATAGTAAAATTTTTTTTATGAGGCTTTCAAATGACAATATAAAGCACTTAACATAAAACTCTTCTGATCAATTACTGTTATCACATCTAGAGGTGTTGTGCTAGCAGTATGTAGGAAGGCTCAACACATCCATTAGAAAAAAATTATAAAGTACTAGTCCCCACCTTCCAAGCCATCCTAAAATTCCACCTTTTCCAGGAAACCTTACCTGATCAATTCTCAATACCCCACGTCATGTCAACCAGTCTCCATTAACATTTACATGTACTCATTCCAAAATCAGCACTTACACATCTGTACATATAGGGAGTGGACAGGGGATGTGTCTATTGTTTTTTGTACTCTTCCAAGCGCTTAATACAGTGCTCTGCACACAGTAAGCACTCAATAATAATAATGATGGCATTTAAGTGCTTGCCATGTGCCAAGCACTGTTCTAAGCACTGGGGAGGAAGGAGGGCTACAAGGTAATCAGGTTGTCGCATGTGGGGCTCACAGTCTTAATCCCCATTTTACAGATGGGTTAACTGAGTCACAGAGAAGTTAAGCAACTTACCTAAGGTCACACAGCTGTTAGGTGGCAGAGGAGGGATTAGAACCTGTGACCTCTGACTCCCAAGGCTGTGCTCTTTCCACTGAGCCACGCTGATAATTGGATGAATGAGTATGCCAGGTTACATCTTCATACTACATTCATTCATTCATTCATTCAATAGTATTTATTGAGCGCTTACTATGTGCAGAGCACTGTACTAAGCGCTTGGGATGAACAAGTCGGCAACAGATAGAGACAGTCCCTGCCGTTTGACGGGCTTACAGTCTAATCGGGGGGAGACGGACAGACAAGAACAATGGCACTAAACAGCGTCAAGGGGAAGAACATCTCGTAAAAACAATGGCAACTAAATAGAATCAAGGCGATGTACAATTCATTAACAAAATAAATAGGGTAACGAAAATATATACAGTTGAGCGGACAAGTACAGTGCTGTGGGGATGGGAAGGGAGAGGTGGAGGAGCAGAGGGAAAAGGGGAAAATGAGGCTTTAGCTGCGGAGAGGTAAAGGGGGGATGGCAGAGGGAGTAGAGGGGGAAGAGGAGCTCAGTCTGGGAAGGCCTCTTGGAGGAGGTGATTTTTAAGTAAGGTTTTGAAGAGGGAAAGAGAATCAGTTTGGCGGAGGTGAGGAGGGAGGGCGTTCCAGGACCGCGGGAGGACGTGACCCAGGGGTCGACGGCAGGATAGGCGAGACCGAGGGACGGCGAGGAGGTGGGCGGCAGAGGAGCGGAGCGTGCGGGGTGGGCGGTAGAAAGAGAGAAGGGAGGAGAGGTAGGAAGGGGCAAGGTGATGGAGAGCCTTGAAGCCTAGAGTGAGGAGTTTTTGTTTGGAGCGGAGGTCGATAGGCAACCACTGGAGTTGTTTAAGAAGGGGAGTGACATGCCCAGATCGTTTCTGCGGGAAGATGAGCCGGGCAGCGGAGTGAAGAATAGACCGGAGCGGGGCGAGAGAGGAGGAAGGGAGGTCAGAGAGAAGGCTGACACAGTAGTCTAGCCGGGATATAACGAGAGCCCGTAATAGTAAGGTAGCCGTTTGGGTGGAGAGGAAAGGGCGGATCTTGGCGATATTGTAGAGGTGAAACCGGCAGGTCTTGGTAACGGATAGGATGTGTGGGGTGAACGAGAGGGACGAGTCAAGGATGACACCGAGATTGCGGGCCTGCGGGACGGGAAGGATGGTCGTGCCATCAACGGTGACAGAGAAGTCTGGGAGAGGACCGGGTTTGGGAGGGAAGATGAGGAGCTCAGTCTTGCTCATGTTGAGTTTTAGGTGGCGGGTCGACATCCAGGTGGAGACGTCCCGGAGGCAGGAGGAGATGCGAGCCTGAAGGGAGGGGGAGAGGACAGGGGCGGAGATGTAGATCTGCGTGTCATCTGCGTAGAGATGGTAGTCAAAGCCGTGAGAGCGAATGAGTTCACCGAGGGAGTGAGTGTAAATGGAGAACAGAAGAGGGCCAAGAACTTTGGGGTTCAGGCTCGCATCTCCTCCTGCCTCCAGGACGTCTCCACCTGGATGTCAGCCCGCCACCTAAAACTCAACATGAGCAAGACTGAGCTCCTCATCTTCCCTCCCAAACCCGGTCCTCTCCCAGACTTCTCTATCACCATGGATGGCACGACCATCCTTCCCGTCCCGCAGGCCCGCAATCTCGGTGTCATCCATCCTTGACTCGTCCCTCTCGTTCACCCCACACATTCTATCCGTTACCAAGACCTGCCGGTTTCACCTCTACAATATCGCCAAGATCCGCCCTTTCCTCTCCACCCAAACGGCTACCTTACTGTTATGGGCTCTTGTTATATCCCGGCTAGACTACTGTGTCAGCCTTCTCTCTGACCTCCCTTCCTCCTCTCTCTCCCCGCTCCGGTCTATTCTTCACTCCGCTGCCCGGCTCATCTTCCTGCAGAAACGATCTGGGCATGTCACTCCCCTTCTTAAACAACTCCAGTGGTTGCCTATCGACCTCCGCTCCAAACAAAAACTCCTCACTCTAGGCTTCAAGGCTCTCCATCACCTTGCCCCTTCCTACCTCTCCTCCCTTCTCTCTTTCTACCGCCCACCCCGCACGCTCCGCTCCTCTGCCGCCCACCTCCTCACCGTCCCTCGGTCTCGCCTATCCCGCCGTCGACCCCTGGGTCACGTCCTCCCGCGGTCCTGGAACGCCCTCCCTCCTCACCTCCGCCAAACTGATTCTCTTTCCCTCTTCAAAACCCTACTTAAAAATCACCTCCTCCAAGAGGCGTTCCCAGACTGAGCTCCTCTTCCCCCTCTACTCCCTCTGCCATCCCCCCTTTACCTCTCCGCAGCTAAAGCCTCATTTTCCCCTTTTCCCTCTGCTCCTCCACCTCTCCCTTCCCATCCCAACAGCACTGTACTCGTCCGCTCAACTGTATATATTTTCGTTACCCTATTTATTTTGTTAATGAATTGTACATCGCCTTGATTCTATTTAATTGCCATTGTTTTTACGAGATGTTCTTCCCCTTGACTCTGTTTATTGCCATTGTTCTTGTCTGTCCGTCTCCCCCCGATTAGACTGTAAGCCCGTCAAACGGCAGGGACTGTCTCTATCTGTTGCCGACTTGTTCATCCCAAGCGCTTAGTACAGTGCTCTGCACATAGTAAGCGCTCAATAAATACTATTGAATGAATGAATGAATGAATGAATGTGATGCCTCACCTCATGCAGACTCCATAGTTCATATTGTTCTGCCCAAGCAAAATACCATCATTCTTATTATTTTTTCCCTTTCCCCTTGCTGAGATTAAGCAGTTAATAACTCATAGCTCTTAGAGGAAGCTCATCCCAAAAGCAGATTTGAAGGTGTTGAAGAGATCCCTGAGCAGAAAACCAAAGACAATGAAATGGGGAAGCAAATCAAGTTAGAAATGGATGACACAGTGTCAGCAGAATTGCCATTCAACAAGGACCTTGTTGAAAAATCCAGAGCATAATTGCAAGATGCCAAAACAGGAAGAAGGAAATAGGATAAACTAAATCTAGGATTTAAAAAGTTTTATCCTTTTTGAAGTGGATGAATTTATAAATATGATTCAATAAGACTGTATAGAGAGAAGATTTCAAGGGGATGTAAAGAGATTTGGAAGGAGTTGACTTGTTTCAATTTCAGTTTCAAAGTGCTTTAAGAAAGAAAGAAAGCAACTGGTCAATCTCAATTGGTTAAATTCTTTACTAAAGGTGAAAAACCTAACTGGGAGAACAAGCTTCTATTTATGCAGCCTTCTGAAGCAATCCGTAATCATATTACAACTTTGTGTGTGTGTGTGTGGTACTTGTTAAGTATTTGGTCATTGTAGGCAGAGAATATGTCTACTAACTCTGTTATATTGTACTTTCTGAAGTGCTTAGTACAGTGCTCTACACACAGTAAGCACTCAATAAATATGGTTGATTATGATGTGTCAAGTACTGTTTTAAGCACGGGAATACATATAAGGTAATCAAGCCAGATGCAGTTTCCATACCACAGTCACAGTCAAGTAGGAGGGAGAACAGGTATTGAACCACCATTTTTTTCATAAGAAGTAGCTGAGGCACAGAGAAGTGAAGTGACTTAAAGGTGACCCAACAGGCAAGTGGTGGATCTGAGATTAGAACTCAGGTCTTCTGTCTCCCAGGCCTGTGTTTATCACTAGGACTCATGCTTATTTAAATTGAGATGCCAGGCCTCAAATTAATAAGGACTAAATCATAATAAAGTATTTATCAGATAAAGGAGTATCTGATGTCTTTTCTCAAACCCACTGAGGGAGTTTAGAATCGAAGTTATAGCAACCCAGCCTTTAGTTGGATTCTTTTAATCAGACTATTAGTGATATTTATTGAGCACTGACTGTATGCAGAGCATTATATTAAGTGTTTGGGAGACTACCAGTACTGTACAGCGTGGCTTAGTGGAAAGAGCACGGCCTTGGGAGTCAGAGGTCATGGGTTCTAATCTTGGCCCCACCACTTGTCAGCTGTGTAATTTGGGGCAAGTCACTCAACTTCTCTGTGCATTAAGACTGTGAGCCCCATGTGGGACCACCTGATAACCTTCTATCTTCCCCAGTGCTTAGAACAGTGTTTGGCACATAGTAAGTGCTTAACAAATACCATTATTATTATTACAACAGAGTTGTAGACATGTTCTCTGCCCACAAGCAGCTTACCCTTAAAGAAGAAGTAGTGCCTAGTAGATAGAGCATAGGCCCAGGAGTCAAAAGGAATGGGTTCTAAACCTGGCTCTGCCACTTGTTTCCTGTGTGATTTTGGGCAAATCACTTAACTTCTCTATGACTCAGTTATCTCATCTGTAAAATGTGGATTAAGACTGCGAGCCCCATGTGAGATGGACTGTGTCCAAACTGATTAGCTTGTATCTTCCCCAGCGCTTAATACATTGCCTGGCACATAGTAAACACTTAAATGCCACATAAAAAAATAATAGAACTGTCTCCGACACCATTTCTAGGCTATTGGAGTGCTGGAGATGGGGTCTAAAAGCCCTGAGAGCCTAACTGTGCCTTCCTAATTAATAATGTTGGTATTTGTTAATCACTTACTACGTGCAGAGCATTGTTCTAAGCACTGGGGTAGATACAGGGGAATAAGGATGTCCCACGCGAGGCTCACAGTCTTCACCCCCATTTTACAGATGAGGAAACTGAGGCACAGAGAAGTGAAGTGACTTGCCCACAGTCACACAGCTGACAAGGGACAGACTCAGGAGTGGACTAATCCCTGCCCATGAGTCCATTTGACTTTGCTCAAGTTCAGCAAGTCATACAGAGAGCACCTGTGAGAATGGCTGGGAATCTGCCCCAGACCATCTACTCACGAATTGCCCCTCCCTCTAGGAATTCAAGCTCTACTTTGTTTCAGTGGCTCCCAGAGGTTCAGGTTTAATTTAGGCCTGGATTCAATCATTCATTCAATTGTATTTATTGAGCACTTACTGAATGCAGAGCTCTGTACTAAGCACTTGGGTGAGTACAG
Source organism: Ornithorhynchus anatinus (assembly GCF_004115215.2). Lineage (NCBI taxonomy): Eukaryota > Metazoa > Chordata > Mammalia > Monotremata > Ornithorhynchidae > Ornithorhynchus > Ornithorhynchus anatinus. The sequence goes on along the minus strand of NC_041747.1, from coordinate 23,458,357 downwards.
TATAACAATAGACACATTCCCTGCCCACAGTGAGCTGAAAGGGGAAAACAGACATTAATATAAATAAATAAATTACAGATATGGACATAAGTGCTGTGGATCTGGGATGGGGGAATGGATAAATGGAGAAGTCAGGGTGAGGCAGAAGGGAGTGGGAGGAGAAGAAAGGAGGGCTTAGTCATGGAAGGCCTCTTGGAGAAGATGTGCCTTCAGTAAGGCTTTGAAGGGAGTTGGAAGGGGGTGGGAGAAATTGTCAGTCAGATATGAAGAGGGAGGGGGTTCCAGGCCAGAGGCAGGACATGGGCTGGGCTCGGCAGCAAGATAGGCGAGGTGGACGTACGGTGAGATGGATGTACAGTGAGAAATTTAGCATTAGAAGAGCAAAGAGTGATATCCCAAATGGCAGATTATCACAGAATCTCACTGGCGGAGATGATCGTAGACCTTGGGTTATTCTGACAGAAGTCGACCTAGTTGCAGGTCTTCATTCATAATGAAACACTTTGCTTTCAGCCACTGTGATTCAGTTCATTTACCTGGAAATTTAGCAGTTTGTTTCCACTGTTTGTGTTCCTACACTCTCATATTCCTATTTGATTTTTTTTTTTTAACCACTCAGTCCCCGAGATAAGGTTTGGTTGGTGGGACCATTAATACGGGATGAATTAATCATAATGATGGGGTCCCAGACATGCAGGCACCAAAAGGTTAATCAAGCAGCTTCTAGATACCGAGCCTGTTGTTGTGACAAGATGGATTGATGTTTTACTCTCCTGCTTCTACAGCCTCGCTTCACATTGATTTCTTTGTCCAAAGAGAGACCATATTTGTAGGTTCAAGTAGGGGAGGAGGTGGGAGGAGGGAAGAGAATTGTTGACTGTAGCTTTGATGAGCAAGGCTTGCTAACTGTAAATAATGGTGTATCTCAACCAAATGAAAACCAAGGAGAGGATTTACTCATAGACGAGGGTGGCAGAGGAGTAACCCTTTAGCTAATAATTTATTTGAACTATTTCTGCAAAAAGCAAGAAAACTTAAATCACTGACCCCCATATAATATGGGAAGACTAATATCCCTCATTATTCCCTACCCCGCGTGCACACACGCACAACATAACAACTTTGGCTTTCTTATCGATTCGCCTCGGAACAAGCAATTTGTTCAGAAGATAGACTGGGATTTGTAAAGGCTGTTCCATTTGTCGCACTAACGTCTAAGAAAGATGCAAAGCATCTGAAGTGGTCAGATCCACTTGGAGTTCTTAGCAGTTGTCCAACAGCAAAATACTTCAAAGAAGTTTCTGAGCATCACAAGAATTTGTTGGATGGGAGAGATTCCTTAGGGAGACTCCTATTTTGCAGTTTTTGATGGTTCCAAAGTGTTTCGGAGAAGCGTGTGAACCTATATTGTGAAAGTGTTCACTTTGAAGACTCCATAAGGCAATAGAGAGCACAGCAACTGTGTCTTTAACTTTTATTGCATGTTAGTACAGTGCCAAGCGCTTAGTAGAGTGCTTTGCACACAGTAAGTGCTCAATAAATGATTGAATGAATGAATATGCTCTGAAGGTCCAAGGACGGTGTTCTGGACACAGAGGGGGCTTAGTGAATGCACTTGGATTTGCTCCCTCTGTTCACCCCTCCCTCGACCCTTATGTCCATAACCATAATTCATTTATTTCTGTTAATGACCGTCTCTCCCTCTAGGCTGTAATCTCGTTGTGGACAAGGAATGTTTCTACCAACTCTATTTTATTTTTTATTGTACTCTCTCAGGCACTTAGTACAGTGCTCTGCACAGAGTAAGGGCTCAGTAAATATGACTAATCGATTGCTGTTGCTCTTGCTGCTGCAGCTGGGCAGGTAAATTGTTGTTGCTCACATCTCTTGTTTAGAGACGCAGGGCAAGACACCTTGGCCCAAGCCAACCTGTAGAGTGGGGGTAATTTTATGGTGCCTCGATTCTATTTCTGAGGATGGATTCCCACTTCTTTTGCCAAACCTACCCAGGTGTCTCGTGTTCTGCAGATAGGATGGTTGGGAAGGATTGTCCAATGAGAAAGGGCTCTTTCCGGCTCCCTGTTTATAAAGGGTGGCAGCTTGCACTGCCACCTAGAAAGAGAGAACTGCATTATTCTGGGAACAACAGGTTGTGTTCTGCTATAGGACTATGTCTCCAAATTTGAAAAACACTTCCTTAGAGGCCCTTTAACTCCCTTCTAGACTGTAAGCACCCTGTGGGCAGGGATCATGTCTGTCAAAGGTTCTAACCTTCTTAATTTCTAAAAAAAGGTTGAATTCCTAATCGTTTATAAAATAGCTTGGACATGGTCCATGTCCCAAATGGGGCTCCTATTCTAAGTAGAAGGGAGAACAGTTACCCATTTTATACCCATTTTACAGTTGAGGAAAGTGAGGCACAGAGAAGCTAATATACTTGCCCAAGTCACATAGCAAGCAACTAGCAGAACTGGGATTAGAACCAGGTCCTCTGAGTCTCACGGCTGTGCTCTTTCCATTAGTGATAATAATTGTGGTATTTGTTGAGTGTTTACTATGTGCCAGGCACTGTGCTAAGTGCTGGGGTGGATACAAGCTAATTGGGTTGGACACAGTCCCTGTATCACGTGGCGCTCACAGTCTCAATCTCCCTTTTATGGATGAGGTAACTGAGGCACAGAGAAGTGAAGTGACTTGCCCAAGGTCACAGCAGACAGGTAACAGAGCAGGGATTGGAACCCATGGCCACCTGACTCCCAGGCCCATGCTCTCTCCACAATGTCATGCTGCTTCCAATAGACCACGCAGTGGTTCACTTCCTTGCAAGACTTTGTCCCTAGACTATTTCCAATATTTTGAACTCCATTTAGCTTGAAGGAGTAGCTCGTGTTTGACAGGAATTTAAAAAAAAATCAATCCTTTCATACCATAACAAGTTGAAATTGCAAAGGGGGGAAAACACTAAAAGTAAAAACATGATTCTATCAGAGTGTGTTGGGAGTTTTTTCTAATAACAACTCACAGAGCCATTGAGCTTTTGGTGGAAGGGCAAAGAAACTTGCTCTTGAACCTGAAGACAGGCAACACAAAAAGACCCAAATCAGTTTAGGAAAAAACATTTTATGCGGAACACTCTTGGCCCATGTTTTTGTTTGTCAGTAATAGAATTTATTAAGCACTTATTTATGCTAAGCTTGGTGCTAAATGCTGGAGTAGATGTGAGATAATCAGAATTACCTCCAGCCAATCTCCCAAGCATGCAGAAGGCAACGATACCCAGGAGAGGCTGAAAAATTAGCCTTTCCTGTCTATCAGGCAGAAAAGACCTGAGGTAGGAAAAGGCATTCTGACTCTTTGAGCCCTGCTGAGTCACCTCAGGGAAAGGGGAATCGCAGAAAGGATGTTGAAGGCTTGGAAAACAGCAGAAACAGCTTTTCTAATTAGAAGATGGATGAGGAAGAATGGCACATTATCAATCTCTGCCCAGGGATTCAGTTCCTCTTTTGAGGGGGGTGTGGAAGAGAGAGTCTTTTTCTTGCTCACTCTCCACCTCCTCAGCATTTACCACCCCCACCTTCAAAGACTTCCTATCTGGTCGATACAGTTTTCTGACTGAAGAAGGTAAAACTTTTCTTCCTGCCTGGATCTGTCTTATCTTAGGTTTGCATTCTTCCTCTGCAATACATAACAATGCCCCTCGACAAGTCCCTGGGCTTTGTTCAAAGAAAAATTTACCAATTTTTAAATGTTTTCCTCTCCTCTAAACAATGACAAACAGCCACCCCGATAGCCACAAGAAAGAGCAGGGACACAGTTGGCAATATGTATTCTAGGAGTGAAAGGAATATTTAAAACTTGGATTTTTGATTATGGATTTTCCTCGCTCAGCAGGGACCCCAGACTCATCAACACTCAGCTTTCCTAAGCAGTCTGAGCCCCATGGCTACCTCCCCAATAGCTCAAACAAGATCAGGTACTTCCCTGAGTAAAGGGAAACTATCTCAGATTGACTTCGAGTTTGAACTGCCTAATTAAATCACCAAAGTAATAAAAACAGTAATTGATAACACAGTTCTGACTAGTGTAGATTAAGTGTTTCTTCTCCGTTAAGGGTGCCTGGTTGTGCAGAATTATCATCATTACCTTTTCCCAGTCTAGAATCAGTGATTAAACACAAACCTGGCCCATTCTGAATAGAATCACAAGTGTGAATGAATTTAACCATCTCAGAAGGGACTCAAGGCTAGCCTCTTGGAAGGAAAAATAGACTAAAAGGTGTTGCCAAATGGTTAGTGCCCAGAGTCCTCCTCCTCTCTCGCCCCGCTCCGGTCTATTCTTCATTCCGCTGCCCGGCTCATCTTCCTGCAGAAACGCTCTGGGCATGTCACTCCCCTTCTTAAACAACTCCAGTGGTTGCCTATCGACCTCCGCTCCAAACAAAAACTCCTCACTCTAGGCTTCAAGGCTCTCCATCACCTTGCCCCTTCCTACCTCTCCTCCCTTCTCTCTTTCTACCGCCCACCCCGCACGCTCCGCTCCTCCGCCGCCCACCTCCTCGCCGTCCCTCGGTCTCGCCTATCCCGCCGTCGACCCCTGGGTCACGTCCTCCCGCGGTCCTGGAACGCCCTCCCTCCTCACCTCCGCCAAACTGATTCTCTTTCCCTCTTCAAAACCCTACTTAAAAATCACCTCCTCCAAGAGGCCTTCCCAGACTGAGCTCCTCTTCCCCCTCTACTCCCTCTGCCATCCCCCCTTTACCTCTCCGCAGCTAAAGCCTCATTTTCCCCTTTTCCCTCTGCTCCTCCACCTCTCTCTTCCCATCCCCACAGCACTGCACTTGTCCGCTCAACTGTATATATTTTTGTTACCCTATTTATTTTGTTAATGAATTGTACATCGCCTTGATTCTATTTAATTGCCATTGTTTTTACGAGATGTTATTCCCCTTGACACTATTTATTGCCATTGTTCTTGTCTGTCCGTCTCCTCCGATTAGACTATAAGCCCGTCAAACGGCAGGGACTGTCTCTATCTGTTGCCGACTTGTTCATCCCAAGCGCTTAGTACAGTGCTCTGCACATAGTAAGCGCTCAATAAATACTATTGAATGAAAAGACTGTGATCTAGTCCAAATCCTGCCACTTCTGGCTTTGCGTCCTTGGGCAATTCACTTAACCTTTCTGTGCTTCATTTTTCTCTTCTGTAAAATGGAGATCAGATCTGTCTTTTTCCTTTTGGGGCCTTTACTATCAAAACACTAGAAATTCATACTTTTTTGAAGTAAAATGGCATTTAGTAAGAGATTACTGTGTGCCAGATGCTGGCATAGTTATGGTATAATCAGATCAGGTATGGTACTCTCCCATGTGGGTAAAAGGATGGGTGAGACGCACATAAAGACAGATGAAACAAACAAGAGACAAGGATGATGATAAACACAAAATGAGCAGTAAGATTTCAGGGAACTGCGAGGAACGGAACCCGTTCAGACCAACAATCCCAGAAGTACCGCCCACGGCCATGATGGCAGACTTCTCAACCTGCACAAGAATTCCAGTGCCAACTCCAGTGGAGTCAGACCACTCCGTTTCTGGCTCCAATATGGGACCAGGGCTGGACCTCTCTTATTCTCTTTTCCTCATTTGGCTTGGATGCTGGATAAATCCCAAATTTTGAACTTTCACAGTTAACCCAGGGTGTATGGCCACTCGGCAAAGAGGCTGGAAGGTTGAGTACTGATTCATGTGTTGATATCTCATCCCATTTTCAGGTTTGTGACTTTAGAGGGACAGTGCTTTCTACTCTTTCAAGCTATGTGGGATCAGATCCACCCTGTTTTGGGGGCTGCAGCAGGAATATTCATGGTGATGATGATAATAGTAACAAAAGTGTTATTTGTTAGGCGCATACTATAGGCCAAACACTTAAGTGTTGGGGTAGGTAGAAGATAACCAGGTCCCACATGGTGCTCGCAGTCTAAATAGAAAGGAGTACAGATAATTGAATTCCAATTTTGCCGATGAGGAAACTGAAGCCCAGAGAAGTTAAGTGACTTGCCCATGGTTACACAGCAGCAAATGATGGAACCAGGGTTAGAACACATGTCCTCTGATTCCCAGACCCAGACTCTTTCAACTAGGCCACAGTGCTTCCTATCAGGGCCACCTGAAGGACCCCTATTTTGATGGCTCAATTTCCAGGTCAATGTGCGTACTTTCTGCTCCCTAAAAATACAGGCAGATGACTTGTGTTTTTAGTAAATGTAGCTAACTTGGGGGAAAGCCCTGGCCCTCAAGGGGCTTTTTCAGCTGGTGGTGCAGGTGTATGGAGAGTGTCCTACCCATGGACAATACAGAGCATCCGGATACAATCCAGTTTCCCCTCAGTATACCCCTTCTCAGGGGCCATGCTGCTAATTTCCTGGCCCCTAACAAGGGAGAGAATAAAGCCCATAATCATTTTCCTACTTCTTTAACGGTAAGAAGTGATTAGTGATTTCGTGACAAAAGTTTCACTTGAGTGGACCTGATTCCAAAGGATTATATGCTGTGCAGAAACAAGTAGCTGCATAAAGAGTTACTCAGACAAACTCTAAGAATATGGACACATTTGCACCTGGATATATGAGTCACTGCTATTATGCATCGAAAAGGTTAGTGAAACTAGGGTGGAAGATAATTGCACAGGGCTTCCGCTGTGCTTAGACAGACACACTGGAAATTCCCCCACTGGAAGAATGGCAGAACTAATTTTGAACATATAGTCATGCAGGACTATAAACTGGGCCTCTCCCGCTTACTGGTTTTAGGCGATAGCAAGATGAACCTTAGAATAAATCAAAGCAAAACCCCCTGAAGATCCTCCTAGAAGGGCCATGTGGAATACTGGAATACGGGAGCAATTATTTCAGGACTTCACAGGGAATCACATTTTGGATTAAAGACAGAAAAAGTCTAATACATTCTAAACCTTTAATTATGAGTCAACTATTTTTTAGCAGGGATGAATCCACTCATCTCTGTCCTAATCCTAAAACACCATAAACCAAATGTAAGTTTCAGAGAGGATGCCAAAAGGAGCCTTTTAACAACCACCTCGTCATTTGCAATAGGATTTAATTTGTTTCTTGTCCATCTGCACAGGCTACTTGCCTCCCTCAGCGTAAAATAAAATGTATTCTACTCAGAGAATTTACAGCATCAAGACCAACTACAAAGATTAACATTTTCCCTACTGAATTACATTTTGGTTTGGCAGGAGATGAAGGTGCTATGATTGATTTCTTCCTATTCAATTTTAAACCATGATTTTGGGGGGAAAAAATGGGAGGAAAAACATCAGCTATGATCTATTTATTTACAGGTTTATTTTAAAAGGTAATTTATTGGTACCCTTCTAAAAACTAGTCATCTTATTGTGTTTAGTTTTGATGTACCTTTGGAATAGTTAGGCCCCTTTTGAAATTTATTAGACATAAATTATTTTCCATCAGCTACCGTAGCAGCAATCCTACCTCTCTACAGTCTGTATTTGGATCAGAACCACCAATCATTTAGAGAACTGAATTAAAGTTTAGTTCTTTTCACCCCTTCTCTTCTGTCTCCCCGTTTCCCCTCAGCTCACATTCCCACCAATCCTGGGAATAGCCTGGCTTAGTGGATAGAGCACAGGCCTGGGAGTCAGAGGACCTGGGTTCTAATCCCAGCTCCTCCACAGGCCTGTTTTGTGGCCGTAGCGTGGAGAAGTCACTTCACTTCTCTGGACTCTGTTACCTCACCTGTAAAATAACGGGGATTAAGAGTGTGAGCCCAATGTGGGGCAGGAGCTGTGTCCGACCTGATTAACTTGTATTTATCCCAGCGCTTACAACAGTACTTGCTACATAGTAAACACTTAACTAATACCATTATTATTATTATTACTCTAATCCTGCCTCCATCACTTGGCTGCTGTGACCTTGGGCAACTGACTTCACTTCTCTGTGCCTCAGTTGCCCCATCTGTAAAATGGGGATTAAATCTTCCTCCCACTGATTTAGCTTGTCACTGTATTTGTTAAGTGCTTACTATATGCCAAGCACTGTTCTAAGCACTCTAGTCCTCTTTCCCACCACACTGCCCCTAACATGCCCCTCTCTTCACAGTCCTTTGATATTCAGCCTCATTTGTCTTAGGAGTCTAGCACTAGCCTGCCTAAATAGCGAGTGCTATAGTTTACATTATCTGACTACAACCATCATTTCTGGGACTTCCTTCCTTTCCTGATCTGAAAGTACCAAACTTCATTTTTTAGCTTTTCTGCCTTGAGGTGAGACTCCATTTTTGGCTTGTCATTTTATAGTAAGTGGTTTTGTGTTTTCTGCATTTCCTCCTCTTCATGGAAAATTCAAGCTTCTATTTTAATGTGATTGCAGTATTTATGAGCCCCTAGGGTGATGAGTGGTATAAATAAATCCAATAAATATAATTTAATAATTCTGAGAGATCTCATCACATAAGCGTGCAGTTAGGAAGCTGAAAAGGGGCATGCAATCCCACATTCTAGAATTTCTATGGGGAAATGACTAGATACAGGGGACTGAATGAAATAATAAAAAGGAAGGCACATAAGAATCAGCAATCGATTGCAAAAGGCTGCAGAATTCAAGGCCAGACCTTTCTGAGGTGGTTAGAGATGAAAAAGTTATCTGGTGATCCTGGCATTAATATTATATCAAGGTACAATGATTCTTCCTGCCATTTTAATTCTCACAGAGTGTGGAGAACAAGTGGCATTGAATTTTTAGTTCCCCTGGCAATGGATTTAGGTTGTTCTCTTGCATAAAAATATGCTAAGCATATTACAGCCTGATGCATGTGGGGTTAGATTAATCTGAAATGAACACGGGCTATAACCGCCACTGCTGATGCTCCTACTCTTTAAGTGCCTCTGATAGGAAGGGGAGTGTTTATTATAGTTTGGAATATTCTGCTCTGGATCAGATTTGATCATTATGTTTTGAAGTGAAAAAAGAGCTGCAATTTCAAAGATTTGCTTTCTCACCTATCTCATTTGCAACTCTTCTCCAGTATATAGAATTTCAATATCCAGCTGTGCTCTCTGTTGCAGAAGGTCCAGAAGAACAATGAAATAACATCATTTTTCATCACCTCTAATAAGAGTTTTAAAACTGTTCTGAGGAGACGTGTGTGTAATTTGCTATTTTAAGACTGACACCTGTTCTTCACTCTGGGGAGGATTGTAAATAATAGAGCCTAAAAAATCTCATGCAGGAGTTGTTAATAAAGAATTCTGAATTTTTGGGAGAAGCATTTGCTATGTAGCTGGAAAACTTTACTATTGTCACCTTCTCTGATTTGAAGTATGATTCTGTTCATTGGGTTGCATCTGTGCTGGCTTGAGAGGAGCGAGTCAAAGCCTTGCAACCTTCATGGGTTGCCTAGAACAGAAGCTCACTGGCAATCTATTGGGAGGGCAAGACTTCCTCACATTTTAGTCATGTACTCTATTATAATAATAATGTTGGTATTTGTTAAGCACTTACTATGTGCCGAGCACTGTTCTAAGTGCTGGGGTAGACACAGGGGAATCAGGTTGTCCCACGTGGGGCTCACAGTCTTAATCCCCACTTTACAGATGAGGTAACTGAGGCACAAAGAAGTTAAGTGACTTGCCCACAGTCACACAGCTGACAAGTGGCAGAGCTGGGATTCGAACCCATGACCCCTGACTCCAAAGCCCGTGCTCTTTCCACTGAGCCACGCTATTATACTCTCCCAGGGTCTTAGTACAGTGGTTGGTGCAGAATACATGCTCAGTAATTAATATTGGCTGATTGCTCCTTCGGGGCAGGGATCGTGTGTACCAATTCTATTGTATTTTCCCAAGCACTTGATAGAGTGCTTTGCACCCAGTAAGCCCTCAGTAAATACCATTGATTGATTTGTGTCATTTCATTTCATTCATTCAATCATATTTATTGAGCACTTACTGTGTGCAGACCGCTGTACAAACTGCTTGGAAAGTACAGTGGAGAAGCAGCGTGGCTCAGTGGAAAGAGCACGGGCTTTGGAGTCAGGGCTCATGAGTTCGAATCCCAGCTCTGCCACTTGTCGGCTGTGTGACTGTGGGCAAGTCACTTAACTTCTCTGTGCCTCAGTTCCCTCATCTGTAAAATGGGGATTAAGACTGTGAGCCCCACGTGGGACAACCTGATTCCCCTGTGTCTACCCCAGCGCTTAGAACAGTGCTCGGCACATAGTAAGCGCTTAATAAATACCAACATTATTATTATTATTACAGTTTGGCAATAAAGAGAGACCATCCCTACCCAACAACAGGCTCACAGTCTAGAAGCAGGGAGTCAGACGACAAAACAAGTAGACAGGCATCAATAGCGTCAATATAAATAGATAGAATTATAGATATAAACACATCATTAATAAAATGAATAGAATAATAAACATGTACATATATCCACAAGTGCTGTGGGGTGGGGAGGCAGGGGGTAGAGCAGAGGGAGGGAGTCAGAGCGACTGGGACCCCAGAAGTCTCTTAATTAAAGCTTCTGAACTACTGAGAATCTGGTTGGGGTTCCCTTACCCTATCAGCTAGGTGGGTTAATAGTGGAGAGAGCCCAGGCCTGGGAGTCAGAAGGTCATGGGTTCTAATCCTGGTTCCACCACTTGTCTACCATGTGGCCTAGGACAAATCACTTCATTTCTCTGGGCCTCAGTTATCTCATCTCTAAAATGAGGTTTGAGACTATGAACCCCACTTGGGACAGGGACTGTGCCCAACCCAATTTGCTTATATCTACCCTAGTGCTATAGTGCCTGGCACAGAGTGAGTGCTTAACAAATACCATCATTATAAGTAGTAGTATTAATAATTCATTTGTCATCTGGAAAGATAGACCATTTCATGTCAGGAATCAATTTCATGACAGAACCCCATTTTGTCTGGAAACCTCCCTTTGATACAGTTGTCATCCTACAAAGATTTTTGGGAAAGCAGACATTTGGGGATGCTACCATAAGGAATTCTGGGGGCCTCATGAATGCCTGGGCTGAATTCTGGTGTGGCAGGGGCCATGTGGATGTTCCACCTTGGCTGCCAGTAGCCAAAGAAAATTTCCCATTAGAGCAGTCCAGAAATAATAACTGTGATATTTAAGTGCTTACTATGTGCCAAGCACTGTACTGAGCATCGTGGTAGATATTTAATAAACAGGTTAGAAACAGTTTCTGACCCACATTGGACCCACAATCAAAATAGGAGGGAGAATAGGTATTGCATTCTCATTTTACAGATGAGGAAACAGACACAGAGACGTTAAGTAAGCTGCCCACGGTCAACCAGCAGGAAAGTGCTGGAGCCAGGACTAGAACTCAGATACCCAGGCTTGCATTCTTTGTGCTAGGTAATGCCACTTCTTGGCTTTCTTGATGTTAACCATCTCAAATGATATTTAGGAAGCTCCTGGGTGTGTCTGGCTCTGATCTGGGCACCATACTGAGTTCTCAAGGGACATGCCCCCAGTCCAGGAACTTATATTCAAAAGATAGATTTATATTTTATCATTCTGGTATGATCTATGCTCAAGTGCCATGTCTCATAATTCTTCTGGGACTCAATGACAAGCTGTAGATGGATTACAAGATGATCAGCATTTGAAGAATACACATGCTACACTTCTCAGCTCGACTACAAAAAAATGTCCATGAGTGCTGCGCATATATCCATCACAGCCCCTATCCGAACATCCAAAACACCAAGGTCAAGACAACAAGGAAGCATCACATCCCAGTAAACATTGCAATTGATGGATTACTTAATTATCCTGATCCCATGATAAATGAAAACTCTAACAATTCCCAGGAGATATTTTGAAGCTAGCAAGCTGACAATGACTTAGTTAAGTGTGATCTCACCAGCACAGGTCGGATAAAATCAGAACTTTTCAAAAACTACAAAGCCAAGGGTGTCTCTGGTTTTTGTCCTTAGCTTGATATACCTTGAGTCAGATGAGAGTATTATTGACAGAACTAGATAGACTTTTCATGTATGCTGATGAGAATGTGATCAAGGGAGAAAAGTAGATTGGGTGTTTGTGGCAACAGATGTTTTGTCAAACAAGTTCTGTGGAAGGGACTAATTATATGCCCGGGTTAAAAAAATGAGAAAAGAATGATATTTTTTAACAGGATTGCTGCTAACAGGCAGATAGGTGAATTTTGGAAAAAAAAAAGGTTAGCTTGAGATAAAAAAAAAAGTTAATGCTTGACTTAGAAGCTGGCACATCTTCAGTAATAAAAAATATCTCAGGACAGAGAAAATGGCAGGTTTGCTCAACTGTAGAGCTTATTTTAGAGATTTGAGCTGCTTAGTGTTAAGCATCCAGGTGTATGACTACAGTATGTAGTTTTTATCGGCTTCCTAAATGAAGGAAACAAATTAATCTTGAGAGAAATATGGGAGGTGAAGAGCTCAGTAAAATGCTCTGCAGACAGTAAGCACTCAATAAATAGCTCCAAGTGATTGATTGTGAGCCAGGATATTGCTGGACTGGGCTGAGCCCTGTAAATTGGCCTGACATTTGCAACGGTCTTGGATTCCCATTTTTTAAATGGGGAAAGTAGTATCAGCTTCTCCCACCTCACAGGGATATTTTGAGGAAAAGCATAGTAACTCAGTAATAGTATTTCCTCAGAACCTTCTAGATGTAGAGCATTATGTCTTACACTGCCCAAACAGCTAAATGAGTCCTGTGTCCCCTTCCCACGAGGAGCAGATAATCTAGTGGGGGAGAAAGACATAATCAATTGCAGATGGGAAAAAGAGGAAAAGGGGATATATGCAGGATTAATACTTAAGGAAACGAGTGTTAGGCTATGTAAAATATACATTTTCTAGACTGTGAGCTCGTTGTTAGGTAGTTATAGTCTCTATTTGTTGCTGAATTGCACTTTCCAAGTGCTTAGTACAGTGTTCGGCACACAGTAAGCGCTCAATAATTACGATTGAATGAACTGAGCGCCTCTTGAGTGACAGAGACCCTGTGTACTTCTCACCAATTTATTTTCCCCTACCACTTGCTTTAATGCTTTGCATGTAGTATGCCCTTAATAAATGCTATTACTGCTATAGCTGCGTCAGTGTTGTGGGAGGTAATGAGTATTTCTGGGGTTAGGTGGTGCAGAAGTACTGGACAGGCAGTAATGAGGATTTAAGCGGGGGGATTAGATGTTAATGGGGGAATGACAAGTAAAATTAAAATCACATCTCTAGGACATTGTCTTGAGCATCTGTCCACTGAAGAGGTGTAAAACAGAGCTGGAGAAAGGACTCCCTAATAAAAATGATGATGGTATTTGTGAAGCACTTACTATGTGCCAAGCACTGTTCTAAGTGCTGGGGTAGATACAGGATAATCAAGTTGTCCCACATGGGGCTCACATTTTTAATCTGCATTTTACAGATGAGGTAACTGAGGCCCAGGGAAGTTAAGTGACTTGCCCAAGGTCACACAGCAGAGAGGTGTCAGAGCCGGAATTAGAACTCATGTCCTCTGACTCCCAAGTCCGGGCTCTTTCCACTAAGCCATGCTGCTTTGCTTTTCTCTGGCAAATCTCCCCATGTGCCACTCAAAGGATGCATCAGTGTGGCCCGTCATGGGCAGGTAACGTGTCTTTTTATTTTTATCTTGTACTTTCCCAAGTGTGTAGTATAGTGCTCTGCACACAGTAAATGCTCAATAAATGTGATTGACTGAAAAGCTGTTCCCCCTCTATCATCATTGTCATCATCAAAGGTATTGATCGCTTGCTGTGTGCAGAGCACACTCAGTGCTTGGGAGAGTAGACTATGTCTAGAAGGATCCAATCAGAGTGCCTTCTGGGGTTGAAGGGTAGTGAATCCACTCTGCCATTTCTACTTATCTAGTTTAGAAATTCCCTCAGTTAAGGCAACGTATTGTAATGAATGATTTCCTTACTGGTCTGTTGCTCAAGAATGTAACCCTCCTGTTATTGAAGCTTCGTGTGCAATGAAAATTGCTACCCTGCCTTATTTTTAACAGAGACATAGGAAACCAAATAATTTTTCTGCAGCCACCCCAGAAGGTGATAGGTTGTTTTTCTCACCTACTATATTCCATGGTTTGATAATTGATAGTACAGCAATGTTCTTAAATTAATACCAAGGTTGAGTTTATATCAGAAATGAAGGCAGCAGACAAATGAGACTATAATGGATTAGGCAGTGGAGAAAATTGGAAAATGCAAATAGAGGCCTTTTTTCTGGAATTTTTTTTGTGTGCGCCATAAATTATTTTATGAAGGCAACATTTTGGTAAAGACCACTACTGATTCCAAACTTTACTGTTTCATCAACAGTGTGCTCCTAATTGTTCTAGGCTCTGAGTTGGTTTTGTTCTTTTGCAACAAAAATATGATACCAGCCCCTTTTTGCAAAGCAGGGACTCAAAGCAGGGCACCAAGACTTTAAATGGAGGCTCCATTTTGGGTTCCATCAGGTTAGGTGATTTCTGGCCTCAGATTGAAAGACTCTTAATTTAAAGGGCTATTTGTATGAAATTAAGGTTGTCACAACTCAGTCAAAGGGACTACCTAGTGTAGGTGTAAAAATCTTAATCAGTTGCCTATGGATAAAGGGTACTTGTTTTCCTGGTGCTTTTCTATTTCGATCTAAAGAGGGAATGTGGTGGTGTGACTTGAATACAGGTCTGGGAGTTAAAGAACCGGGTTCTAGTTCCAGCCCTACTGCCACTAGATTGCTTTGTGACCTTGGGCAAGTTACTTAGCCTCTCTTGGCCTCTCTTTCCTAATGTCTATATTTAAAATGGGGATGATATTAATACCTGCCCTTTCCATACATCACAGGGCTGTAGCAAGGAAGCACTTGGAAAATAAAATTGTTCTGTACAGCCAGTAACTATTAACTGATTCCATAAAGCTTGTTCCTGAGCTGATTTATTTATTTTTAATTGATATTTGTTAAGTCTTTACTATGTACCAGACACTGTACTAAGTGCTGGAGTAGATGCAAATTAATCAGGTTGGACACAGTCCACGTCCCACATGTCCCATGCCTAGTAATAACAAGCGCTACATACAGTGCTCTGCACACAATAAGTGCTCAATAAATGCAATTAAATGAATTGAGTGAATGATTTCTCTAACTCATATCTGCTCCAGTGTTTGCCACATAGGGAACATTTAATAAATACCATAACTGCCTGTTTTTTTTCCACCTAGCATTATAACTAAAAATCAAAAAATGTAGCCTCCCCGAGAGCAGACCCTGGGCCTTATTAATAGTAATTTCCTCTAATGCCTACTATCCTGCTGTGAACAAACTAAGTGATCGAAAATACTGTTATTGATAACGGTGAAGACGATGATGATCTTGATAGTAAGTTTGAAAGAAGCCCAGAGGATGACAACTAAAGTTATAGGATTAAAAATTCCAAGAAATAAGCCCTATGAGCACAGGGCAAAGAATCAAACATAGCTCAGGGCAGACCTAGCTGGAGTGGGAGTAATTTTAATCTAGAAAGGTAGCGATATGCAAGGAGATGAACATTTTAGCTCATTCGGAAACAGTGCTCCCTGGCAAATCCAAATCCAGCTTCATTTCCTGTTCCACCATTGGCCATTTTCCGATGTCATGCCAATCCCCATAAGGCAAAGCTTGTCCGCAAGGTAAATTTACCATCGTGGTGCCTGTGAGTACAGATGTTTTTTAACCAGTGAAGATGCATATTCGAGAGTAATCCTCTGAAGATGTTGTGTTAGAGCAGGTGTTTCCCAGAGTGTCGAGGTGCAGGAGAGGGGCAGTTGAATGTGGGACACTGAGGAAACTCCTCAAGAAATCAAGTTCTGGGACCTCTTACTGCATCACTGTAGGCACAAATGAGCAGGCGTGCAGCTAAGATGCTGCTGAATCACTTCCATTCCTTCCACCGATCTCTCAAAGGTCACAATGCATTACCCCAGGCAGAATAGGAAGAAAAAAAACTTATGAATAATTCATCTAATCATAACATTTTCACCCATTTTTGTGATTTTTCTCTCCTCTGAATTCCTCCTCCCATAAACAAACATAAGGCAACTGCTTAATGTGACACGCTTTAGCACTAAGACAACAGACATTTTCATTGGTTGCTGCGTCTACCTTTGAGTACTGCATATAATTTAGTTTCCCTCTGCTTTTATTTTTCAATTTCTGAACTTTCAGCTTAATGGAATTGCTACCTGTAAAAACCACACACACACACACACACACACAGAGACACACACACATTCACACCCCACTCAGCTTCACATCCAACATCTCTGCTCCATTATGAGGGCTGCCACATTAGCAATTTTCATTCATAATAGTTTTATATCACATTGGCATTTGTTTTCATTAATATGACAAAACCCTCATTAACCAGGGTTGCTTATTAGCATTCTGTCAGAGAAAACAGTTTCTTCATAGTCTATTAGGGCCATAATATGAGATGAAAAAAATGACTACTCCAAATCTCCTCAGCCCTTCAATGGAGCGATGGAACATATCCATCTCAGGGAATTGCAGCATGATGATAATGCCACTGCCAATTTTGATACAGGGAGACATGACAGGGCAGAAATTACATTATATCTGAATGCTCAATTCTGGCATTTCCCATCAGCCATCTTGAAAGGGCCAATCAACAGTTCAGTGGCATTTTTTGAGTACGTACTGTGTGCAGAGACTGTACTAAGCACTTGGGAGTGTAAAACATAACAGAATGCTAACGTGGCGTTCCCAAATGCCTCAAAATTTCTGTGTATAGACTATTCACAAATGTGAACAGGCCTATCCATAAAAACACACGTTAAGCCAGTGTGACTAATTGGGCAGCAGGTAACAATGTATGAAGACCGGAGAACATTGCTGTTATCAGGTGAAATTCCCTCTTGTGTAGCTGGAGCACCAGACAATTTTAAAGAGAGTTGTGGAGAGTAGCTGTGTGCTTGGAGAGTAGAAGGGAATCTTTTTTTGTAATTCTCCCTTGCTTAGTAGAAACTTTCTTTATTTGATAGTTCTCTCAAATGAAGAGAGTTGGGTAGGAGGTGGGCCTTTGGAGACACAAGTTTGAAAATGCTGGCCCCCAGAAGAGGAGAAAGCTTGGAAGAACTTGCAGAAATTAAAGAGGGCTCATAGAGAGGGCTAAACCCAGGGGAATTGACCTCCCCACAGCTCCACAAGATTCTTCCCACAGCTCCTCCACTGGGTTTCCCTGGGCTGGCTCTCACCCAGGCTCTTAAGCAGGAGATGTATAAGGTAAGGGTCTTATCCACTGTCACATAGCAGGCTAGTAGCAGAGTTAGGATCAGGGCTTCTAATATAATAATAATAATAAAGTGAATAATAATTAGTGTCGAGGTAGACAATAATCAGGCCAGACACAGTTGACGACCACATGGGGCTCACAGTCTAAGAAGGAGGGATTAGGATTTAATCTCCATTTTACAGATGAAAAAACTGAAGCCCAGTTAAGTGACATGCCCATGGTCATAGTAGACAAGAGGTAGAACTGGGATTAGAACCCAGATTCTGGGATCCCTAAACGTGGGCTCTTTCCAAGAGTTGCTCATGAAGAAAAGCCAGATTCATTTGGCAGTGTGTTGCAACTGTGATTTAGAATGATAATTTTAGGGATTATTTTCCATCATTCTCACTGAATTTAGTCCTCATGTCTCCCGCTGCTGACCCTTGCTTACACCTTCCCTCTTACATGGAACCCCACTCCCCCCTTTACATTTGACAAACCACTGCTCTCTCTATTACCATCACCCTTTTGAAATCACATCTCTTCCAGGAGGTCTTCCGTGATTAATATCTAATTTTTCCACTTTATATCCCTCCACTCTCCTTTTAGCGCTTCTGGGCCACCTAATCATTGAAGTACTCAAAAGCCCCAGGATGCTTCCTGTTTGTATTCTGCTAATTCCTCCTCTTTATAATTAATTTTAGTGTCTTTATCCCCTTCCTCTCCCTTCCTCCCTCCTCATCCCCTGGTTAGATTACTGTCTCGAATACATTAGTACAAGCACTCATCCTATCCTGACTGGATGACTGCATCAGCCTCCTTTCTGACCTCCCAACCTCCTGTCTCTCCCCACTTCAGTCTGTACTTAACTATGTTGCCCTGATTATCTTTCTATAGAAACATTCTGGGCATGTCACCCCCCTCCTCAAAAGTCTCCAGAGGTTGCCTATCAACCTCCGTATCAAGCAAAAACTCCTCACTTTTGGCTTCAGAGCTCATCACCTTGCCCCCTCCAATCTCACCTCCCTTCTCTCCTTCTACAGCCCAGTCCACACATTCTACTCCTCTGCCGCTAACCTCCTCACTGTGTCTCGTTCTCGCCTGTCCTGCCATCGACTCCCGGCCCGGGTCCTACCTCTGGCCTGGAATGCCCTCCCTCCTCAAATCCGTCAAACAACCACACTTCCCGCCTTCAAAACCCTACTGAAGCCTCACTTCCCCCAAGAGGCCTTTCCAGACTAAGCTCTCTTTTCCTCAGTTCCCCCCGTTGCCCCAACTTGATCCCTTTCCTCTACCCCCCAGCCCCTGGCCCCACAGCACTTGTGTATATATGTACATATCTATAATTCTATTTATAGTATTGCCTGTTTACTTGTTCTGATGTGTATATATCTGTAATTCTATTTATTTATATTGATACCTGTTTACTGGTTTTGATGTCTCCCCACTTCTAGACCGTAAGCACGGTGTGGGCAGGAATTCTCTCTTTAGTGTTGAATTGTACCTTCCAAATGCTCAGTAAATACGATTGAATGAATGAATGACAGGAGTCATATTTTGTAACATGTCTGTACTTTCTCAAAAGGAAGTATGGGGCTATGCACAGAGTGGACACTCAATACATACTATTAATTGATTCATTCAGTTGTATTTACTGAGTGCTTTCTGTGTGCAGAGCATTGTACAAAGCACTTGGGAGAGTGCAGTATAACAATAAACAAACATATCCCTTGCCCACAACGAGCTGGCAGCTTAGAGGAATTCTTGCACTAGGACTACTAAGCATTGTTTATTTGCCTTTTTTAAAGTGAATTAAGACCGAGACTATTAAAGCTCAGTGGACCTAAAGTTGAAATTAATAACCCCTAGTTTCACATCTCTTGGGCCTAGAATGTAAATCCATCTTACTACCTGTTGCCATATACTGTACGTGCTTCCATATTAACTGAGCACTGTGGGAAAAGCTTAGAACAGAGTGTTAACTCTTAGCTATGGATTTCCTGGTTTGAGTAGCACTTTAAATTTTACCTAAATGTGGAGTTTTGATTTGATCATATCTTGGCAAAGCATGTTTAATTTAATTATAAAAAGCTGCATGGAGTTTTATAACTATGTAAGTGCTGCACAAAACCCAACTAATATGATATGCAAATATAAATGTCACGTTGTCTCATTAGCCATGTGTGAATCTTTGTTACAAAGGAGCCCAAATCTAATTGAAAGTTTTGTATAATATATTTTGATTCCTGGGTAAAGGATATACATTCTAATTACAGTATTTCATTCCATTAAGGCCCTGATCCTATAATTACTACACATTTTTAGGTATGTAGAACTTGCATCCAAATCAATGGGACTGCTGCATGAGCAAAATAGGTAAATGGATTCCAACATCTGGTACATAAAAATATCACTTCGGCTTAGAAAAATTTTTAAAAATGCATTTTATGGTGCTATTAATAACCGTGAATTTTCTATTATCTGTGCTCACTAAGATGAAACTAAATATGAGCCTTAGTCATATTTGCTGCCCCTCCCATAGTTTGGTAGTATTAAACTTGCAATTTTATAGGCCTGGGTTTATATTTTTAATTTCTTTTTTTAAATGGGTTTCACAAATTAAGAACATGAGAAATATGACTGCAGGGTCAGACAAATGTACTTTCCAGCCTCCCAAAGCTGCCAACAAGAGGCTTTGGTGAAAATGTGTTTGTTTCCTTATTTGACATCCATCCTAATCATTAAGGATATCTCTTCTATCATTTCTGACTAGCCATTTCCTCTATATAGAAAATTTTCCCCATTATAGAACTCCTGTCCAGGAATGTATTCAAAACCCTCTTGGTCCTACTGATATTTTCAGCCTGCACAACATCCTCTGATGGTGAATTCCAGTTGCTTACTATCCACTGAATGAAGAACTCTTTGCTTTTATATATCTTTGCCTTATCACCTTCAGGTCTCACAGGGCACTGTTTGTTCTGATAATGTGATACTTGGTGAGTAAAGGTTGTGTGTTAAGGCTGTCCACCTCTTCATGATTTTGTAAATTTCTCTTGGATTTCCCCTCAGTCTCTGCCATTCTGGACTGAAGGCTCCTAGTTCTTCTTCAAGTTTCTTCATGACCTGCCATACAAGATATCTCCTGAGAAATGATACGGTGGAATAATATGAGGCTCAGAGATTCCTTTGCCGTAACTAGAGCAATTCTGAATTACAATAGTACCTTAAATTTGGTTGGCTTTAAACTATTTCTGTAGCGTTTTCACATTAAAAATGCATTTCATCTTTACTGTGAAATAGAGAGCATCGGACAGTTTACTAGGTAGGGATCAAGGTTGTGGTTTCTGATTGATTGGCATAGAGGAAGCACTGAGGGGCCCTGGGCTGCTCATGGGTATAAAACAGACATCATGAAGCTACCCCAAACTTGCCTCACTGCCCTTTCTCCTTTAGACTATAAACTTGTGGTGGGCAGGGAGTGTTTCTGTTTATTGTTATATTGTACTCTCCCAAGTGTTTAGTCCAGAGCTCCGCACACAGTAAGTGCTCAATAAATATGATGGAATGAATTAATAAATGAATGCTAATGCGGACAGGGTGGGGAGTTGAGAGAGGAAAAATATGACTGTGCCCACAATTCTGGGATGTTGGGTATAGTTCCCAGAATGCAGTGAACCTAAACAAAGCATGCACTGAGCCTGCCTGACTTCAGACCCAGAAGCCCAGAGATTTAACATGAACATAAACAAGGGCAGTTGGTGCAAAGAAGCAGGACCAATTTTGCAGCTTCAGCCCCAATTTAAAGACATTGATGTATTTTTCTAAAATTTCCTGGGGCACCGTATAAAAATCGAGATGTGTACTGGATGACTCAAATCCTATAGCAAATGTATTTTATCAGGAGCCAAAGGTCAGTTTCCCCCTTTGAGAGAGAGACCTGGGATTTCTCACTGGTAGGAATTTCCCTTCCATTCTTCAGTGGAAAGAAATATTAGCCCCATGGGGGGAGACTAGGAAGGTAAGGTGAATTTGAAAATGAACCACTAAAACTTTTTAATGGATAATTCCATGTTCCCTTTAAATGGGGATAATTCCATGTTCTCTTTAGGTAGGAGGAAGAGGAAATGAAAGGGGAAGTGAAGGAGAAGCAGGAAGTGGAAAGAGAAGATGAGAATGAAAAGAAAGAGGAAAAGAAGAAAAAGGACAAGAGGAAGGGAATAACGACAGATTGAAAGGGTAAAGTAGAAGAGTGGGAGATATCAGAGGGAGAGACAAGTGACACCAACCTATAAAGCCATGAATAGAATAGAAGAGAAGAGGGTCCCGAAGAGGGATAAAACATTTTAGGGATGCAAAGATAAAGAATATTGACTCGCATAGGGAAAGGACTATAAATTGAGAAGTGAGGAGAGATCTCAGGA
This sequence comes from Ornithorhynchus anatinus, assembly GCF_004115215.2. NCBI lineage: Eukaryota > Metazoa > Chordata > Mammalia > Monotremata > Ornithorhynchidae > Ornithorhynchus > Ornithorhynchus anatinus. The sequence goes on along the minus strand of NC_041747.1, from coordinate 23,436,607 downwards.
AGAAAAAAATGTGATGGCAAAAACAGAGGGGTAGGACTTTAGGTCAAGAGGCATAGATAGAAAGAGAGGAAGAGACAGAGACCACCACAGGAGAGACAAAGGGGAGAGGGAGAGAGCGACAGGAGGGAATGACAGGAAGAGTGGAAGAATAATGGATCAGGAGAGAGAAGGAAAGCATGATTCCGTGCCTCTGTGCCCAGATGAGGCTTGGGTGTTTTGCTAGTTAAAAGTCTAAAAATATCTACCTTTTGTTAAGAACAAGCGATGCTCCTGACAGTCAAAATGCCTTCAAATTTATTTTGAACTATTTTAAAGCTGGAATTCAAACAAAATAACATTCCGCAAGCCTTCCTTGATGCAGGACCAATTTTGCTGGGTCAGCACCAATTCCAAGACATTGATGAATGTTTCTAAAATTGCCTTGGACACCCTATAAAAATCCAGGACTGCGGTCATGAAACTCAGAGATAAAGCGTTACCAATTTCAACCCAGTTAGTCCAAGGCTAAAACAGGGTGTCAGTCTGTGAAAACAGGTCATTTACCTAGAATCACCTCTCATGTATCAGAATAAAAACATGGTTCTTGCTGAAACGTAAATAGTTGAACTCTGAACTCCCCCTTGACAAACGTTTGGCAGGTTTTGTGGTCTGGAATGCCAACTGACTTTTGCTTCAAGTGGAATCAGTAACACAGTTGGGCCTTAGTAATGTGATTGATGGGTGGGACTGTTCTAATCACAGCTCTGTGAGCTGGAGAATTTCAATTTCCTGAATCAGGTGCTCACCTGTTAAATCATGTTAAAAAAGGTACTTAGCTTCCAGAGCCCTGTCTACTGCCTGGGAGTCCGGCCGACTGACTTCTGAAACTGTCCAGGTGGATACTAATCGGAGAATAGCGTCCCACCAAAGAGGTGGAGGGCAGGGATTCATTCATTCAATTTATTTATTGACCCCTTATTCTGTGCAAAGCACATTGAGGTGGGAAGGGATATTTTGGCGATACAGGAAGAAATGATCTAGGGAGAAATATGGAGGTTTTTGGAATGAAATATTGGTAGATTTTGTGTGAAACAAGCTGAGTTCTTGGGGCGGGGGGAAGGGAGGGTGAATTGGAGGAGAGGAGGAAGAAAGAAAGCAGTACTACCTCTTTCAATGTGGGTGGATATTCTTAGGAAGATTTCTCAGCCCTATTTGATTCAGATGGGTCACAGAAACCCAGTGAGTAGAGCATACATCGAGCACCTCCTTGATGCAGTGTGTTGCACCGTGTGCTCGAAAAATACAGAATAAAGAAGCGACAAGTTCCCTGCCCACAAGGAGCTTACACTTGAATGATGCTAACTGTAGCAATTGTTAAGGCTTACTGGGGGCCTAGCGCTAAACTAAATGCCAGAGCAGATACAAGATAATTGTGTTGGACCCAATTCTTGTCCATATGGGGCTTTCAAAGTAAGTAGAAGAGATGACAGGTATTTGATCCCTATTTTATGGAGGAGGAAACTGGGAAAAGGGAAGTTAAGTGACTTGCCTAAGGTCACACACAAGGCAAGTGGCAGAACTGGATCATGGGCAGGGAATGTGTTTACTGTTGAATTATACTCTCCCAAGTGCTTAGTACAGTGCTCTGCACACAGTGAGTGCTCATGGGTTCTAATCCCAACTCTGCCAACTGTTTGCTGTGTGACCTTGGGCAAGTCACTTCAATTCTCTGGGCCTCAGTTATCTCATCTGTAACATGGGTATTAAAACTGTGAGCTCCATGTGGGACAGGGACTGTGTCCAACCTGATTTGCTTATATCCACCCCAGAGCTTAGTACAGTGCCTGGCACATAGTAAGTGCTTAACAAATACTTCTGTTATTATTATTATTATTAATAAATACAGGAGACTAACAGATTAGAACCCTTGTACTCTGACTCTCAGACCCAAGCTTTTTCCACAAAGCCATATTGCTTTTCTCAAGGGAGAGACAAATGCAAAAGTACATTAGACTACTGTACTCAAATAAATGAATATTGAGTGTCCTTGAAAAGCCAAATTCCAGCAAGATCCAGGCATGGGAAACACATGCAAACACTACAGCGTTCATGGATGTAAACTGTCTTGCTGTTACTATGCTCTAACATCCTTGACGTTCCTCCTGATTCCCTTCCAGGACGTCAATTGATTTAAATAGAGTGTGGCAGTATTTGGCACCTAATGGCAATGTTTCCTGTGAATTCTAGACTTCCAGGGGCTATAAAAGGCCAGAGAGATCCAGTGTCATCATGCAGTTAGCTTTGTGGCTCTCCGAGCCCTCAGTGGCATCACTTTATGGTGTTTGGGACCCAAGATGAATTCCTGAATGTCAGGGTGACATTTAGCATTTGGAAACCTTCTCTGATGAGTCTATTAAACCTTTGCAAATGGACATCCTGGGGCATTTTTCAGCGATGAACCAGATATCTGAGAAGCAGGCTCGGGACAGGACATCGTGCCTCTTGAGAGAGAGCGAGCACACACGGGAGAGAGCGAGTGGTGAGGCTGCCTCTGTTAGATTAGATTTGTCTAGGCAGCATGCTCTGGAGATTGCAGTCGGCAATAAATCTTACTCTTCCTCAAAGAGTGGTGGACACTAAATGGAAAGCAAATATCTGAAGGTGGAATAAAGCTAAAGATATTTCAGTAGAAGATCTAAAGCCAATATTATATTCTCCATTCTCCAATCCATTCCTGCCATTTAAAAGGCTTGAAAAGGGAGGCATCTGATTCTTCCATCTGCTGGCTCTACTTTTGTTTAAGGACTTTAATTTACAAACACTCGGCTATAGACTTTGGGTTGTCCAATCTTCCTAAGGGACTATCTGTTGCTGCCATGAAGAAACAGCATGGAAAAAGCAGAATAAGATCATAATAATAATAATATGTGTTGAGTGCTCACTATGTTTCAGGCACTGTTGTAAACACAGGGGTAGGCATAAGATAACCAGTTGCACACAGTCCCTGTCCCACATAGGGCTCACATTCTTAATCCCCATTTTACAGAAGAGGGAACTGAGGCACAGAGAAGTTAAGTAACTTGCCCAAGGTCACACAGCAAAACAAGTGGCAGAGTTATTAACAATAAAAATTGTGGTATTTGTTAAGTGCTTACTATGTGCCAGGCACTGTACTAAGCTCTGGGATAGATACAAAGTGATTGAGTTGGGCACAGTCCCTGTTCCCCATGGGTTTGACTCTCTTAATCCCCATTTTACAGTTGAGGAAACTGAGGCACAGAAAAGTTAAGTGGTGTTCCCAAAGTCACATAGCAAAGCAGCACCACGTGATCTTGGAAATATTTTAGAAATGTGATTCTGAGTTCTGTTTTTTCTAACTGTGGTGAACTGGTTGTTTGGAGGGTTTCCTTCTTGCTGCCAACTAGAATCCCCAGCCTATTTGGTCCCTACATCAACCCTGAAGCTTCATCTTGGGACTCTGGCATTTTCAATGTATAAGGCAAGCGCTTCTGGCAATTATTTCTAAATTTAGGTCAAATGAGAAAGTAAGAAAAATGTTTTCCTTGATTTAAATGGCAAAGTTCCCAAAAAGGAGCCTCAGAAGCATGGAGTCTGACGGTGGAGTATATTTTAAATTGACATTTGGGGCAAACAAAGCAGAGAGGTTGAAGCACAAAGGCTTTGAATATGGTTATCGCCTATTCACCTGGATCTGTACCCTTGAAACACTTGATACTCACCCCACCCTCAGCCATACAGCCCTTATCTACATATCTGTACTTTCCAAGAACTTAGTACAGTGTTCTGCACACAGTAAGCTCTCAGTAAATACGATTGAATGAATTAATATCTGTAATTTATTTATATTAACGTCTGTCTCCCCTCCTTAGACTGTGAGCCTTGTGCAGGACAAGGACTTTATCTGGTCTAATTAATTTGCACCTGCCTCAGCTTTGAACTGTGTTTGATACATAGTAAGCACTTAGCAAATACCATAAAAACATACAAACAAGCAAACCAGAGGTAGCAAAGTCCTATTGTGAGCTCAGGGTGGAGAAATAGGCAGCAAAATTAGTTGGGGTCAGTTGGGAAGATGGGGTTGGTTGGGAAGATGAGGTTTGAGAGGAGGCTGACTTCATAGAGCTAATGGCCAGAGCGCTATGATTTTCGATGTTTTCATTCCTGATTGGGAATTGCTCAGATGTTTCCAGTGTGATCTGGGTTGAACAAGCCAGCGAATCCAGTTCAGAGAGCTTTGGGGGAGATCGACAATTTACTTCTGGTGGGTAGACCACGGGCCTGAGAGTCAGAAGGATCTGTGTTCTAATCCTGGCTCTGCCACATGTCTGCTTTGTGACCTTAGGCAAATCACTTCACTTCTCAGGGCCTCAGTTACCTCATCTGTAAAATGGGGATTAAGAGTGTGAGCCCCATGGGGGACAAAGGACTGGGTCTAACCTGATTAACTTGTATCTATCCCAAAGTGCTTGGCACCTAGTAAGCGCATAACAAGTACCATTATTATTACTATTATTTCAGATTCCTTCACCTGTTTATTCCATAAATTTGTGTTCCTTTCACTTTTCCTTCTTTTGCATAATCCCCGAACATAGGGAATGGTGCTCTGCACACAGTAGATTCATTCATTCATTCAATAGTATTTATTGAGCGCTTACTATGTGCAGAGCACTATACTAAGCTCTTGGAATGTACAAATCGGCAACAGAGGCAGTCCCTGCCCTTTGACGGGCTTACAGTCTAATTTGGGGAGACAGGCAGACAAGAACAGTGGCAATAAATAGAGTCAAGGGGAAGAACATCTGATAAAACAATGGCAAATAAATAGAATCAGGGTGATGTACATCTCATTAAACAAAATAAATAGGGTGATGAAGATATATACAGTTGAGCGGACCAGTACAGTGCTGAGGGGGTGGGACGGGAGAGGGGGAGGAGGAGAGGGAAAGGGGGGAGAAGAGGGTTTAGCTGTGGAGAGGTGAAGGGGGGGTAGAGGGAGCAGAGGGAAAAAGGGGGGAGCTCAATCTGGGAAGGCCTCTTGGAGGAGGTGAGCTTTAAGTAGGGATTTGAAGAGGGGAAGAAAATTAGATTGATGGAGGTGAGGAGGGAGGGCCTTCCAGGACCGTGGGAGGACGTGGCCCAGGGTTCGATGGCGGGATAGGCGAGACCGAGGGACAGTAAGGAGGTGGGCGGCAGAGGAGCGGAGCATGCGGGGTGGGCAGTAGGAAGAGAGAAGGTAGGAGAGGTATGAAGGGGCAAGGTGATGGAGAGCCTTGAAGCCTAGAGTGAGGTGCTCAGTCAGTACTGTTATTAATGACAATGAAGATGATCCAGTGATTTATCATGCTCCATTTTAAAAAATAATGTGAAACACTGTAGCCCAGTGGAAAGAGCACAAGCTTGGGAATCAGAGGGCCTGGTTTCTAATACAGCTTCTGCCTCTTCCCTTAACTTCTCTTCATATGTAAAATGGGGATTAAATAATTGTTCTCCCTTCTCTAACTAAACCCTCATTTCCTTTCCTTCCACTCCCTTCTGCATTACCCTGACTTGCTTGCTTTATTCATCCCCAGTCCCAGCCCCACAGCACTTATGCACACATCTGTAATTTATTTATTTTATACTTATGTCTGTCTCTCCCCAAGCCCCCCAACCCTGCACGCACACTGTAAACTCATTGTGGACAGGGATTATGCCTGCTATATTGTTACATTGTACTCTCCCAAGTGCTTAGTATAGTGCTCTGCACGCAGTAAGCACTCAATGAATACAGTTGATTGAAAGATCCCTTCTACTAAGACTAGAAGCCCCATGTAGGATTGGGACTGTATTCTACTTGATTATGTTGTTTGTGCCCTAACAATTAGTTCAGTACTTGTCAGATAATAAGTGCTTAACACCTATCACCTTTATTGTTATTTATTATTGTGTATTATTAAAAACACTGGTACAGACATTCAAGCGCTCAACAGATTCCATTCACCATTTCCACTCAATAGGGATATGGCATTGGGTGTAGAACTCTTGCCCTGGACTTCTGCAACTGTAGAATAGAAAATGTTACAAGAAGGGGGTCAAATGGATATGTAGAAAAAAACAGAAATCAGAGTAGAGTGGATAGAGTTTAATGTACTAATCAACTGAACAAATTCTTCAAAGGTGGAAAAAAAGTTGCATAAAGCCATTTCATAATTTTCAAACACAAAGGTAAAGAGAGAAGGTTGAACTGCTGATTTAATGAAGCTCTGCCTAATGCATATCCATGACTAACCACAGCATGGGGCTTCCTTCTGTTAATGAAGCAAACTTTAGTTGATTCAAGTGAGCAACTAATAATGTCTACCTCTAGGGCAGATGAATCCATTATTTCACTGCTGATATACAACAAAGAAAAGGGATAGAGCAGCAATGTTAATAAAATCGCCTCTTTAAGGAAAAAGAACTCTCCTCTGAGACACAGAATGTCTTTTCGTGCTTCACGTCAATGGAGTCAGTTGCTGTAAAGTCTTTTTTTATATCAACTGAATTAATATGAGCCATGGGAGTCCTCCCCTTGTGTTTCATTTTTTATCATTTATTACTTAAATGGATAAAAACACACGTAGTGCCTGAAGTTTCCTTTGGGTGGGGATTAAAACATCCCAAATGAATGGGAAGTGGAATCAAGCATTGTAGAAACTCTAAAATCAAAGAAAAATTCCATAAGACTTAGCTACGCCAAAAAAAAGAGTAATATAATAATGGCACTTGTTAAGCAGTTTACTATGTTCCAAGCAGCATTCTAAGCGCTGGGGTAGATACAAGGTCATCAGGCTGTCCCACGTGGGGCTCACAGTCTTAATCCCCATTTTACAGATGAGGTAACTGAGGTACAGAGAAGTTAAAGTGACTTGCCCAAAATCACACAACTGACAAGTGGAGGAGCTGGCATTAGAACCCAGGACCTCTGACTCCCAAGCCTGGGGTCTTTCCACTAAGCCATACTGATCAATTTACAGTAACACTTAGTATTATTCCTTGATTCCTCTGCCTGTCAGAAACACATTGTAGTTCCAGCTCTTGTTTAGGTTGGTAAGGTAGAATCTAGCAGAAAAAATATGGGATTGGGAGTCAGCAGGCTTGGGTTGTAGTCCAAGCTCTGTGAGTTGCTGTCTGACTTCAGGCATATCATTTAAACATTCTGGGCCTGTTTCTTCATCTGAAACTGGGTATAATAATCCCATCTGTCTCCCCCGCATCTCATGAGGACATTCTGAGAATGAGATTGTAGATGGGGAGATACCTTGGAAAATATACAGGTTCCCTCCAAATTCATGGCACTGTTTTTATTTCAAATTTCCATTGCTATTAGAGTGAGTCACTATCACTTTCTCACCCCAGAAGGTCAATATTCTATCTCTACCGATTTAATTCAACTCTAGAACAAGTTGTTCTCCCTTTTCCACTCTGTGAGGATTTTCCATGCTTAGCAAGGGAAGGGAAAAACACTTTGAGTGTCTGTTGACCTAGACACCTGAGCAAGAGGTTCAAAGTGAATCCAATAATTATAAATACAGTGTTAAATGCTTACTAGGAACCAAGATCTGGGGCAAGGGGAAGACAATCAGGTCGGACACCACTGACATCCCACATGGGGCTCGCAGTCTAAGCAGGGAAGTAGAACAGGCATTTTATCCCCCGTTTACAGTTGAGGAACATATGTTTAATCTCAGTTTTACAGATGTGGAAACTGAGGCAAAAAGAAGTTAATTAACTTACCAAAATACACACAGCAGGTAAGTCATGTAACTGAGATTAGAACCCTGGTCTCCTGGCTCCTAGCTGTATGCTCTTTCCCCAAGACTTCATTTCGTCTCTAATACAGATACGTTTCATTCGGTCATTCAGTCGTGTTCACTGAGTGCTTACTGTGTGCAGAGCACTGAACTAAGGGCTTGGAAAGTACAATACAGCAAGGCAGTCCTATCCTTGTCAACTCCCCAAATCAGAATCCTTTGGAACAGATTATCCAGTGGTCAGTTAAAGGGCATTTCAATCAATCCATCATTCATATATATTTATTGTGTGCAGAGCACTGTACCAAGTGCTTGAGAGAGTACAAAATGACGTTCCCTGCCTAGAGTGAGCTTAAAGCCTAGACGATAATGTATGTACCCAGTGTGGTTGGGATTATAAATCTGACATTGACATTTTCAGTCACACTTGTAGATGATTTTGACCATGAGAAACATCTTTGTATGAAGGAAATCTCTCTAGAGAAAGATTCCAAAAGGGAATTGAATGTCGCCTACGAATTGCATTCAATCCTCACAGAAGCACAGGATAAAAGGATTAGGTTCAGTCACATGGGGAGGGTCTCGTGTGCTGTAGTCCATGGCATCGTACCAGTTAAATCTGGTTATTTTCCAACTACAGAATTTTCAATTAAAAAATAAATGAAAAGTTAATATAGACAGTTAGGCTCAGCTGTTACTATCACAACTCAATGTAGTTCAAATATTGAAAGCCTCATGGAAAATGGTAATTTAAATTAATCGGAAAATAAAATGAATATTAATAAGCCATAAAGCAAACGAGATGCAATAGCACAGGGCTAGTGTAATTAACGTCTACTCTAAACTTTGGTCAACTCAATCTTGGGTCAAGATCCCACAACTTGGTCTCTGAACCTAGTTGTTTGGGCAGCCGGTGCCCTCTAGTGACTAAGAAGGAAACCACAGAGGCAGAGGACCACACTTTCCACCTAGGGTTGTGGGGAACTTCATCCCAGCTCCCTCTTTAAAAGGTTGTGTGAATCCGCTAACCCCGTGAACCTTCCCTGGACCACAGATCGATGCTGTCCAGCGGTTTCCTCTCACCTTCAGGGGATGCTCACTCTGAGGTGTCAGGGGAGTTAAGATCAGGACTGCAGTAGGGGAAAAGAGAAATTGGCTGATGGCAGAGAGGTGGGCGAAGAGGGAGGTCCCTAGTCATTTGGGGGACCACTTGGAGTCAAGGTCAGAAGGCCTGCACCCTCAAAGTCACCGAAGCCTGTGAATCTGTGGCATAAACCAAGCGGCGGGAGATTGGCCAAGCTTTCTCAGGATTCCACACGATCAAACGTCATTTTATCACTTAGACTTCCCTACGTGAGTCTCTAAATAAATTTCCAGAGAAACAGTATAGATAGAATTCCAACTCTCATTATGGCCATGAAACATGTCTACTAATACCATTAGACTCTCCCCAACGCTTAGTGCAGTGCTTTGCACATAGTAAGTGTTCGATAAATATCGACAGAGCAATTCCGCTACCTGTTGCGTGACCCGGGGAAAGTCGTAGGACTGCTCCATGTCCTAGTTTCCTCATCTGTAAAATGGGGATTAAATATACGTTATCCCTGCCTATTAGACTGTATCGCTCATGTTGGACAGGGACTGTGTTTGACCTATTGTATTTACCTCACTGCTTTACGCGGTACTTTGGCAACTAGTGAGTGCTTAACAAATGCCACGGTCATTATCATTTCAGAATTTATAAAGAGTAAGGATGCATATTCACATGGAGGTTGGAATGCAAGGAAAATGAAATCAGATAGCCAGCAAAAGGGAAGGGTAGATAAATTATGGAGGTAGCAATATAATTCATATCAATAATGATTCTGTTTACAGTATTTTAATAGCAACATTGATTACACTTGGAATAATGAATTGCTTATGTTAATAGTAATTGAAATTGCTTAAACACATATCGTTGCCAAATTCAGTTACCCAATAATTGGAAAGTTAAAATTGTATAATTAAAGGGACATTGTCATAGTTTCTTGGGGGAAGACACACATTCATTTTGATATGAAAGCAGCCTCAAATCTGGCTTTATTGTAAGCTAACAGGTTTATTGAAAATGGAGAGAGATTTGTAATTCATAAAGATTCCTTTGAAGCAGATGTGCGTAAATCTGATTGGGGTCGATACCACAGGGACTCTTTTGTTCAGTTTTTCTTAGCACTTAATTTGCAAAGCACCTTACCATTGTGTTTATTAGCTCTTCTTCATAATAGCTCTGTGAGGGAGGTTGATACTGAGCTTCCCATGGGGCTGATGACTAGATTGAGGCTAGAAGAAACTCCCAGGTAGGAAAGGGGACAATTTGAGTTAAAAGAACCTCCAAGTTTCAGCCTATGATTAAAGCCAGCTAAACCAAGCATCATGGCCTAGTGGATAGAGCATGGGCCTGAGAGTCAGAAGGACCTGGGTTTTAATCCTGGCTATGCCACTTGTCTGTTGCATGACCTTAGGCAAGTCACTTAACTTCTCTGTGCCTCAGTTACCTCATCTGTAAAATGGGACTTAAGACTGTGGGCCCCATGTGCGGCAGGGACTATGACCAACCTGATTAGCTTGTCTCTAAACCAGTGTTTGGAACGGTGCTTGACACATAGTAAGCGCTTAACAAATGTCATCATCTTCAAACCAGTGGTCATAGCATGGAAAATTCCATGCTCAGGGTCTAAAGGACTGTCAGGTGGTGATGATTTCTGGGCTAGCCTCTCAGTGGTTTTATACTGGACCGTCTGGTTTTCCAGTGGCATATTACCTGTTGATTAAGACTGTGAGCCCCGTGTAGGACAGAGACTGTGTCCAACCCCATTACCTTGTATCTACCCCAGTACTTAGTACAGTGTCTGGCACCTAGTCGGTGCTTAATGAATACCACAAAAATTATTATCATCATCACTGCACTGTTACCACATGCTTTTATGGCCAGTGTTTTCATTTTGCATGCCACACCACCTTCCACCCTGCGGCTCAATCCATTAATTTATAATAATGTCAGTCTACCCTCTAAACTGTAAGCTCATTGTGGGGAGGAATGTGTCTTTTATTGTTATAGTGTACTCCCCCAAGCACTTAGTACAGTGCTCTGCACATAGTAAGTGCTCAATAAATATGACTGACTAAATCCCATGAATCACAAGGACTAGAGAAGGGAAGCAGAATAAAGGATGAGGGTGTTCCTTGCCTTAGTAGGGGAAATAGCTCCATGGTCCTCTTTCTCGGTGTGACACTATAAGGTCACTCATTTCATTGCGGGGGGTGGGGGGTGTCTCTCAAAATCCGTTATCGCCAGTCCAATGTGAGGTTCAACTCAGCCTTGTGGTTGGAAGCCTCCTTTCACCAATTCTGATTCTTAGTCTTATCCCTTTCCTCCTTCCCTCTCTCCCTCCCCGATTTCATCTCATAGGAAAAGAAGGAACTTGGAATAACTTTTTTTTTTTTATAACGGATAGCTCTGCTAATAGGAGGAGATAGGCCTCGAGTTTCTTTGGCAGCCTGAGTTCGGGTCCTGTAACTGGAAGGTGAGAAGAGAATTCATTGTTGTGACAGTGGCAGCCCATAGTTGTGGTCAGAGGATGGAGGTGGCAAGTCATTAAAATTCCCCTGTGAGTGGAAGAAAGCCCCCAGAATCCTGGCTAAAGCCTTGGAGGGCATCGCACCTGCTCTCACACCTCCTCCAGTGTTTTCACTCTGCTGTACTATCTTTTGCTCCTTCCCCAAATATGCCCATATTTGAGCATTCCCCGCCAAGTACCTTGGAAACTTCATTCGGCCTATTGCTATGGAGAAGCCTTGAGGGATGTCAGTCCATAAACATTTATGGAGTTACAGGCTAACACTTAAAGAATCACTTTCATCAGTAACCACTACAATTCTGATTTAAAGGCTACTTACAGGAAAATTGATGGATTTGGCCAAGAACCAGAAAAGAGAAGAAAAAAATGGAAAATGCAGTTTCTCAGCTCCACCATTTAATCCATGGAATCCCCAGTTTTGCCACAGGAAGTGTTATGCAGGTCAAAATAGCAATAGGATCAAGAGAGGTTTGGATCATTTCATTGGTTAGAGGTCCCTAATGGGATGCTGGAAAGAAATGTAGAGGTGGACAGGGAGCTTTTAGGGCTGTTAGACCAATCAGTGTTATTTATTGAATGCCTACTATGTGAAAAGCCCTGTACTGAGTGCTTGGAAGAGTATAGTACAGTTGGTAGACAAGATCTCTGCCCACAAGGAGCTTACAGTTCGGTGGAGGAGCTTACATGGCAACTCAGAAGCATTAAGGTAGATGTCAAGGAAGGCAAACATCTTTCCCGTCCCTCAAACAACATTTAGAGGGAGGTGGTGGTTCACTCACTCTGTAGTTCACCCTAAGAATGTGCATTAGGTACTGACTTTTTTAATGGTATTTAAGCACTTACTATGTGCCAGGCACTGTTACTAAGCATTGGGTTAGATACTAGGTAATTGGGTTGGACACAGTGCATATCCCACCCATATGGCGCTCACAGTCTTAATCCCCATTTTACAGATGAGCTGAGGCACAGAGAAGTGATTTGCCCAAGGTCACACAGCAGACAAGTTTCGGAGCCAGGATTATAACCCAGGTCGTCTAACTCCCAGGTCTGTGTTCTTTCCACTAGGCCTTACTTCTTCTCTTGGGGTATCCTCTTCTGTTTTTAGATTAATATCCACCACTATAATAGGGATTGATCAAAACATTGACTCCCTAGTTGTAGTAGCCCTTCCTAAGTTAAGTGCCTAATCATTCCCTTGTTAAATGTTCAAAAGAAGTTACTCAGGCCACCAAAAAATTCTTCAATTTTAACTCATGCTGATTGCATTTTAATCTGTGAAATTAGATCCCGCTCTTTCTGGCTGCTGAATTGCTAGATAAATCCCAGTACAGTTTTATGTGCTCATATTGCCTTCAATTGTATTTTGGGGGTTTGAAAATGAGCCAGATTCTTCCAATTCGTCCCCCCTCCCCCGAGTTTTAATGAGACAAATGGAAAGGGACTGAGTTTTTTTCCTCCCTTTCAAAAGAAATTAGTCATTAAAACAACTGGGTAGCCATTAAGAGTGCCATGTCCAACAGAGCCGCTTGGGACTTTCCTTAAACCAGTTTGTTAAAGGAAGATTTTTAGGTAATGGAGCAATATTCTTTAAGCAACAGATTTCATTTAAAGTATGGTTACCTAGGCAGATTCATTCATCCATCCATCCAATTGTATTGTATTTAGAGAGCACAGTACTAAATGCTTGGAAAGTACAATTCAGCAACAAATAGAAATAATGCCTACCCAACAATGGGCTCATAGTCTAGAATGGGGAGATGGACAACAAAACAAAACAAGTAGACAGGCATCAATAGAATTCATTCATTTATTTATGGAGCTCTTACTATGTGCAGAGCACTGTACTAAATGCTTGGAAAGGACATAGGAAATAGAATTATAGATATATACATATCATTAATAAAATAAATAGAATAATAAATATGTACAAATATACATATGTGGGGTGGGGAAGGGGGTAGAGTTGAGGGAGGGAGTAGGGGTAATGGGGAGGGGAGCAGGAGCAGGGGAAAAGGGGGGCTCAGCCTGGGAAGGCCTCCTGGAGGAGGTGAACTCTCAGCAGGCCTTTGAAGGGGGGAAGAGATCTAGTTTGGCAGATGTGAGGAGGGAAGGCATTCTGGGCCAGATATTACTATATCACGTGAGATGAAGAACCAGTCTTTGCTTACTCAAAAATATACGAGCTAATATAAAGACTTTGGTGACTGAATTAATGTCAGAGTAAGTGCTGGTGTAATAGTTTTAATAGTGTCTGTCATTCCTCTCTTCCATTTGTTAACCAACTGCAAATTAATTCTTTCAGAAAGCAAGAAATGATTGATTTCCAGAGAGAAACCCAATGTTTAGGGGAGGTATCAATCAATCAGTGGTGCTTATCGAACACCTACTGTGTGCAGAGCATTGTACTAAGGGCTAGGGAGAGTTCAGTAAAATAGAGTTGGTAGACATAGTTCCTGCCCACAAGGAGCATACAATCTCGAGGAAAACAGAAAAATGTGACATGGTATTTAGTCTCCCTTGGGAAACCTTTGATTTATTCTGGGTGATGTTATTTGCACATTTTATCTTGATGAAATAAAATTCCCTCAACTCAAACATTTAGTGATTTGGAGCAAGCCTGAGACTGTGAGGTGCCAGGCAGAGCAGACAAAAGAATCACAGTCTCTGCCATGTTATAGCCCAAGAAAATGCCTCTACATGGAAAACTTTCTTACAGCATCATTTGGCCCACGTCTCTCCTCCTCCAAATCCTCCACTGGCTTCCTGAGCCTCTCCACAGCAAAGACCACCCACTCACAGTCCCTGATTCAAGGCCTACTTCCATCTGGCTTCATTTTACCTATTTGCTCTTTACCTATTCTCCAACTTGCTGCCTTTATTCATCCCAAGCCTACCTTCTCACACTTGGCCACCACCATCTTCCCTCTGTTTTTCCCCTTGCTTCCACTGTTCCTTCGGTCTGGAACTCCCTCTCCCCAAATCCAAAGCTCTCCTATAATTCCATCTTTCTCCCACTTTCTCCTATCACTTTTTCAGCACCCTGGGCCTTAACGTCCCTTTGGTCATCTTCAACACTTCTGAGTTGATTTGCACAAGCCTCAGCCCTCAGGGCAGCTGCAGCCCACTGGCCACAACATGTAGGACTTTGCAAAGCTACTGCTGTGACTGGGTTGTAACTGTTGGACGTGGGTGTGCCAACAGCCTGAAACTTAGCCCCTCTAACCTCAGTTGACTGCTCTGGTGGGGTTTTTTTGTGTTTAACATCATTGTTGTCTCTTATGTTACTTGAGTGTTTTGATTTTCATCTTCCCTTATGTGTCTGTCATCAGTCTCCCTCCCTCCCTCTTCAGTCTTAGATTCCCGAGGGTCAAAAGCTGGATCTAATTCACACAAAGTACTCCTGTCCCAATGCTTAGTACAGTACTATGGCACGATACTATTACTGCCTCTTGATGAAATCCTTTCTTGCAAATACAGGTGAGCTGAGCTCAATATTTCATGATAAAGAAAGGTTAAATATTCAAGGAGAAGGAGAAAGGAGAAAACAAGCAGAGCAACTACAGATGTGGTCATCGTTTATTCAATGCCAGTATAATTTCCACTCATAGAAATGGATTAGGTTTTATTTTGGAAGACAATTCCTGAGTGGACTAGTAGGGCAAATCTTTGTGGATCATCTTGGAGCCTGGCTTTAATGAAGCCTTGAAATAGAATAAGTTTCCAGTCATTGTTGATGTAAGTTTTTAAAACATTCATTTAACAAAGATGGAAATAAGAATCTAGAATGCTGTTACTGTGAGGATTTCTTCAGCTAGTGGTTGTCAGAAAAGATGCCAAAAGACTGAAAATCCATCAAGTCAATAATGTAAACCTGAAAATGATTTACTTAACTTGGACTAGATCTTCCAGTCTCATTCCTGCTTTGATTACTGAACCACAGACTGATGTATGGATGATGTCTCTCATATTTACTGCTGATGTGATAAGGTTGTGTTTCATGCCTCTATGGTGGAGAAAAAAAGATCTGTAGATATGAAAGAAAACATTTAGAAGTTTCCCTCAGTCTGTCTTTAATTATGTTATCTAGATCCATATTGGAGGAAAAATTCAATATAAAATGAAAGGTTCCCTTATTTCCTTAGTGGTTGTTTTCTGAACTTCCTTATAGCCCTTCCATTTTTGAAATGCTCATTCTTGAACTTCTTGAAAGAAGAACTGTTACCCAAGTACAAATGCTAGGAATTATTCTATTGAGTTTTCAAGGAGCTCAAATCCAGAAAGTCATCCTTTCTGAGAGAAAGGCTTCTTCTAAAGAGAAGAAAGTTAAGAATGAGGGATCATTAGACATTCTAAAAGACAAGAACTCCACTATGCTAATCTTTATTTCTGAAAAAAAGGAGGAAAATAATAATTGTTTAGGGCTCAGTGATTCCCAGTGACCCATCCTTTGGTTAATTTTATAGTACTGCAACTGCTTCTGCTTCAGAAGAGATAATCAATTACTTCAGCTTAGATTCAGGAGCAATCTGTCTAGAGGTTAAACCTATTGACATATTGAAATGCCTTTCTTCCATGACTGGGAGACATTTATCTAAGGTGAAGGTCCTCCCAAAGGCTCTCCAGGAAGTGTGCTACTTAAAGGGAAACAAAAAGCTTCAGAGGAGAAGATGTTTCCTTACATCACTGGTAAGAAGGGTATGTGGGGAGGAGTGGGTAGACAATAGAGCAAGTTTAATGTTTGGAGTCAGTCACCACATTGTTTTAGAGATCTCCAGACTTAGTGGGATTTACTGAGCGCTTACTCTGTGCAGAGCAATGTACTAAGCACTTAGGGAGAGTAAAATATAATAGGGTTGGTAGACATGTGTTCAGCCTACAAGAAGCTTTCAGTCTACTGGAGGCAACGCGTTAAAATTACAGATAAGGGAAATGCTTCAGGAACATTATGGCATTGAGAGAAAACGGGGTATGACAAGCATTTCACTTAGACAAGCAAGCGGTCAGAGGTGAGTGATCTAGTTTTACAGAAATATTTTGTCCTCCAGGCTTGTCTGCTGCTGTAGCCTCTCACACAGTTCATTCTACATCTCACTGTTTGAGACTGCTTCACTACATCTTGAAGCCATTTACTTTGCCCTCTCGGCTTGGTTGAACCTAGTTTCCTTCACCCTCTGACAGTCACTAAGTTTACCCTATTGCCATTATTCGCTTTACAAGCTGCACCCACCAGCAGTCTGTGGCTGAGAGTTGACAGTAATCCAGAATCTCTTTGTTGGTATTCTGACCTTTCATTTTCAGTCAACTATGTATTTATTGAGTGCTGTGTGCAAAGCACTATACTAAGCACTTGGGAGAGTACAACACAAGAGGCACATTCCCTGCCCACAGTGAACTTACAGTCTAGAGGGAGGAGAGAAACCATATTAATAAGTTACAGATATGGACATAAGTGCCGGGGGCAGGAGATGGTTGGTTAATAAAAGGAGCAAGTCTAGGAGACACAGAGGGAGTGGGAAAAGAGGAAATGAGGGCTTAGGAAGTCCTCTTGGAAGACATTTGCTCTGGATAAGGCTTTGAAGGTGGGGAGGGTAACTGTCTGATGGATATGAAGAGGGAGGATATTCCAGACCAGAGGCAGGACATTGGTGAGAGGTCAGTGGTAAGATAGACAAGATGGAGGTACAGTGAGTAGGTTGACAATAGAGGATTGAAGTGTGCGGACTGGCTGGTAGTAGGAGAATTGCATGATGACGTAGGAGGGCATGAGGTGATTGAGTGCTTTCAACATGGCCTCATGGAAAGGGCATGGGCCTGAGAGTCAGAGAAACAAGGTTGTAATCCCAGCAGTTGTCTGCTGTGTGACCTTGAGTAAGTCACTTCACTTGTGTCTCAGTTACTTTATCTGGTAAATGAGGATTAAATCCTCCTTCCTCCTATTTAGACTGAGTCCCATGTGGGACAGGGACTGCCTCTAACCTGATAAAACTTGTATCTGCCCCTGCCCCAGTGCTTTGAATAGTACTTAACTCATACTAAAAGCTTAACAAATACCATAAAAAAGTGCAGTAGTTTGTAAATAGTATATACTAAATAGAACACCTATGGTCAATAGTATTTAATGGCTGCTTATTGTATGCAGAGCATTGTACTAAGCCTTTAGGAGATTAAAATCAGTTGGTTGAAACAACCCCTGTGCCTAAGGATTCTATAATCTAGTAGGATTGTTAAAAACCATCTATAATCATTTTGTCAGCTGCCATAAACAAATAAGTGTTAGGTTAATTGTGAGGATAATACTGCTCTAGGTAATTATACTCAAATGTTCTATAATGAAACTTAAAAGGTAACTTGAAGTCCTAAGGCAATAGGTCGAAGAGAAACCCAGCTGCAAAAATGATAGCCAACTCATTCTCCTTTGTCAGTGTTTTCTATTGAGCGCTTCTTGTGTGCAGAGCGCTGTAGTGAGGGCTATAAAATATTATAAATTTCCCCTGATATTGCCACGGTTACGGTCTTGATCATAGTGAATGCCTATTCAGTTCTTCTGTTTGCGAAGTCAAATGAACATTCTCACATGAAATAAAGATGCTAAATTGTCTATCGTCTCCCTGGGCTTGCCTTCTTGCTATGATGTATAAATCATTGTATTATATGTTAAGCTCATAAATATGAAACTCTAAGGCCATGTCTCTCAGAAGGAAAAAAGAAAACATTTGGGGAAGTAATAAGCTCATGCCCACAGGCAAAAATGGCACAGTCTTAACTACCAGGACAAATCAGTCCCCCCAAATGTCTTTTCAAATAATCCCGAGGAGCGTCTGGGTTTTGTTATTTCAAGGGGAGTTTTCCAGCCCAAGCGAATCATTAGTGCCTCATGGAAACAGCTGAAACCATTTCTTGGCCCAGGACCCCACCTCTTCATTTGGACATGCCCACGATTGGCAAGAGGTCACAATCAATTTTACTGGCCTGCCCGTGGCAGGTGCCAGATTTGGAAGAGAATAGAGTGAAAGGAGAATGAATGGGAGAATGACCGAGCACACCTAGAATGCTGGAAACCCAAAATATAGAACGGATGAATTATACAGTGTTTTCCCCCTCGAGTATGGGCTCCGAGTCTGGCCACTGCATTTCAGTGAAGAACATGATCAAAGTGGAGAAAGTACGGAGAACAATAAGGGGCAAACTTGATGATGGGGGGATGGAGGATAGGTGAGAATAGATAGATGGAAAGATAAAGCAGCATGGCTCAGTGGAAAGAGCACGGGCTTGGGAGTCAGAGGTCATGGGTTCGAATCCTGGCTCGGCCACTTGTCAGCTGTGTGACTTTGGGCAAGTCACTTCACTTCTTGGTGCCTCAGTTACCTCATCTGTAAAATGGGGATTAAGACTGTGAGCCCCACGTGGGACAGCCTGATTCCCCTCTGTCTCCCCCGTTGCTTAGAACAGTGCTCGGCACATAGTAAGCGCTTAAATACCCACATTATTATTATTATTATAGGCCAAGAATGAATGTGATTGAAGTTTACAAAGCCATAAACACTTTTATGGTATCTGTTAAGCACTTACTATGTGCCAGGCACTGTTCTAAGCACTGGGGTAGATACAAGATAATAATAATGTTGGTATTTGTTGAGCGCTTACTATGAACAGAGCACTGTTCTAAGCGCTGGGGTAAATACAGGGTAATCAGGTCATCCTACATGAGGCTCACAGTTAATCCCCATTTTACAGATGAGGTAACCGAGGCACAGAGAAGTTAAGTGACTTGCCCATAGTCCCACAGCTTACAAGTGGCAGCGCTGGGATTCAAACCCATGACCTCTGACTCCCAAGCCCGGGCTCTTTCCACTAAGCCACGCTGCTTCTCCATCATCAATAAGATCATCAGTTCGGACACAGTCATGTCCCACAAGGGGCTCACAGTCTTAATCTCCGTTTTATAGATGAGGTAATTGTGACACAGAAGTTAAATGACTTGCCCAAGCTTTATTCACTGAATTCCACAAGACTAGGATAACTGGAGCATGAGAGATTTGAAACAAACAAAAGGCAAACTTGCCCAACGTCACACGGCAGACAAGTGATGGAGTCAGGATTAGAACCCAGGTCCTTCTGACTCCCAGGCCCCTGCTCTATCCACTGGGCCATGCTGCTTCTTTGTTTCTTCTGCTCCTCTCATCTTAGTTGAGGCTGATCCCTTAACATTCTGATTGGGTTCCCATTTTTCAGGTCTTCTCCCCCACTTTCTGAATTACCCACAGGTGAAAATAGGGCAGGGTTTGAAAAAAACAAATTAAGCTGCCACCCCACACACTTCATCTAAAATTCCAGGCCGGATCTGCCCCTCCAGATCCATTTTAAAGTGCTAAATTTAAGTCAAGAGACATCCACATTGGACTGGCTAACTCAGTAACTCCTCAAACCATCGCCCATTTTCTATGACTGAATGGATGAAAAAAAACCAATAGTTTTCTGTAGTTCTTTATCTCTTCATGCATTGGGGGAGCGTTCGGGAAAATTGCTCTATTTCACCAGTGGCTCCTCGTCCCTCTCCACGTGTTTTTTTTAGTAGTAATGATATTAAGCACTTACTTCATGGTAAAAGCTGGGGTAAATTCAAGATTACAGAATACAAAAAAATTTACATCCTAAGATTTAGGTCTTCCAACTCCAGCAACTGGGTGTTTTTGCCTTTTTTTCCTCTTCCCTGGGCAGTTTCACTGTTACTTAAATAAATGACTGGTTTCCCATTTATCTACAGATCCAATTCAAACCACCTCAGCCTCTTTGTTAAACTTTTTATGAACTTACTCCAACCTTATTGATTTGTCCATTGTCTCTTGGCTTTCCCTTAGGCTGTTTCTCTAGGTCTGGCCTTTCCCATGTTTACACAGTGGTAATCGCTTACCTGAAAGTTCCTCTTTTCTGTAGCTTCCTTTCTCATCTTTTTCTCTCTGGGACTCAAGGTTTGTTTGCAAATCTTGGCAACGCGCTATCCAACCTCTCCTAACTACTAGCTGTAGCCAGTAATTTAAAGCATTTGAAAAGCCTGCAGGTGAAAGAAAGAGCAGTTTGTTTCCTGTTGATGTTACTTTCCTTGAGATCATATGCAGGTGGGAGGTGGGCTCTTAGTAACAATGTGTTACCAGTAATCCATTCTATTCTCTGTGCTTGTGAATAGATTCACAGGTACCTTAGTGAGTTATAATAATAAAATGGTATTTTGGAAGTACTTACTATGTGTCAAGCACTGATCTGAGCACTGGGATAGACGCAAACTAATTAAATTGGACACAGTCCCTGTCCACATGGGGTTTAGTCTTAATCCCCATTCTACAATTGAGGTAACTGAAGCAAAGAGTAGTGAAGTGACTTGCTCGAGGTAACAAAGCAGACAAGTGGTGGAGGTGGGATTAGAACCTTGGTCCTGCTCTATCCACTAGCCAGGGTGCTTCTCCTCCTCCTGCCTTGTTTCTTACATAGTGAGCAGCACCTGTGCTCAATCAATCCGGTGCTATTGACTGAACACTTACTTTGTGCAGAGCACTGTACTAAATGCTTGGGAAAGGAAAATACAGTAGATTTGGGAGGCATGATCCTTGCCCTCAAAGAGCTTGCACTTTTCAGGGACCCATCACTGTATTTACTTCCCAGTGCTTAGACTAATACTCCACACACAGTAGGAGCTTAATAAATGCTCCTCCTCCTACCCACTTAGAACTTTTCTTCCTCCTGCTCACTCTATTTTCCCTTCACATCTTGTAATAGCATTCACAATGCATAAATGTGCAATTTAGAAACTGAACGAAAGTCCCAGAAGATGGTCTAGTTTGCACACTAAATAAATAATAAAAAAGGGCAACTGTAGAACTTGGTGTCTTTGTTCTGGAAAATATTAAGAAAGAACTGGCACACCTTCTATGCCGTGATTTTTGGGCCAGAGGAATTGTTTCACTGGGCAATGGAGTGTTAAATCATAATCAGCTCTTGTGTGCAAGATCAAGAAGGAGGAACAATTGGCAAATGTTTAGCACAGCTGCATTATTGCCTATAAAAAATGGGAATCTAACAAACTCATATCAGGGGTAAATGAGATAGATAAGACCCGTATAGTGCTGCCTCCAAAAGTGATTTTAACTCATCATCAGTAATGAGAAAAATATCTAAATGGCTTAAAGGGACATTTGGAATTGATGTGGATTGATACTTAAAATATTTAGAAACATCCAAAGTAGCAGGAAAATAACAGAAGTGGGGGTTGAAAATGTGTTCAATTTAACATTTAAGTCTCAGTCAGCAGAGATTTATTTTAAGGGAACAACTCCAATAAAGAGCCAGTTTAAACTCCAGTGCAGTTCATTTGGGGAGGGGAAAAAAAAAGCAATAAAAATGATTTCTAAAATGCAGGTACAATAGCCACATTTGGAGCTTTAAAGAGCTTAAAGCTTTTCCCTGTCAGGATCAGGTGTAGAGCATGGCCTGTTCCAATCCAAGGTCCAAGCTCATCCTGCCTTGGCTCAGAGTATTTGGACTTATAATAATTAATAATTATGGTATTTGTTAAGCACTTTCTATGTGCAGAGCACTGTTCTAAGCACTGAGGTAGATACAGGGTAATCAGATTGTCCCAAGTGGGGGTCACATTTTTTAATCCCCATTTTTACAAATGAGGTAACTGAGGCACAGAGAAGTTAAGTGACTTGCCCAAGGTCATTATCTTACATGCCCCATAGTATAGAAGCAGCATGGTGTAGTGGATAGAGCATGGGCTTGTGAATCAGAAGGTCATGGGTTCTAATTCTGGCTCTGACACTTGTCTGCTGTGTGACCCTGTGCTAGTCACTTTACTTCTCTGTGCCTCAGTTACCTTATCTGTAAAATGGGGATGGAGACTGTGAGCGTGAAGTGGGACCAGGACTGTATCCAGTGTGATTTACTTGTGTTCCCCTCCAGCACTTTAGTACAATGCCTGGCACATAGTAAGCACTTAAATATCACAGTTATTATTATTAACCAAGAAGTGAGTGAGTATGAGAGACACACACTTTTATATTCACCATAGCATGTAATACAGTACTAGGCACATAGGTGTTCAATCACTATTATTGGTTGATTGTTTACAAAGCCCAGAATGGTCTAATCTTAGTACAGTTCTCAGCACACAGTAGTTGTTCTCTCAGTAGTATTGATTGATTACTCTTCCCAGAATGATCTAGGATTTCAGCCTTTGGCCCTCTTGCTGTGGGTTCCAAATGTCTCTGATCAGTTTCTCCTACAGTTTCACTATAATTCTAATAATAGAGCTCTGAGTCTAACTGCATATGAATCTGAAAAGCTGCGATGTTCCAGTGATGAAAAACTTACCTCAGATGCAGTTTGGTATCTTTGTTCCTAAATTTCAGGTTCCCATGAAACATATTTAGTTTAGAACTCACATGAGTTGAATGAAAATACCAGTTTTTGGTTTAGAAAGTTACTCTGAAAAGAGGATTTAAATTTGGAAATGTGTGTCCCACTTTTCAGTGTTTCTGTTGCTTTTTTATAGTTTTGGCCCATAGGTTGCTTTCTCCTTTACATTCTGAATGGCCATTGAGCCTATTTTTAAGCCTATGAGTCTCTCTTGCTGGCAACTATCACCACGTTTTTTGTTTTGCTCCAGCTGGCAGCAGAAGGTGGAGAAACATAGGAACAGCTGAGCCAGGCTCCAGCATCTGCCCCAGGGATTTCTGGCTAGTGACTGTCAATAGAACTGGTGGAGGTTCATGTAACTGGATGCTTTCTCACTGAAGCCAGTCACGTCCATGGGGTATTGGACTGTCCTACATTTAAGAGGCAGAGATTATGGAGGGAGCTGGGATTCTTCTGAAAGACAATGCAGGAAGTATTAAAAGTAGAAGTATTAGTAGTAGAAAATACCAGTTGAGTTGCTCTGATGAAATCTCCCAAGTAGGGTTGTACACTGCTGGGATTGAATGTCTGAGAGGTTTTGTGAGGTGTGATTTCTGATTCTCTGCTCCAGTTTAAACTTCTCTTTAAAAGGCAACCTCACTAAGCCATTTAAAGCTGATGACTGACAAGTAACTTTGTGAGGAGAAGCTTCACCTATGTGCTCCAGAGCACAGACTTGGAAATGTCTTTGAAAGGAAGATCTAAATATCCAAATTTTATGGGATAGTTGAAAATTGTGGCTGACCATTTCACTTCTCTGTGCCTCAGTTACCCTATCTGGAACATGGGGATTAATTACCAGTTCTCCCTCCCCCACGTGGGACGACTACCACATCTGATTTGATTATCTTATATCTATCTCAGAGTTTAGCACCTGGTAAGCATTTATTAAATGCAGTAAAAATTATTATTATTTTGAACATAGTAATACACGCCCATCTAACAGTTCAGTCTGTGGATCTCAGATTCCAGTCAATGGAAATTCCCTCGATTGGTTAGCTGATTAGTGCAGCATAGTAAATTAGTAAAATCTGTTTATTTGCCCAGCAGTAACCACTGGACTTCCTCTCTCTTGGGCCACAGAAAGTTTTTTTTTTTTAATTTGTTTTTTAATGGTATTTGTTGAGGGCTTACTATGTGTCAGGCACTGTACTAAACACTGGGGTAGATATAAATTAATTAGGTTGGACACAGTCTCTGTCCCAGCAGGCACTTTAAACTCAGCTTGTCCAAGACTGAACTTTCCTTCTTCCCTCCAAACCTGCTCCTTCTCTTAACTTCCCCAACTTGTTGATGACACCGCATCTTCTCTGCCCAGAAAGGGTACAATGATGATGTTATACTTAACTCCCCGCTTACTCAGAGCTTAGTAAAGATCAACTGGTAAACCATGAGGGTTCTTCCTCCCCCTAGATCTGCCTTTTCCTCATCATTCAAACTGCCACCCTGGTTTAAGCTCACTCTAGTCATTGTTTGAGCCTGCCATTATTAAAATGCCATATCTTCCAGCTCACTGGTCTTTATTCTATCTATTTGCTATTGTTTTAATGAGATGTTCATCCCCCCGATTCTATTTATTGCTATTGTTCTTGTCTGTCCGTCTCCCCCAATTAGACTGTAAGCCCGTCAAAGGACAGGAACTGTCTCTATCTGTTACCGATTTGTACATTCCAAGCAATTAGTATAGTGCTCTGCACAAAGTAAGTGCTCAGTAAATACTATTGAATGAATGAATGAATCAAACACCAGTTTCTCCCCCTTTTAGTCTGCTGCCCAAATCATCTTTTTAAAGCATTGTTCTGCACACATCTCTCCACTCTTCAAAAATCTCCAGTTATCTATTTTCCTCTGTTTCAAGCAGAAACTTCAAACCATTGGCTCCCAAACTCTTTACCACAATTCTGTGCACATAGTGAGTGCTAATAACTACTACTATTAGGTATTAGTCGTATTCTGCTCCATTCTCCATACCCTCTGCATCACTGATTCGCTTATATCTTTACCTGCCAAACATTTGTATTAACCCCTACACCAGAGAGAATAATGGTATTTGTTAAGTGCTTACTATGTACCAGGCACTGTAATAAGCACTGGGGTGGATAAAAGCCAATCAGGTTGGACACAGTCCCTATTCCACTTGGGGTTCACAGTCTCAATCCCCATTTTACAGTTGGAATAACTTTTCACAGAAAAGTGAAGTGACTAGCCCAAGGTCACATAGCAGAAAAGTGGCAGAGCTGGGATTAGAACCCATGACCTTCTGACTCTCAGCTTTGTGCTCTATCCACCTGGCCATGCTACCTCTGTGCCACTGGTGATTTTATTTCCCCAAATGTGTTGAAGGGGAGAAGGAAGTGTTTGTCTCACTACACAGGAAAAAGAATGTTCTATCTAAAATAATCTATGATATACCTTTATACAAAGACATTAAATCTACCAGCAATCGGATTTACTAAGTGCTTATGATGTGCAGAACACAGCAATAAGCACTAGAGAGTACATCAGAGCTGGTAGACACATTCCCTGTCCATAATCTGCTCATAGTCTAGAGCAGGAAACAGGCATTAATATGAATAAATTACAGATGTGTTATGAAAGTGCAGGTATTTGATGCTTGCAATCAATGGTATTTGTTGATCACTTACTATGTGTATACTGTACTAAGTGTTTGGGAGAGTACAATACAAGAGAATTAGCAGACATGTTGCCTGCCCACAGCGAGATCACAGTCTAGAGGGGGAGACAGGCATTCATATAAATAAATGAATTATGGCTATAATGAATTATGAAAGTGATGGTATGTATTTGGCAGTTGCAATCAATCAATGGCATTTATTGAGCACTTACTATGTGCAGAGCACATTTGGGAGAGTACAATATAACAGAATTAGCAGACAAGTTCCCTGCCCATAACACTATGCGGTGAACACTGTGATAAGATGATCTGATTGGACACACATCAGTCTAGCAGTTTAAGACAGAGGGAGGAATTGTATACACAAACACACACATGTACCCGCTATGCAACATGTACCTACATAACTGCTCCATGGATATCCTCTAAGAGTCACAAAATGACTTACAGACATGAAATAACAGCTCTAATCTGTATCTGTTGGAGTAGATGATGGTTTTATCAAATGCTCTTCTTCTGGCGCATTCCCACTACTGTTTCAGAGAAGATGACTCCCGAAAATATTTAGCGGGGAGTCCTGATTATAAAAGGCCTAGATTAAAAAAGTCTCATGAAGGAGGCAAACTAATAGTCCATCTTGTATGAATTATACAAATATAGGTTTGTTTTCTTTCTCTGCCACTTGAACCCGCATGAATATGTAGCAATTTATGGCATTAGAAATGTACCTGTCATGAAATGGAGGTCAGCTGCTTTCACCACATCTGTCAGGGAAGAAGACATTTCGCGGGGTTTTCAACAAAGATTCCAAGCGGAGACTTGCAAGGAACAGTGGCAGGCCTGTCATGCTCGATCAGTCATGGCAGCTAGTGACATGAAGCAGAAGTTTAGGCTAAGCAGAAAAGAGCCTGTCTTGTGAGGTTGGTGGGAGCTAATGTTAAAAATTAGACAGTTTAGGAGTAATAATGAAAAGCTCTTCCCATGCCTGAAGGATGACTGAATTCAAGAGTTTTAGACTATAGAAGCCCCCCCACCAAATGCTCGATTAACATTTCTCATCCACTCCCTGCCAGTCCAAGATGGTTCCCTGTAGCATAATCTGAAGAAAAACGAAATAATGTTTGAAATTGTTCAGTACAGATGAGACTAAAGGGTTTCCTCCGGCAACCTCTGGCTAATCATTGTGGTTCTGAAACCCACAGGCCACTCATCTTGGGATTCTTCCCTCATTAGTAAATTAAAATAATAGAGGGGCTTTAAGTCGCTTTGGATCCCAAAGAAGGAAAGAGTTTCAGGGAAGAAGAAAAAAGTGATGTTTTAGGTTGATGGGGTTTAATGCAGAAGCGGCATGTTCTAATGAAAAGAGAATGGACTAGCCATCACAGGACCTGGGTTTTAATCCAGGCTCTGCCTCTTGCTTTGCTGGGTGGCCTCGGGCAAGACACTTAACTTCGGTACCTCAGTCTCCTTATTTGTAAAATGAGGATTAAATATTTGTTCTCTCTCTTACTAAGACTGTGATCCCAATGTATGGCAGGGACTGTGCCTGACCTGATTATTCTGTATTTACCCCAGTGCTTATTCCAGTGTTTGACACATAAGTGGTTGGGTCTCTACCCTTTAAGCACTGGATATTCACCCCAACCTCACCCTCATTCAGAGAAGAGAAAATCCTACCTCCACTTAGGCAGC
Organism: Ornithorhynchus anatinus; assembly: GCF_004115215.2. NCBI lineage: Eukaryota > Metazoa > Chordata > Mammalia > Monotremata > Ornithorhynchidae > Ornithorhynchus > Ornithorhynchus anatinus. The sequence continues at coordinate 23,409,440 of NC_041747.1, read as the reverse complement.
ATCATGCTAAAAGGGGTTTGGTGGGGACCAAGTATATGATATTTATCACTGAAATCCTACTTCAGTAGGAAAAGAGAAATTAGAGGGGAGGGAAAATGAAAGCCAGTCAAGGGTGAATTTTTTAGCTGATCTTTGAAATGGAGAAAGAACTAGATGAACTAGCAGAGAACAGTAAGGAGACTTTCAGGTTGCAGGAAGGGCAAGAGAGAAATGTCTTATGCCAGTAGAACGTAAAATGGAGAGCCGGGATTGGTAGAAGGGAAGCAGTGAGTATCATTCATTCATTCATTCAATAGTATTTATTGAGCACTTACTATGTGCAGAGCACTGTACTAAGCGCTTGGGATGAACAAGTCGGCAACAGATAGAGGCAGTCCCTGCCGTTTGACGGGCTTACAGTCTAATCGGGGGAGATGGACAGACAAGAACAATGGCACTAAACAGCGTCAAGGGGAAGAACATCTCGTAAAAACAATGGCAACTAAATAGAATCAAGGCGATGTACAATTCATTAACAAAATAAATAGGGTAACGAAAATATATACAGTTGAGCGGACAAGTACAGTGCTGTGGGGATGGGAAGGGAGAGGTGGAGGAGCAGAGGGAAAAGGGGAAAATGAGGCTTTAGCTGCGGAGAGGTAAAGGGGGGATGGCAGAGGGAGTAGAGGGGGAAGAGGAGCTCAGTCTGGGAACGCCTCTAGGAGGAGGTGATTTTTAAGTAAGGTTTTGAAGAGGGAAAGAGAATCAGTTTGGCGGAGGTGAGGAGGGAGGGCGTTCCAGGACCGCGGGAGGACGTGACCCAGGGGTCGACGGCGGGATAGGCGAGACCGAGGGACGGCGAGGAGGTGGGCGGCGGAGGAGCGGAGCGTGCGGGGTGGGCGGTAGAAAGAGAGAAGGGAGGAGAGGTAGGAAGGGGCAAGGTGATGGAGAGCCTTGAAGCCTAGAGTGAGGAGTTTTTGTTTGGAGCGGAGGTCGATAGGCAACCACTGGAGTTGTTTAAGAAGGGGAGTGACATGCCCAGATCGTTTCTGCAGAAAGATGAGCCGGGCAGCGGAGTGAAGAATAGACTGGAGCGGGGCGAGAGAGGAGGAAGGGAGGTCAGAGAGAAGGCTGACACGGTAGTCTAGCCGGGATATAACGAGAGCCCGTAATAGTAAGGTAGCCGTTTGGGTGGAGAGGAAAGGGCGGATCTTGGCGATATTGTAGAGGTGAAACCGGCAGGTCTTGGTAACGGATAGGATGTGTGGGGTGAACGAGAGGGACGAGTCAAGGATGACACCGAGATTGCGGGCCTGCGGGACGGGAAGGATGGTCGTGCCATCCACGGTGATAGAGAAGTCTGGGAGCGGACCGGGTTTGGGAGGGAAGATGAGGAGCTCAGTCTTGCTCATGTTGAGTTTTAGGTGGCGGGCCGACATCCAGGTGGAGACGTCCCGGAGGCAGGAGGAGATGCGAGCCTGAAGGGAGGGGGAGAGGACAGGGGCGGAGATGTAGATCTGCGTGTCATCTGCGTAGAGATGGTAGTCAAAGCCGTGAGAGCGGATGAGTTCACCGAGGGAGTGAGTGTAAATGGAGAACAGAAGAGGGCCAAGAACTGACCCTTGAGGAACTCCAACAGTTAAAGGATGAGAGGGGGAGGAGGCTCCAGCGAAGGAGACTGAGAATGATCGGCCAGAGAGGTAAGAGGAGAACCAGGAGAGGACAGAGTCGGTGAAGCCAAGGTGAGATAAGGTATGGAGGAGGAGGGGATGGTCGACAGTGTCAAAGGCAGCAGAGAGGTCAAGGAGGATCAGAATGGAGTAGGAGCCATTGGATTTGGCAAGAAGGAGGTCATGGGTGACCTTAGAGAGAGCAGTCTCGGTAGAGTGGAGGGGACGGAAGCCAGATTGGAGGGGGTCTAGGAGAGAATGGGAGTTAAGGAATTCTAGGCATCGATTGTAGACGACTCGTTCTAGGATTTTGGAAAGGAAGGGTAGTAGGGAGATAGGTCGATAACTGGAGGGGGAAGTGGGGTCAAGAGCGGGTTTTTTTAGGATGGGGGAGACGTGGGCATGTTTGAAGGAAGAGGGGAAGGAGCCCTTGGAGACTGAGTGGTTAAAAATAGAAGTTAAGGAAGGGAGGAGGGGGGGGGGCGATAGTTTTAAGAAGGTGAGAGGGAATGGGGTCTGAGGCGCAGGTGGAGGGGGTGGCACTTGCGAGGAGGGAGGAGATCTCCTCTGAGGATACTGCAGGGAAGGATGGGAAAGTAGGGGAGGGGGTTGGTGGGGGGGAGGGGAGAGGCGGAGGGGTGACTTTGGGGAGCTCAGACCTGATCGTGTTGATTTTCCTGAGGAAATAGGTGGCCAGATCATTGGGGGTGAGAGATGGGGGAGGGGGAGGAACAGGGGGCCTAAGGAGAGAGTTAAAGGTCCGGAACAATCGGCGGGGGTGACGGGCATGGGTGTCGATAAGGGAGGAGAAGAAACTTTGCCTGGCGGAGGAGAGGGCAGAGTTAAGGCAGGAAAGGAAAAATTTGAAGTGTGTGAGGTCGGCTTGGTGCTTGGACTTTCACCAGCAGTGCTCAGCAGCTCGAGCATAGGAGCGTAGGAGGCGGACGGAGGAGGTGATCCAGGGCTGTGGGTTAGTGGAGCGAGAGCGGCGGAGGGAAAGGGGGGCGAGAGAGTCGAGATGAGTAGAGAGGGTGGAGTTGAGAGCGGAGACCCGATCGTCGAGAGTGGGAAGAGAGGACAGGGCGGCAAGGTGAGGAGAGATGCTATTGGAAAGACACATGGGATCGAGAGAGCGGAGGTCTCTGTGGGGCAGTAGCGAAGATTTGCAGGGGGAGGGAGTGTGAGAGATGAGGCAGGTGAGAAGGTTATGGTCAGAGAGAGGGATTTCAGAGTTGGTGAGGGAGGAGACAGTGCAGCGGTAGGAGATGACGAGATCGAGGGTGTGACCGAGTCGGTGAGTGGGCGCGGTATGGTGGAGGAGGAGGTCGGCAGAGTCGAGGAGGGATAGCAGGCGGGCGGCAGAGGAGTCGTCGGGTACATCCGTATGGATGTTGAAGTCTCCAAGGATCAGAGTGGGCAGAGAGAAGGAGAGAAGGAAGGTGAGAAAGGGGTCAAGGTGGTTGAAGAAGTCGGAGGTGGGACCGGGAGGGCGGTAGATGACGGCGACAAGTAACTGGAGTGGGTGGTAGAGGCGAATGATATGGGCTTCGAAGGAGGGGAAGGAGAGGGAGGGGGGAGGAGGGATAGTGCGGAAGCGGCAACGGGGCGAGAGGAGGAAGCCGACGCCTCCTCCCTTACCTCACTTACCGGTGAGTCTGGGGGAGTGGGAGAAGGAGAGGCCTCCGCTGGAGAGAGCGGCGGCGGAGACCGTGTCTTCGGGAGAGAGCCATGTTTCCGAAAGGGCGAGGAGGAGGAGAGGGCGGGAGAGGAAAAGGTCATGGATGAAAGGTAGCTTGCCTGTAATAGAGCGGGGGTTCCAGAGGCCACACTTGAAAGTAGCTGTGGGTGCAAGGGGAGGAGGGGGGGAAGGGCGGGGGGAGGGGAGGGTTTGGATGGGAAGGAGGTGGAGGGGCCCTGGACCGGGAGAGGGGGATGAGGGGTGGCGGTGGGACAAGAGGACTGGGATGGGGCATGGGTGGAGAAGAGAGAAGGGGGGAGGGGGTGAAGAGGGGATTTGGTGGGGGGAAGAGTAGGGGGAGGGGGAAGAGGGGTAGCGCTGGTAAAGTGGGGTTCTAGGGCGGGAGAGAGGAGGGGGGGAGGAGACAGAGGAGAGAGCGGGAAAGAGCTGAGCGAGAGAGGGGAAGGGGAAGGGGAGGATAGGAAGGGGCGGGAGGGGGGAGGGGGGGAGGAGGGACATGGCGAGGCCAGAGAGGTGGGTGGCAGCACTGACAACAATAAACAGTAATAAACGAAATCGGTAATATAGCAACATGATACAGTATGATACAATACAGTAGTGCTAATATAGCAACATGATACAGTATGATACAATATAGTCGTGTTAATAAAAGGGGTGATGATCAGGGTTGGGGGTAGACTCGATTAAGGGGCGACCTGATCAAATTCAAAGTCTGACGACAATAAACAATAACAAGCGAGATCGCTAATATAGCAACATGCTACAGTAAGGCACACTACAATAGTGTTAATAAGCAGGCGATGACCAGGGTCGGGGGACGAGCCGACCCTACCCAATCAGACTCAAAGTCAAGCGGCCAGCGGCCGAGAGAGTCCCAGAGCTCATGACCAAATAACCCTGTGGCGGCGGGGGGGCCCTGAGGTTGTCCATGAGTATCAAACCCATGAGGTAGGCTGAAAGGAGTTCATAGAGTTTATCTGGGAAGGGAAGTGGGATTCAAATATTCTGCAGCCTGAGGAATAGCTAGAATAGGGGTGTGCTGCTTACTTTTTTAAATGGTATTTGCTAAGCGCTTACTTAACAAAGCAGCATGGCCTAATAAGTAGCAAGCAGCATGGCCTAGTTGAAAGAGCATGTACCTGGGAGTCAGAGGACCTGGGTTCTAATCCCAGCTTTGCCACTTGTCTCCTGTGTGCCCTTGGGCAAGTCACTTGACTTTTCTGGGCCTTAGTTAACTCATCTGTAAAATGGGTATTCAATCTTACTTCTTCCTACTTAGACTGTGAGCCCTATGTAGGACAGGGAATGTGTCCAGCCTGATTAAATTGTATGCACCCCAGCACTTAGTACCCCAAATAGAACTCACAGTCTTAATCTCAATTTTACAGATGAGGTGACTGAGGCACAGAGAAGCTAAGTGATTTGCCCAAGGTCACAAAGCAGACAAGTGGTGGAATTGGGATTAGAACCCAGGTCCTTCTGGCTCTCAGGCCCATGCTCTGTCCACTAGGCCACACCATTCACCCAAATCAAGGCCTCAGAGTTTCTCTAGGCTCTTGTGGACAGGGAATATGTCTAACAGCTCTGTTAAATTGTATTCCCCCAAGTGCTTAGTACATTTCTCTGCACACAGTAAGTGGTCAGTAAATACATTCGATTGATGATGTAACTGAGGCATGGAGAAGTTAAGTGACTTACTCTCGGTCACACATCAGACAAGTGGCGGAACCTGGCTTAGATCTCCGGTCCTCTGACTCCCACACCCATGATCTTTCCATTAGACCACACTGCTTCTCTGTATTATTTGTAGACCCAAGAAATTAATGGCTCCATATAGTGCATTTAGGAACTTGAAAGTCTCTTGAGAGAATTCATAGGCTTGAATAATTAGAGTGAAAGAATGTAAAAGCATCGATGAGGTAAGATGAAGGGGTGTTCGACTGTATCGAAGGAAGTAAATTGAGGTGAAGGTGTAACAGTTTTAAATGTGGCTAGAATTGCAGAAGGGATTTTCACTTTTATGAGGTGTGGGAACAGCATAACCCACACTGGCACTAAGACCTTAAAGATCAGCGGCAAACTGGCCAATGTGAATTGTAGCGGCAGTAGAAGAGGTGGGCCAGAGTAGAAGACACAAGAAGAGACCTTCAGTCTTCCTTGCTTTCACCTCATTATCTGAAATGAGCCAAAATTTCAACTGAAAGGGAAAATGCCTATTAAAAAGGTCATTAGCTAAAAGAATTTGGCAGCTGGGGTTAAAAATAGATACTTAAGGTAGCTGATTCTGGGGAAGGAGATTGAAGAAGGCAGTGGCCAAGGGCTAAAATTCTTGAGATCGTTATAACATATAATAATCATTCTCTAAAAGGCACTAGATTTCCAGAATTTTAAAAAATGGTTTAACAATCTCTTTCTCAAAACAAATTAGTGAGGTTGATTTGGATCATGCCCCCTTTTCCAAATGAGCAAAGGGAAGCAAAGGTGATTTAATATCAATAGGCAGTTTCAGAGCTCAGATTCACTTTCTGGAATCAATAATCACACGCTTCATCCTATCTTTTTCCCCAGCATTCTTTTTTCCACATCCCGGATTCTTAGTACTCAGGTGTATATAAGCTCTCTGTGGGCAGGGACCATGCTTACCTACTCTATTGTACTCTCTGAAGCACTTAGTACAGCATCCTGCACACAGTAAATGCTCAGTGATTATCACTGATTAATTGATAATTGTATTACACAGCAAACAACGCTTTGCTGACACTCAACAGTTCTTCATACTTAGAGCTAGCCAGTTAAGATTCAATCATATTTATTGAGTGCTCATTGTGTTCAAAGCTCTGTATTAAGGACTTGGAAGAGTTCAATCTAACAATAAACAGACACATTCTCTGCCCACAACAAGCTTACAGTCTAGAGAAGGAGGCAAGCATTTAAATAAATATTAATAAGTAAATAACAGAGATATATGTAAGTGCTATGGGACTGGGAGTGGAGATGAATAGAGGCAGCAAGTCAGGCCAACGCAGAAGGGAGTGGGAGAAGAGGAAAGGAGGGCTTAGTCTGGGAAGGTCTCTTGGAGGAGATAACTGTCTCTTGGAGATGTGCGTTCAATAAGGCTTGATGGGGGAATGGGGGAAGAGTCAATGTCTGTCAGATATGAGGAAGGATGAGAGCTAGTAAGCTAGAGCTCAACAGAGCCAGACTATTGTCAAAACAAGGACTTTGATCACCCCGAGGATTTCACTGGCCTCTTATTTACCACCGCCCTCGCTCTGAAGAGGGAAGCCGACTTGCGTCTTGCCACGGGCAAGGGAATCCCGAAGAAATGGCACCAGCAGGTGAGTGCTCTGTGGAGCACAATTTCCAGAATGAACCATGAAGCCAAGAGCACAGAACTTGTCAACATGGCAGGAAACAGTCTTCATTCCAATATTTTGAGACAGCTTCTTCTGCTTTTTGATTCTTGAACATAGTACAATCTTCTGATTGGTTGACGTACCTGCCGAGATCTACCAACAGGGCGAGATCTCCTATACAAATGTATGTATAAGCTGACAAAAGAAGATGTGCTGGTAATTGAGGTTGTTGCCAGGTTGATTTTTCACTTTTCAAAGGGTGACAGTGGAGTTGGTTGGCAGTTGGACTCCAGACATTCAGTTTAAGGAGATTTGTTGTTCCTCCAACTAAAAATAAGGAAGAGGAGCCAGGCTAAGCGTTGAATTCCCTATTCAAAATCAAAGATTTTCACCTGCAGTCCTCAGTTGGAACTGAATTCTGCTCCTTAGACCAATGATTAATGAGTGACAAAGTAGAATGGAATAACTGGAAGCCAGTAATTCCTTGAGAGACCGATTATGACGCCAGCGAGAATTCAAGGCTCTGAAGAGCCACAGAGAAGATTTTGGAAGGAGCTATTTATTTGTGGGTAAAACCTCTATCTCTTCCAATGGTCACATGAATCCACTGAGCAAAATCAGTGGTATGTATTGAGGGTGCAGTGTATGGCACTAATAGAGTGAGCAGAGTACTGTATAGACTGAAAGCATGTTGAAGGCAGAGCTCGGGGCTACCAACTGAATTGTCCTGTACCAAGCATTTAATACAGTGCTCTCCACCCAGTAAGTGGCTCAGTGGATCCATACCTGCATTGTTAAACAAAGTCAACAAGGACCGGTGTCCTTGAAATAGGACCTGTTTCAATCAGGAATACAAGTATTTTCATGTTCAGTGGGAAATAGTAAATATTAATCAATGTTACAAATGTGATTTAAGGCCTGATCTATACTATGCCAATAACTCACATGGGGGGCTCTGGAAGCCAATTGTGAGTTTTTCATTAGACAGTTTGAAAAATGTTCCAATCAAGCCATTCTCGATTTGGTGCAGTAAGTGAGGGGCCGGACGAGGTGGAAGGGAGTTTTATTTCATTCTAAGCAGCGTGGTTCCAGTGGTTTTTGAATGCCCAATGCAGGACTCCTGAATACTAATAATAATAACTGTAGTATTTATTAAGTGCTTACTATGTGCCAGGCACTGTACTGAGCACTGGGGTGGAGAGAAGAAAATCAGATTGGACACAGTCCCTGTCCCTCATGGGGCACCCAGTCTTAATACCCAATTTACATATTAGGGAATTGAGACTCAGAAGAGTGAAGTGTCTTGCCCAAAACCACACAGCAGACAAGTATCAGAGCCTGGATTGGAACCCATGACCTTCTGACCCTAAGGCCTGTGCTCTATCCCTTAAGCCACACAGCGTCTTCTTTCTATTCCCTTTGCCTCTTGTCTGCCCACTTATCATAAATTATCTGTGCTTCAGTTTCCTCATCTGTAAAATGGGGATTAAGGACCTAGTCTTCTTTCTTTGTCTCTATGAGCCCCCCGGGACTGGACTTGTGTCTAGACTGATTATCTTGTATCTCCCTCAGTGCTTAGGTCAGTGCTTCAGACAAAATACTATTGTGTTTCTTCTGTAAATTTTCCAAGTGCTTAGTACAGTGTTCTGCATATAGTAAAGTGCTCAATAAATACAATTGATTTAGTAGTAATTAGTAAATCAACCAAGCTCATTGTGGTTAGGGAATGTGTCTACCAACTCTGCTATACTGTGCTCTCCCCAGCACACTGTAATTATTTAATAAATACAATTGATGGAGCACTTACTGCTTGCAGAGCACTGTATATTGTTCTTGGGAGAACACAGTAGAAGAGTTGGTAGACACTTTCCCCATCTACAGGGAGCTTTACAGTCTAGAAGGGGAGACAGACATTAAGATAATTTATGGATATGGACATAAGTGCAGTGGGCTGAGTAGTTTGAGTATCCTGCTGTCATTAGATTGTAAGCTTCTCAAGGAGACATAGGTTGTGCCTAAAAACTCCAGTCAAACAAAACTCCAGTCTAGCCTCATCAAACAAAACTCCTCAGCATTAGCTTTAAAGCAGTCTACCATCTTGCCCCCTTCTACCTCACCTCACTTCCCTCCTTTTACAACCCAGCTCACACACTTTGCTCCTCTAGTATTAACCTTCTCACTATACCTCGATCTCATCTGCTGAACCCTAACCCACATCCCGCCTCTGGTCTGGAATGCTCTCCTTCCTCAAATCTGACAGACATCACTCTCCCCTGCTTCAAAGCCTTACTGAAGGCACATCACCTCCAAGAGGTCTTCCCAGTCTAAGCCCCACTTTTCCTCATCTCCCACTCCCTTCTGCATGGCCCTGACTTGCTCCCTTTGCTCTTCCGTCCTCCCAGCCCCACAGCACTTATGTATATATCTGTAATTTTATTTATTTTTGTTGAGGTCTGTCTCCCCACCCATAGACTGGAGACTCATTGTGATCAGGGAATGTGACAGTTTATTGTTGTATTGTACTCTCCCAAGCCCTTAATACAGTGCTCTGCACACAGTAAGTGCTCGATAAATACAATGGAGTGAATTTATACTGTCTCCCCATCACTCTAACCTTAAGCTCATTGTGGAAATGGGAAGTGTCTGTTTATTGTTATATTGTACTCTCTCAAGAGCTTAGTATGGTGCTCTGCACACAGTAAATGCTCAATAAATATGATGTACTGACTGTGTATGAACTAAACTGAACTCTTCCTAGTACTCAGTACAGTGCTTTGCATACAGTAGGTACTCAGTTATTAGTATTGATTGATCAGTTAGCCATTCCCCTCATCAGTCCCTCTCCCAATGAGGCTGTGATGGGTTAAGCTTTGGTTCAATACTGATGGTCTGACTGTGTTCTAGAATTGCAAACTTGACATTCATTTTCCCCCTCTAGACTTTAAGATCCTCATGAGCAAGGAACACATCTACTCTATCTGTTGTATTGCATTCTCCAAGGTGCTTATTACAGTGTTCTGCTTTGGTAGGTCCATTTCCTGCCTGCTCTAGCACTTAGTACAGTGCCTGGCACATAGTATAGGCTTAACAAATACCATAATTAATATTATTATTACAGGTGTGTGTCTCCTGTTTCCCAGAGGGAACTAGAGTGGGAAAACAGCATTCCGCTTTGTGTGTAAGCTGTGGATATGGAAAACCCCAAGCATTCACTCGATTTCAAAAACCCCATCCATTTACGTGATGGCACCTCTCCTCAGCCTGCCGAGGCCAGGGACACTGTCCAAGTCTCCCCATGTAATATTCCCCAGTCCTCTAGAATGTAAGCTCGTCATAGCCAGGGAATGCATCTCTTACACTGCTATATTAGTACAAGTGCTTAGTTCAGTGCTCTGCACACAGTAAGTGCTCAATAAATACGTTTGAATGAATAAATGCCATTGACTGACTGACTTAATACAGCACTTTGCATACTGTTGTTGCTTAATCAATACTCCTGATACTCTTCTGAAGGTGAATTAGCCCTTCCAAGGCAGTATAAGATCCCACTTCAAGCCTGCTGAGGTGGTCTGAGTTATGTAATCACCAGCGCAGCAGGCAAATGCATTTTTTAGCATTTGGGGACCTCATCCTTCCAGGAAGGCAGAAGTGGAATCAAATATTGGCTTGAGGACGAGTTGATTTCTGTGTTGTCGATGAGCTTAACGTCTCATTTAAACTTTGCCAACTGACAAGTGTTCATGAGGATTGTGAAATGGACTGGCCATAGCTGCCTCCTGTCACGGCTAAGCCATGATGGATTGATAATCACTTTCTCTCTAAAGTAGAGAGGAACAAGAGAGAAATACAGTGGTAAAATAAGAGGAGGGTCATCTGAAAAGTAATTGTTCATCAGGTGTCAGTACATGTGTGAGAGAGATTGTCATTACATGTGTGAGAGAGATTACTCTCCTACAACCCAGCCTCCACACTTTGCTCCTCTAATGCTAACCTTCTCACTGTGCCTCCATCTCACGTATCTTGCTGCCAACCCCTCACCCACATTCTGCCTCTGGCCTGGAACGCTCTCCCTCTTCAAATCCAACAGTTACTCTCCCCACCTTCGAAGTCTTATTTAAGGCACATCTCCTCCAGGGGGCCTTCCCTGACTAAATGTCCCCTTTTCTCTTCTCCTGCTTCCTTCTGCATTGCCCTGACTTGCTCCCTCTGTTCTTTCCCCCTTGGCCAGCCCCACAGCAATTATGCACACATCTGTCTCTCCCCCCCATCTCTAAACTGTAACCTTGTTGTGGACAGGGAATTTGTCTGTTTACTGTTGTACTCTCCCAAGTGCTTAGACCAGTGATCTGCCCACAGTAAGTGTTCAATAAATACAAATTAATGGATGAATTATGGTTTGGGGAGGGGAGAGGCAAGTAGAGGCGATCTGGCAAATTTTTATAGTTTGAATCTTGGATTTGTTGGAAATAAGCATTATTTACCCAATAAAACTTGTATAACGTGTCTCTGCAGTGAGAGTAAATTAGACCTTCTGGAGGCAGCAGGGACCCTTTGAGGACACTGTGGTCCTGTTTAGCATGTTGAAGAAGTACTTTATACTAGGTCTGAAAGAGTTAATGAAGAATTTGGCTGATTTTTTTGGTAATTAGAGAATTTGGCTCTTTGGAATGGAAAAGAAAAAGAAGGAAACTAAGCAAAAAATCCTGAAAAATGACTTACCAGCTAAAGGTTCCATGGCCATCTGGTTGACCTTTTTTTTTTAAAAAAAATCTACATGTGTTGAAATGGACCAATCTGGCCCAAACACTAGCCAGATTGTTAGCCAGCTAGTGAGGGGGGTGTGCTTGTACTGTTAGCTTCTGTTTCCACTCAGTCCAGGAGAAATGAGATCTTGTAGAAGAAGACTTACATCCTGATGGAAAGCATTAGGCCCAGGAATCAGAGGACCTGGCTTCTAATTCTGGTTCTGCTATTTCCCTGCTATGTGACCTTGGGGGTCACTTTTCTCATCTGAAAAATCATGGCATAGTGGATAGAGCATGGACCTGGAGTCAGAAGATCATGGCTCCTAATCTCAGCTCCACCATTTGTCTGTTGTATGACTTTGGACAAGTCACTTCACTTTTATGTGCCTCCCTTCCCTCATCTGTGAAATGGGGATTCAGGCTGTGAGCCCTACATGGGACAGGGACTGTTTGCAACCTGATTTCCTTGTATTCCCCCCAGTGCTTAGTACAGTGCCTGGCACATAGTAAGTGCTTAACAAATTCCACAATAATTATTATTTATTATTATTAGATGTCCTCTATCCTACTTAGACCATGATTCCATGTGGGACAGAGACTGTCTATGACCAGACTATCTTGTATTCACCCCAGCACTAAGTATGATGTTGACACCAAATTAGCATTTAGCAAATACTACAATTTTATTATTATTATTATTATTAAAGGCTCTTTTTCTCCCTGTAGTATTTATTGTTCCTTTGTGGATGCCCCTGACCTGCTTCCCAAATTGAGAGCTATTGTCCAGGAATGCTGGCAGCTCTATGCTATCCCCCCTCTGTACCCTGTTCTATGCTCTATTCAGAAATCAGAACTAGCTTCAGAGACCACCAAAGCATCACGCTACAAAGTCACAAGCTTGACTTGCCTAATTTCTACCTTGGAGCCAGAAAATCAAACCAGCTGTGAACTTGATTACAGAGTTTTGGGGGACAAAAGGTGCTCTTCTAAGAAGCCGATTGCCTGCCTTATCATCACTTCCATTCTAAGTGTGCATCAGGGAGAGGTTCGGATCTCTTGCTCCTCCCAGGAACATTACATGGATATCTGCGTCCTAGGCTTTATGTTGTGTGACCAAGTAGTGCCATACTATTGCTTTATTCAGATTTCTTACCACTAATTCCTTTGTAAATTAACGAATAATCATTTAAATGGAAAGTTCCTTTTGTCTTCACCCCTCCCCAGCCAAGCTGTGACCGAAATAGGACAGGAATAAAATGTGTTAGAATTTGCACAGTGTAATTGAAGCTTTGCATTTTCATTTAAAAGTTAATATTTCTAAGTGCCACTAGCCACATTGCCAAGCAGTATAGAATGCTATCTGAGTTGCAGGAGCAAAAGCAGTCTCTCTGAGTTTTATCCAGTGGATATCCAGATGTTAGTAATTCTGTTGAACAAGTTTAGGAAGTTGATAGAGGGTTGAGAGAGAGGTTCTGTAGGGGAAAAATGATCACAGCTGCGTAGTGTTGGTCATTTCAGAGCTACCCAGGGGTCAGAGGGTAGCAGGGAGCTTATTCAAGAACATTGTATTGATCTGGTTTTCCTCTAATTTTATTTTATTTGTTAGGTGCCAGATTCTGTTCTAAGTGCTGGAATATATACCAGGTAGTCAGGTTGCATGTTGTCCATGTCCCATTTGGGGCTCCCAGTCTTAATCCCCATTTTACATGAGGTAACTGAAGCACAGTTAGTGACTTGCCCAAGGTCACACAGCAAACAAGTGGTGATCCGGGATTAGAACCCAGGTCTTTCTGACTCCCAGGTCCGTGTTCTAGCCACTAGACAATGCTGCTTCCCCTATGTGGGGGGTGTTAGGACATTACAGGTTAAGCATTCATGAGAGGAGAGAACAGTGTGTTCAGGATATCAGGGAGAGAAAAAGAATTGAAAGTGGATACTGTGGAGGTGAGAAATGTACAGGAGGCAAAGTGAGGTAATATAGAGTTAGTGTACTTACTGATCGATTGTTTGACAGTTGGGAGAAGGAAAGCAAGAGAGGTGTGTACCAGAATCAGTTGTATTTTTTGAATGCTTGCTATGTGCAGAACCCTATATTAAGTACTTAAGACAATCCATTATAATGGAGTTGATAAATGTGATGCTTTTCCACAAGGGATTTACAGTCTCCAGGGAGGGAGAGGATAGTTCAGAGTTTGATCATGGGTGATGAGTTCTTTGAGGGTAGAGTGTATTCATTCATCCAGTCTTATTTATTGAGCACTTACTGTGTGCAGAGTACTGTACTAAGCGTTTGGGAGCATGCAGCCCAATAATAAACAGACACATTTCCTGCCCACAATGAGCTTCAGCGTCCTGGGCTAGATGCTGTGGATTGTTACAGTTTATGCTGTACTGGGAGAGACAGGAAAACTAAAATAGCAAGGCAGAAAATACAAGAAATGGAAACTACAAAGGTCCAGGCTTTAAACTGTGTAATAAACATGAGTTGTTGAATGCTGAATTCTCCCATCTCTCTAGATTCTCCTGTTTCTGTTCTTAGCCACTTTTTTGGTCCCTACACATGAAGGCTCATCCACTAGATTGTAAATTCCTTGCAGCTAGGGATCATGTCTATAAACTCTGTTTTACTCTCTTAAGTGCTTAGAACAGTGCTCTGCAGAGAGTAATTGCTCAGTAAATACTTTTGCTTAGTTCTCACTTCCTCTCGCTAACTTCTATATTTATCCCAGCCCTCTTACCTAATCTTGCATTTTTTCCTGTTTCTGGAAAATTTCTTTGTTTACTTAAGAATATAGGTTTATTTCACCTTAGGGCTTTCAGAATGTCTAATACTATAAAGAGGTGCCTAAGTTTTAAAAAAATATATACTATGGGATTGTACTGATGAATCAGCTTGCCAAATTAGCAAAGATTTCCATTTCTGTGCATTTAAGCATGATCTGCTCATTCATTAGTCTGTGGTCAAAAAAGCCTCATCTATTCTCAACCTTAAAACATGCTCCATCTCCTTGGTGACTTTGCAAAAAGTTAAAAAATTGTGTCTCTGTCACCTGAAACACCTTACTCATTTCAAAATGGCCACCATGGCAGAATGTTCACAGAGGCTATTTTTAGCCTTCTATTGTTTGTCAGGAATAGATTTGGTTGGCATAGTGTATTTTCTGAAAATTGCCTGCTCTGCATGCTTCCTACTTCATGTCAATTTTAGGGATGGAGATTTCCATGGAAATTTAAAATATTTATTTTCAAAATAGGTAAAGCGAATGATGTCCAGGACCTTTTTGATTTATTAGTGGAGGCAAAAAAAAGAAAAAGAGGTCAAAGTGTCCCTAATTTCCATCTAGTCTTTAAACTGGTTCACATAAATATATCTAGCTCTTGGTGTTCCTTATCTTCATTCTTTGAATAGAAAAGGAAAGTGAATATACCAACCAGGTCCAGATAGTGTGGATGACATTCCATCACCCGGGCAGAGAGGTAGATTAGGGTGGGGTCCTGGATGGAGGTGGGGTGTGTGTGTGTGTGTGTGTGCGTGCGCGTGCGCATGTGTGTGCCTGAGTGTGTGCGTGTGTGCATGCGTGTGTGTGCGTGCGTGTGCCTGTGTGTGCCTGTGTGTGCATGTGTGCATGTGTGTGTGTGTGTGTGTGTAAAGAGGGGGCTGTCTATATTATTTGAGACCCTAAAGAAACCAAAAAAATCAGGAACTGACAAAATAAAGACAACTATTACATCATTGGATAGTAGAGACACTTGCAGATGGATATTTATACACAAACGTTGATCTATAACCTAGATATGTCTTTCTAAATTAGATATGTAGAAACAGAATCTTAGTTTAATATATTGATATTACATGAAACTTTAAAAGGATAGGATTTTGAAGATTTCATGTCATTTAACCAGTTGAATGAATTTATGACACATAATAATAATAATAATAATGTTGGTATTTGTTAAGCGCTTACTATGTGCCGAGCACTGTTCTAAGCGCTGGGGTAGACATAGGGGAATCAGGTTGTCCCACGTGGGGCTCACAGTCTTAATCCCCATTTTACAGATGAGGGAACTGAGGCACAGAGAAGTTAAGTGACTTGCCCACAGTCACACAGCCGACAAGTGGCAGAGCTGGGATTCGAACTCATGAGCCCTGACTCCAAAGCCCGTGCTCTTTCCACTGAGCCACGCTGCTTCTAAATGGAAATGGAAATGGAATCCACATAAATGGAACACATGTTCTTTCAGTCAGCGTGGAAACATTCAAGCACTATTTGCTTTTTTCGTTGTGGTTTCATATTGACTGAAAACTCACTATTTGGTATCCCTCTGCAGAAAACAAGCTGCTTCTTCATTGTCCCTTAGGAAGTCATATTTTAAAATACCATGACACCCACACAAAGACACATATTCATTAAATATATTTATTGAGCACTTACTGTGCAAAGCACATATATGATGCCAAATACAATAGGTGGAAAAATTCCTGGGCTGGGAAAATATTAGAATGTTAGCTACCTGTGGTCAAGGAACATGTATCTGTTTTATTATCCCAAGCACTTAGTGCAGTAATTTAACACCTAGAAGATACTCAATACATTTCATTGATTAATTTTATTAAATTTTAACTATCTGTTCTGCCTTGGATTTCTCTTTTACTGCCAGAGACTTAAGGATGGAACCCGTAGGATGCTTGTCCTCTAGACTGTAAGCTCACTGTGGGCAGGGAATGCTCAATAAATGTGATTGATTAGTTTGTGAAGTGAAGTAACGTGGCCTAGTGGAAAGAAAATGGACTTGTGAGTCAGAGGACCTATGTTCTAATACTGGCTCTGTCATTGCTTGCTGTGTGACTGGACAAGTCACTCAAGTTCTCCGAGCCTCAGCTGAGAAATCATTAAATACCTTTTTAATTGGGGATTAAATGCCTGTTCTCCCTCCTATTTAGACTGTGAGCTCCATGTGGGACAGGGACTGTGTCCAACCTGACTACCTTATATCTACCTCAGTGCAAAGTACATTGCTTGGATACATAGTAATTACTTAACAAATATCAGGATAATAATGACAATAAAATAGATTTCCAAAGGAGTTTTGCCCAAGTTACTACTAGGTAAAATTTTTTTTGCACCACACCTTTATTTAGTGGTACTCTTCAAGAACCTAATAGCTGCCTACATTATCTCGAGTTATTGAAAGTGTCCTTGAAATTCTTTGGGTTCTTATTTTCAATTTAGTAAAACAGAATTTAATTTTTCAACTATGAGCTACAGATTATATTTTTAAACATATGCCATTCTGATGGAAATATTTTTAATCCACAAAGGCTTATGCCTAGTGAAACCATCAAGTCAAACTTGACTGCCTTGACTGCTTGGCAATGAGATATTCAAGGGTTTTTAAAACATGAGACTGTGAAGAAAATTCTTCCTAAATGATCTTCTGTTGCTCAGTTTGTAATTTTCTTAGGGGGTGCGGTGTAAGTATTTTGAGGGCTATTCAGTACTTGGCTAAAATTTATTGTCAGACTTCAGTGAGGGTGAGACTGGGGAGAAGTGGAAGGTGGGGGTGTGAGTGGAGTGGAGGCAAAAAAAGAAAAAAAGGTCAAAGTGTCCCTAATTTCCATCTAGTCTTTAAACTGGTTCACATAAATATATCTAGCTCTTGGTGTTCCTTATCTTCACTCTTTGAATAGAAAAGGAAAGTGAATATACCAACCAGGTCCAGATAGTATGGATGACATTCCATAACTACAAAGCAAGACTTCAAGTTCTGAGATGGCTGTTTCTCTGACATATACTCCTTATTAAGTTTCAGTTCCTGGGAGTCCCAGCAATTATGAGATGGTAGGTAGGTGTGTGGATTATGAAGGAATAGGTTCTAATCCTTTTATGACTGCTGTCAGCCTCTTCAATAGTCAATCTACTTTATTGATGTTCTTTATAATCATATTCAGGAATAGGGATTAAATAAGAATTCTTTTGTCGGTCTCATGACTAATCAAGCAAACTCATTTTCAACCTAAAATTAGACAAGGTTTTACATTTTACTGATTTACCTATTTGGTACAGAGCTCCAGGAAACTGAAAGAATTGATGCATTTTAATACCCAAATGACTGCATTTTAGGGCTAGATTAGGAGAGGTATGGGAAAGATACCAGTTGAGATGTCATATTTTCTGAGGCTTTCTTTACTGTGTACTTTCAAAGCATGGCTTAGTAGATAGAGCATGGGCCTGGGAATCAGAGGACCTGGGTTCTAATCCTGGATCCGCCATATGTCTGCTGTACGGCCTTGGGCAAGTCACTTCACTTCTCTATGCCTCAGTTACCTCATCTGTAAAATGAGGATTAAGACTGAGCCTCGTGGGACAGGGACTGTGTCCAACCTGATTAACTTGAATCTAACCCAGTGTTTAGAAAAGTACTTGGTACATAGTAAGCAATTAACAAGTACCATAATTATTATACACACACACACACACACACACACACACATACACCAAAAAAGGATATCCTTTCTTGTTGGTAGGCTTTAGATCTGTGTATCCACTGAGGGACAGGGGTAGATTAATTGAGCTTAAATTGTATGAGACGACACGGTCAAAGTAGGCAGGAAGGATTGTCTGAATGTATGGATCTTGAAACACAACCGATAATGTGGAATAGTGATGTTTACTTTGTCTAAAGATTTTAAGGAAATGACAAAACTTTTTTTTCCATGTAACCATTTGACTACCAAACTTCCAGAGCTGGCAAAGTGTACCTGAACTTCTCCAAGGCCACCACATTTTGGATTCTGAATTGATCAGCCTCATACCCTTCCCCTCCCTCACACACACACCCTCTCAGATACACTTAGATAAGGTGATGGAGTGAGAGAGAAAAATACACAAAAATAGAATGATTTATGTGCAGCCTCATTTCCTTGAAAATCAACCCCACTAGGGCAGGAGCTCTCTCATAACCAGTCCCTTTAATAATATTCTCAATAAATATTAGTGAAAAAGGATGATCATGATGATGAGTGACAAAATCTGTAGAGACAATAATCCAGCAATCAACTAAGGCCTCCTATGACTCAGTTTGCTACTTAGAACGCAGAGTGTGGGAGTGTGACATAATGGAAAGAAGCACAGACCTAGGAGTTAAAGGACTGGGGTTCTAGTTCCAGCCGAGCTGCTAGCTTGATGTATGACTTTGGGCAAGTCACTCAAACACTCTGTGCCTCAGCTTCTGTATCTGTGAAATGGGGATAATAATACCTTCCTCTCCCTAACACAAAAGTACATGGCAAAGATAAAAATGAGAAAAGTATTGTAGGTATAAAAGTGCAACCAGGACAAGGGGGAATTTGGAAAAGTAAAGTGGTATTGACGGATATTGGCCATTTAATTGGCCCTTTCTTCTTAGAGACAGCAAAAAAAAAACTTTAAGAGAAAACTCAGCACTTAGGTTTGTGAAAATCTAAAAGAAAAAAGTGGCCACAAAATTTTTCTCTTCTGCCTGCAGACCAATGAAGTCAAAACTTAGTCAAGGACCCCTGAACTGCTTAAGGCAGCAAGTTTCCTTAGTATAAGTAAAACAGAATCCAGAAAACTCATGCTGCGTAAGCTAGAAGGATTGGAATTCAGCTTTTTTCTCAGCCACAAGTGACTATATGAGATAAATCACCGTGATGACTAAGTAAAAACCAGGTAATGTGAGATTAGAGTAGAGCCAACATTCTTCACGTCATGCACCATTATCAGACTCACTGAAGCAAAAGTTCAGAGATCAAGGAATAAACTATGGCCTGAAATGCTTTTGCAGGACTGAAAATTGGAGCTGCTGGGTAGTCTATTTTTAACTGATTTAAATAGCCAGTGTTTCCCCACAGTGAGGATACAGAACTGAGGTGATGCAAGAGGGACTCTGAACAGCTTCATGGAAGCTTCTTAGTTGGCATGGGTAGCTTGTAGGAGCGTTTAGTTCTTTTTTTTATGAATGGGAGGGAAGGGGGAGGAAGAAATTTTGGCCACTTATGCTTTGTACTGAGAGGTGGGACTTTGTCTCAAGCCCCTGAAGAATGCTAGGGAAATGCAATAGAGGAAGAGGCACAATCCTTTTCCGAGGAAAGTAAGCTAGGCAGGAGGGAGGCTAATGACTATATTTTCTGTCCAGTGGTGGGGATTAGGGCAAGGAAATGAGAGTTACTTTGCAACTGCATCAAACCTGACCTGTTTTGAATCCTATATGAAGATGTTAACAAATGTAATCCAGGCATCTCCGACAACTTTGGCCCAATTATCCCCTACCATCGTGTTCTGCACACAGTAAGTGCTCAGTAATTACGATTAAATGAATATGCATTAGCAGAAGTTGTCAGAGCAGTATTTACTGAGCACCTACTAAATGCAGTGCACTGCAGTGCTTGGCCTAGTAAGACAGAAGAATAAGGCAGGTTTCTTGCCCATTATTACTTTAATTCTTCAGATCACATGCATTTTTTGAGCTTCTATGGGATAGAGAGATGCTTAAGGTTAAAGGACCAGAACTAGTCCATTAAATACATACATAGGAACAATTCATTACTTAATTCAAAGATGGATTGAATGAGCTATCCATTACACTCCTGAATTGGAGAACAGGTGAGGCAAGTCAGGGAAAGATTTGGTGATTTGAGAGTTGGACAGTACCAGAGAGGTTGGTCTTTCCATGAAGCAGTCTATCTTATTAATTGCCATTAGGCAGTGCGTTGAATCACTTGGCAAGGTGAATGGAATTTGGACGTCCTAAAGTTTTTCTATACGCTGCGCCTGCATGGGCCATGCTGTTAGACTGTAAGCTCGTTGTGAGCAAGGAATGTATCTGTTATGTTATACTGTACCCTCCCAAGGGCCTAGTACATTGTTCTGCACACAGTAAGTGCTCAATAAATACGAGTGACTGAGTGACTGAAGCCATGTTTTACACTATTTAAAAGGTTATGCTGCCACCATTCCACAGGAAATCTGCCTAGGATCATGCCAGTGAAGGGGAAGAGGGAGAGTTACATTTGGCCTGAGGGCCATTTTTCTTGCAGCTGGGGATGATGACAACAGTTTTGAATTCTAGGTCACTTCCTTGCTGCTCCATCGGAGTGACAGATAGAAGAAATGAACTGGCCTCTCCTTCTAATAACCAGTACCATTCCTATATTTGTCAGAAATTGCCTCTTAAAATTCTAAGACTGTGAGTAGGTGTGGGTGTGTGGGTTGTTTCCATCTGCCTATAATACTCTAAAGTTGTACCAGTAGAGACTGTATTTCTTTTTCTACATTTGTAGAGACACCTCGAGGCACATGCATAGAGTAAATTAAATTGATTTTCAAGGACTGATAGTCTGCTAAAAACTGTGGGCCACCTATTTAAATTTCTTCATGAGTATATCAACCAACATTGAATACATTTGGTACGGAACTTCAAGGCAAACATTAAGAAAGCATCCTGACTGTGAGATCTATTTGTCTGTGAAATAAGCTCCCTAGAGAGTAGTAAGAGCTTCTTTGTGCAGTCTAGTTAAAATGTTTCAGGCAAAGAGGCAGAAAGTGTTCTTTAGGGAGTAATTCTACACGAGTCGAGCTATGGACTAATGACCGAATGGGCCTTTTTCATCTTTTACATTTTGGAATCAGCAATTCACTACCAGTTGCCAACTAAAAGGCACTTTTTGGAGGAAGGGACCAAGAGGGAGAGATACATGAAAGGAAGTAGACAATAAATTGTTCATAAAATGGTACTAAATGGATAATTTTGTGATAGAGGCCATATCTAAACAGCCCAAACTGAGTAGCATATGTCATTTTAGACCAGTTTTCTCTATTCTGGAATGGTTGTTATTACATCCAGACAACCGCCGCAGCCAAAAATAAAGTCACAGGGCTTTTCCCTCTGCCTTCTGGCTGAGACTATATCACCCCAGTTTTGGGGAGGAACAGGCCAGTTGATCCAATCAGAGCCTGAGGGTCTCATCCTTTGTTTCTGTACACTTCCCCTGTGCTCCTAGAACAGTAGCCTGGACTCAGAAGCTTCAATAAATACTGTTGACTTTGATCTAATAGGAATATCGGTTGGTCCTGTTGTGGCCACAGCTGCAATGATGACAATTCATTTGAGTCCTAAAAACTATAGTATATCCTTGAAGACTCCAGGAATCAAAATCAGCTTGGATAAAAAGTCAATGGTTGCTCAAAGAGTGGAGGACAGTGCTGTACATAGTAAGTGCTCTATAAATATGATTGATTGATAGGAGGCCTATAGATGGATGAACAAACCCCCCCCTCAGCCTTTCAGCCCTGGATAACAAACAAAATTTGAAGCTGTCATGAACAGTTTGCAAAGAATGTAAAAATAATTTTGCCTGAGGCTAACAGCTGAAATGAACATCTTGGCATACTTTTTTTTTTGTGATGCAGACAATGAAATAATTGGCTATGAGCAACAAGTCTAACATTAAAGTGACATAGGTGATTTGTGTAACACAAAATGGTTGAAAATAGTGGCTGATTCAATTGACTGTCAATCAAGAAAGCCCTGAAACATTACACAACGTTAAAGATTTACTCAATTTAGCCCAGTATGAATGATGGAGCTTTTGGTAACAGAATCATTTTGCTAAGAAAAAAAAAAAATATTAGTCACTGTGGTATTCTTCACACCACTGTGATTTATTCCCTCCCTTCCAAAATCAAGGCTGCAAATGAAATATCCTCTAAGGTGGGCTTGCTATTAGCACATTTGGATAGCCCAAGGGACTATTGGAGAAAAAAACTTCTGTCAACAAGCAAACTCATTGCCTGCATTCAGTTATCAGTTGCCTACCAAGTGTACCAAATGGTTCATGCCTTTGTTTGAGGAGTTAGGGCTTAGGAATCAAAAGGTGATGTCTGGTCATCAAAGAGGTTGTGGTCTAAATGGAGGAGATTTTAAAAAAAATCACATGCACAAAATGGAATTAACACAGTAATGTAGTAGCATTTCACTCATGCTCCTTTAATTGAATGAAATTGATGGAGAGCAAATCTAATGACAAACCTCAGGTTAGTTTTCAATTTATATGGAGGAAGAGGCAAATGCCATGGTTTTTAAATAACTTTTTAAATAATACAGCCAGTGCAAGTTTATTTGTGGTATTTGTTAAGCACTTACTTTGTGCCAGGCACTGTACTCAGCCCTGGGTAGATACAAGAAAATTGGGTTGGACACAGTCCTGTCCCACATGGGGCTTACAGTCTCAATCCCCATTTTACAGATTAGTTACCTGAGGCACAGACAAGTTAAGTGCCCAAGGTCATGCAGCAGCCAAGTGGCGGAGCCGGATTAGAACCCGTGATCTTCTGACTCCCTGGCCCATGCTCCATCCACTACACCATGCAGCTTCTCTGAATTGGTTGGGATATTTGCTCTTACAAGGGAATCTCTGAGGGCCATCTTACATCTGGATTTGACCTATCATTTCTCTATATATGGCAAGGTTCTCGAGAAATAGTAATAATAGTAATAATAGTGGTATTTAAGTACTTTGTGCCAAGGTTGTGCTGAGCTCTGGCTTAGATACAATACAATCAGATCAGAGTCAGCCCCGGTCCCATATGGGAATCAAAGCCTAAAGGGGAGGAAGAATAGTTATGGAATTTTACATACTGAGGCACAGAGAAGCATGACTTGCCCAAGGTCAAGCCTTGTAGCTTAGAGTATAGAGCAAGGGTCAGGGAATCAGAAGAACATACGTTTTAATCCCGGCTCCACCACTTACCTGCTGTGTGACCTTGGCCAAGTGACTTTACCTCTCTGTGCCTCAGTTTCCTCATCTTTAAAATGGGGATTCATGTGAGCCTCATGTGGCTCATGAACTGTGTCCAACCCGATTAGTCTGTTTCTGCCCCAGGGTTTAGTACCGTGTCTGTTATATAGTAAGTACTTAACAGACACCACAACAAAAGGGTTACACAGCAGGCAAGTGGCAGAGTTTAGATTTTCCACTCCCCATTCTGTGCTCTTTCCACCAGGCTACACTGTTCATCATCTTCAAGCTCATCATGGGCGAAGAGCGTGTCTGCTAATTCTGTTGAACTCTCCCAAGTGCTTTGTAACATAGTAACCACTCAAATGCCACTGACTGATTGATAAGAGTGAATCATCACCTTTTATGAAGTGGTCAAATCCATGACTCCACAGTACACAGAGCCAGGTCCTTCCTTTGTTCATATGCAAGCTCGTTGAGTCCAGTAGGACATGGGAGGAAACAGACACCCTCATAAACATATGTCGAGGACGTCCTGTGACACTGTCAGAGTAAGAATGTCAAATCCTATAATCCCCTCGAATTCTGGCTTCACTTCCGGCCTACCTGTCCCCACATGAGCTTCTGGGGTTTGACTTTGTCAGGTTTTCAGAAATATTGCACTGTGAGATGTTAAAGAGCTGCCAGGCTGACTCCCCACGAGGAGGGGTTAGTCTAGTCCTGTCAGAAGGAGAGTTGAGGTGAAAGGTAGGCTGGAAAAAAGATTCCGCTTTGTCAGTCAATGAAGCATGTTAGATTCTCCCTCAAATTTCTCCAGAGGGCATGTCCAACTCTTTCTGCACAAGGGATGCTCTCTGCAGTGAATGCCATTTCAAAAAAGTGATTCCTTTTGTTTGTTTGAGCCTGCTACCTTGACTGCTAGAACCAGGGTGGGTCATGAACAACATCTCTATCAATCAATCAGGAGAATTTACTGAGAGAGTACAGTAGAGTTAGTAGGTAGGATTCCTGCCCTCAGGAGCTTGCAATCTAACAGGAGAGAGAGATACACAGCTGCTTACAGGTAAAGGATAGAAGTGCTTTCATAGTACAGGATGTTAATCAAAATGTACAAAAGTGCAATCATCCAGTTGTCTCCACAGAGGGCCCCTATTGTAGCTTCTGTCTAGTCAGATCAGGCTGTGTGCACAGGAAACATTGATGCAAATGTAAGGAATATTTTTCTTCTTCCCAGATCAAGCATCATCTCTGCACTTTTGCTTCACCTCACCACTTTCACACTCACAACCTCCTGCTCAACTTTTACCTAATTTGGTGTCTATACAATTCTGCTTAGATACCTCTTCCTCCTATCCATAAAGTGGTCTGTGCCAGTCTCCCCAGTTACAGTGTAAGCTCCTTGTGGTTAGGAATTGTGTCTTGTGCATCATTCAATCAATCAGTCATATTTATTGAACACTTATTATGTGCTGAGCACTGTACTCAGTGCTTTGGAGAGTATAATAAAACATGATTAGCGAGGAGGTTCCCTGCCCTTAACGAGCTCACAACAAATACCCTTATCCTTAAAGTATGTAGTTCTGGCACCTGGATTCTTTTTCTAGTCCTTTCCCCTCCTTCCTAGGAATCATGGACAAAGGCTGTTTGCCTGTCTGGAGAACCAGGACCAGAAAAACAGTGAACCCCCTGTCTACCTCAGGGGAAAGCCTCGAGGAATAACTTGATTGCATTCGTGAAGAGCTTTGAGCTCCACAAAGGAAAGATTTTTTATTATTTCTTTTTATCTCTCCTGAGATATCACTCACAATTTAAAAATGGGCTACACGGCTACTGAAAGCATTCAGTGACAACTTATGAAGAGCTTATTGTACTTCTCAGTAGTTCTGACTCAGAAAAGGAGGGAAATAAAGAACTGTAGACAGATACACAGGCACTCTCTGTGAAATCATTTAAAAAGCCTATTAAGCACAATTCACTTCGTGTCTGAGTTCCCAGCTCTTTTCTATCTATCCTTTCAATACTCTTTTGCTCCTGTCCAAATTCCAAACTCCACTGACCAGTACTTTTGCAGTATGGGCTCCGATCTAATCTTCCAGCCAGCCTGCTCCTGAAGAGTTGGTCTTAATACCAGTCCAACATTCTGCTGCTATTTTCTAGTGGACCTTGTTGCCTGGCAGCTCTATGTGGTAGTCCCATGGAACATTAATTTAATATTCCATCTTTTCTAGGTCACACTGAATTCTATCCCCAGGTTCCAAAGTGCTGGCAATCACATCCAGTTTAGTATCCTTGGCAGATGTGGTCATAGTGTCCTGAATTTCTTCATCCAGGTCACAGTGTAGTCCAGTGTTAGCAGATTTGTTCTAAGGGGTATCAATCGACAGTATTTATGGAGTGCTTCCTCAGTTGAGGACCTTACCCTAAACACTTGAGAGAGGAGAATAAAATCAGTGACATGAAACCTGTCACTGAAGAGCATACAGTCTAGGAAACGAGAGAGACACTAATATAAATTACAGGTAGGGGGAAGCAGCAGAGTTTAAAGATATGTCCATGAATCAGTCAAAGGTATTTATTGGGCACTTGCTGTGGGTGGAGCACTGTTCTAAGCACTTGTGAGAGTGCAATCAATAGAGATAGTTGGAGAGTTCCCTGCCCTCAAAGAGCTTACATTCTAATGTGATAAATGCTATTGGGAAGGAGGGGAAGGATTGAGAGTACCCAAGTGCCTAGGGGAATATGCTCAAAACTCCTCTCCAAATTGCCCACTGTTCCTGGCTTAGTGGATAAAACGAGGGCCTGTGAGTCAGAAGGTCATGGGTTCTAATCTCAGCTCCACCACTTGTCTGCTGTGTGACCCTGGGCAAGTCACTTCACTTCTAAGTGCCTCACTTACCTCATCTGGAAAATGGGGATTGAGACTGTGAGACTCACATGGGACAGGGACTGTGTCCATCTTGATTTTTTTGTATCCATCTCAGCGCTTAGTATAATGCCTGGCACATAGTAAGTGCTTAACAAATGTCATCCTTATTATTATATTAATGACAGTGTATGAAGGTGTATGCAGACAAATGTCAGTATATGAAGTATTTTCTGTTGATGGGATTGACTGTCCCCAGTAGGGATGCTGAAATCTCCTGGAAATAGAACAAGTTCATTGTGGAATTCATGTTTTACTCTCAATCCCTACAAAACCAATATATAATTCCTTGGATTTTTTCTTTAATGCTTCAGTTTATTGATTTATTTTACAGATTTTTCAGACCAAGTGAGAATCTTCTCTAGTGGGTACAAATGATCTAATATTCAAAATTCTAGTTGAAAAGGCTGTAATTATGGATTGGTTGAACTTTGAGTTTCTCCAAATCCTCACCCATCTGGTGGATTTTTTTAACTTTTCAAAGATATTTACCAAGTAAATAATTTCTCTTTATTGAGGGAGAACCTACAACTAATCTTCATTAGAATCATAATAGTAATTGTTATTGAGGCTGGGAATCATATTCATTAAGCACCCCTGGACTCCAGGTAAAGGTTGATGCTTTTTCTCAGACCTATCAAGGAAAAAATCCCCCAGATACTGGGAATATTCTCATTCCTCTACTTCACTTTCTGTAGGAGACCTAAGCAGAGTGTATCAGGTGTTGAAGGGGATTGAGAAATTCCACAACTATTGCCATTAGGGAGTTTACAGTAACTCTCTTTTACTGTGTTGCATCCTCTGTAGAGTCTCAGAGCAACAAAATGACTCTGACAACTAAAGATGCCTAGGTAAAGTGTTAATGTAAGAAAGGAAAAAACAGATTCCTTACTTACATTACTTACAGTCTCCTTACTCAAGACTGTATTTTTCAAGCCTTTCTCTCCATTTCTTTCAATTTACACTGCTATCAAGGACCAGATCTGAATTCCTAGGAGATTCCAAAATGAACCCTTAAATAAGAATATCAAAACAATGACCCTCCTCTTCCTCTAAGCTCTAGAGAGCAGTGTGGCATAGTGGAAAGAATATAGGCCTGGGAGACAGAGGATTTGAGGGTTAGAGGCCCTGAGTTCTAATTTTGCCTCCACCACTTGCCTGCTGTGTGACCCTGGGGGAACTTTAAGGGGGAAACATCAGTATGAATGCTCCCTCTTAGACTGTAAGCCCCAGATGGGTGAGGAACTGTGTCAGACCAGATTATCTTTTATTTACCCCAGTGCTTAGTAACATGCTTGGCACACAAACATTCAACAAATGTCACAATTATCAGTGTTGTTAAATATTGTACTCAGTTGCAATGTCATACCATTTAAAATGCTCTCCTTTCTCACCTCAACAGGGCATTCATCACCGAGCCTAAGTAAGCCAATTCTATTGTCGTCTTATTTTATCTCCATGTAAAACCGAGGCTGGGAAGATGTCAAGTATAATTCAGGATGTAGACGTTTGGATCGTTCTAGATATTATTTAGAGAAGCAGAACAGCTTAGTGGAAAGAACAAGAGTCTGCAAGTCAGACGGTCATGGGTCTGTCCCTTGTCTGCTGTGTGACCTTAGGCAAGTCCCTTAACTTCTCTGTGCCTCAGTTACCTCATCTGTAAAACGGGGATTAAGACCATAAGCCCTTTGTGGGTTAAGGGACTGTGTCCAACCTGATTTGCCTGTATCTACCCCAGCACTTAGTATAGTGGCTGGTACCTAGTAAGCACTTAGCAAATGCCACTATTATCAGTATTATTATTATTTTGGAGCCTAGAGAATTCTATTCTCTCATTGATCGGGAGGACAGTCCCAAGTGTCTAGTACAGAGAACTGCACTGAGGGCTCTCAATAAATAGTAGTAGCAGCTGCTACTACTGCTATTACCAATTCTACTAAATAACCTTTGAACCCAGTATTTATCTGATTCACATTCCTTCAGCTAGCGTTCAAAGTTCAAACTTCTCACCTCATTTAATTAAACCTCTTCTACTCACACTGTCCTTTGCAAATTTTATGCAAAAGTTCAGCTAGCATAAAAATTAGTCAAGGAAGCTGGGTTTTGAGGAATTATTGCATTATGAACAGGGCAACAAGCTGAAAAAAGAGGCAGTAATTTGAAGTCTGTACATCTGAAAATGCCAAAGTTTTCAAGGAAATAAGGAACATTCAAGCTGAATATTTCATTCTGTGCCTTTTATCATAAAATCTGTATGCCGAGGCTGTCGCTCGAGACCCTAAATTAACTTGGCATATATCAACCTCTGAGAATTTCTCTCTCTGATTCATTTTCCTCACAACCACTTTTCATACAACAGAATTCCCTTACGCTTGTCACAGAAAACCCTTAACAACAATAACAACTCGATAGTTTAGAGATTATTTCCTTCAGCTTCTCAGACCGATGCAGGCATGCTCATGTCTCACTGGTTAATGGAAGAAATCTTGAAATTATCAATGTGGCACAAGCACACCAAAAATAGTGGAATGGAAAGAAACAATATTCCAGAATTAATTTTCATATCTATCAATCTCTGTCCCATTTGACCTTTGTTTTGCTCACGGCCTTTTTGAAATACATACGTTTGCCAATAAGTTTCTCAATTACCCTTTGTTTGGCTCCACAGTCAGCAGCATTACGGCCCTCCCAGGAGATTCACTACCATTATTGGAAAGTGGCTGGAGTAGGCCCTTCTCCTGGTAGACATAAAGACTTCCAAACACTGGGGTAGATACAAGGTAATCAGGTCGGAAACAGTCCCTGTCCCATATGGTATTCACAGTCTTAATCCCTATTTTACAGGTGAGGGAATTGAGGCACACAGAAAAGTTAAATGACTGGCCCAAGGTCACTCAGCTAATGCTCTTAGGCCATGCTGCTTCACCTGCTTCATGCTGCTTTTTTATGAGTTCCAGGTAAAATTACACAGTTCTATCTGCTAACTTGTTGCCAATGTTGGAAATGGAACCCTGCAGGGATTGTCACTCTCTATTGTTGTATTTTACTCTCCCAAGTGCTTAGTATAGTGCTTTCCACACAGTAAGGACTTAATAAATACGATTGAATGAATGAATCTTTATTTTCTCAGAAAGGGGTAAAGGAGATTGGTGAACTAGTATGGCAGATTCATATTGTTGGCCATATGCCTTTCATGTTCATTAATCCAAATGTCAACTATTTATCAGCTGGCTTATAAAAGAGTAAATATCTTATCTATAGAAATAGCCCTTTAAATGTATTCCCACTGCGTCAACCAAACAATACATATTTCTTTAATGAGAAGGCCACTGTAGTTATATGTTTGTATTTCCATGTTCAAGAAGACTTCTTTGTTCAAGAAATATGATATTTAAATTCCCTTCAGAAATACTTGGAAAACATTAATTCCATGTTGAAAAAGATCTCCTTCAATTGTGTGACTCAGGGAAAGGATAAGAGATGGCAATTTTAAAAATATTGAAAATTGATTTTTCATATCTGTTTATGAATATGCATACATTTATATGTTTAAAGTTAAAGTCAGGTATACATATTTATACCTGACTCTTTCTGGTGGCTCCCTTCCTTTCAATGTGCATATGTCTCTACTTGTGAGCCTCATGATCATACTGGCTAATTCTAGTTCTCTGAGCTATGTTAGGTTTCTTATCTGCATCTTAGCAAACAACAGCTACTAGGAACAAATCAGATAGCAGTGGATTATCTTTCCTTCAGGGTGATCTTTGAGAGTTGTCCCCCCCCCTTTTTTTTTTCCTCTCAGGTCCCCAAATGTTTTCTCTCTTCCTCTTTTGCTTCTGGACATTTTTCAAGCTTGGCATTTTACTGTTAACATGAACTGTAATGGCTTTCTTGGCCTTGAAAGGGGAGTTTGTGATTCTTTCCTGAGGAACTCCACTACACTTTTTCTGTCCTTTGCTCTCCCATCATTTGACCTCTTTAAACTTTCCATTTCCCACAGATGAAAACGGAAGTTGAGCCAGTAGAGTGACCCCCTGAATTGACAAGGAGTGCTCTAATGGCAGCTAGTTTGAGAGTCTTTCAGGAGTTGGTTTGTCAATTGTAGGTGCCAGAATGTCAGTCCTGATCACTTCAGTGTCATGTCACTTTGGATAACTTTGGGCACAGATTTGTTTTTGTGCAGCCCAATTGGTTGGCCATGCTTCAAGAGTTGTGAGGGAAACTGCACCTATAAAGGAATGAAGAATGATTGGTTGAAATATAATAAAGTTATCAGCCAAGCGTACTGTGAGTGAACCAGGATCTTTCTTTGATTCTCGTGAGTCATGACTAGAGTAGGGTTTGGTGTGCAACTTCAACTGTGATATTTCTTTCCTAATGCACCTTCCTGTCACTCCTGTTTTCTGTATTCCTTCATTCTTCTTCGCATGAAACAGCTTTCTTGGCTTGAACTTGTTTATGTTTAGTTCACAGAACAATTCTATTTCACTTGCGAAAGGATGGGGTAAGCAGTGATTCTTTTCAAAATAAAAAATAACTCCATCTGAATAAAAAATGGATGAAATTCCCATCTTCAAATTTGGCATGAACCCCAACTCCACTATGGAAGAAAAAACAGGTTAAATTTAAAGGGAAAACACTTAAGCTTCTTAAACTGCTAGTGGGGAAATCTGAGAGGTTTGTCATGCTGAGAATATGTTTTTTAATTTCCTTTTAAGACTGCCTCTCTCCTGAAGATGACTTAGGGATGGTTTTAGCAATCATTTTGCCTGGCTACTGATTTGGAGTCAGAGGTCATGGGTTCGAATCCCGGC
This sequence comes from Ornithorhynchus anatinus, assembly GCF_004115215.2. Classification (NCBI taxonomy): domain Eukaryota; kingdom Metazoa; phylum Chordata; class Mammalia; order Monotremata; family Ornithorhynchidae; genus Ornithorhynchus; species Ornithorhynchus anatinus. Next base: position 23,378,496 of record NC_041747.1, on the reverse strand, counting down.
TCTGCCACTTGTCAGCTGTGTGACTTTGGGCAAGTTACTTAACTTCTCGGTGCCTCAGTTCCCTCATCTGTAAAATGGGGATGAAGACTGTGAGCCCCACGTGAGACAACCTGATTCCCCTGTGTCTACCCCAGCGCTTAGAACAGTGCTCGGCACACAGTAAGCGCTTAGCAAATACCAACATTATTATTATTATTATCATTATTTGAATCTGTTCTCCCAAAATATACTGAATATATTGATTGTGATAATTCACATTAATTGTGATATCTTACATTTTTGAGATGCAGTTTGGCCCTAGTGGGAAAAAGCTCAGGCCTGGGAATCAGAGGACCTTGTTTCCAATCTGGCTCCATTACTTGTCTGCTGTGTGACCTTGGGCAAGCCACTTAACCTCTCTGTGCCTCAGTTCCCTTATCTGCAAAATGGAAATTCAATACCTGTTCTCCCTTCAAATTAGACTGTTAGCCTCATGTGGGACCTAATTATCTTGTTTCTACCCCAGCACTTAGTAAAGTGCTTGACACATAGTAAGTGCTTAAAAAATACTCCAAATTATTATTATTATTATTATTTTCCTGTGGGTGAGCTGGATGAGCCTGCTGAATCTGAAAAAGTTCAACTTAGAGAGTATTCATCAATAGATTAGAAAATCAAGTGCTTTATTAAGAATCAGAATATCCATATGTCAAATTTAAAAGTTTATTTTTAAGTCTGGAGCAATAATTTTGGAACTGCAATATGAATACAAACATTCGGAGCAATATGAGGATGATGATTTGGTAGCTTGCCAAAATGCAGATATTAAATTGATGAAGTAATATCCTTGGTGATCTATTTAGACAAAGCCTTCATTGATATATTCAGTGATAAGATTTTAATGGCCATGAAACAGTGAAATAATTGACCATAAAGTTACATGTTCATGAAGAGTAAGAAACTCTAAAGGAGATATTAGGGCTCAGTTGTTAATTGTTCCCCAGTACACAGGAACTCACTGAAGGAGTAGAAAATGCAACTACATTGTGACTCAATCAGTCATGTTATTGAGCATTTGCTGAGTGCAGAGCACTGTAGTAAGCACTTGGGAGAGTACAGTATAACAGAGTTGGCAGACATGTTCCCTGTCCATAGTGAGCTTACGGTCTAGAATAATAATGATGGTATTTGTTAAGCGCTTACTATGTGCCAAGCACTGTTCTAAGCACTGGAGTAGATACAAGGTAATCGGGTTGTCCCACGTGGGCTCACAGTTTTAATCCCCATTTTACAGATGAGGTAACTGAGGCACAGACAAGTTAAGTGACTTGCCCAAAGTCACACAGCTGACAAGTGGTGGAGCCGGGATTAGAACCCACGACCTCTGACTCCTAAGCCTGGGCTCTTTCCACTAAGCCATGCTGCTTCTCTAGAAGGGGAGACAGACATTAATATAAATAAATAAATTGTGGATATGTACGTAAGTGCTGTGGGGCTGAGGGAGAAGTGAATAGAGGGAGCAAATCCAGTGTAAGGGTGACACAGAAGGGAGTAGGTAAAGAGGAAATGAAGGCCTTGTCAGGGAAAGTTTCTTGGAGGAGATGTGCCTTCAGTATGGCTTTAAAGGGAGTAGACTAATCATCTGTAGGATATGGAGGGGGCAGGCATTCCAGGCCAGAATTGTTCACTCTACAGGGCTGGAACAAGTATGGGCATATATGCAGTTAGGATACCACACTTGCCAAATTCAGTCACAAAGCATGGACACAGGCAGGGCTGCTTGTTTGCAGATGCAGAATGTTTAGGAAACATGATTCAGTTGCATTTATAGGAAAAAGGGCAGGTGCAGGATGTTAACATTTTGGAGGTTTGGTTGCAGATAACTAGCAAGCCCAGATAGATTCTTTGTTGAGAACTTCACTGATGATAGTTTCATCTTTGCACCCCAAAGGATAGCTATATTTAGCTTTCCCACTACTTAAAAAACGTTCCTCTCTGCTCCTACCATGCTGACTGAAACACTGTGTAGAGTGAATTTAGTTAAGAGTTTGCATTAGTTAAAAAAGCCATTCGGAGTCCTTGGGTCCTGTCTTAACTACCGTTTTCAGTGACAACTGTACCGTATTTCTCATAAGAAAGCTCAAACTCTGGGATCTTGCCCAGATTTTTGACAGCTCTATCTATCACATAAAAGTTGAAAGGTAGGAAATGGCTTCCAGAAATAATGAGAACCTAGGAATCAGATATTCATCTTATCACAATTTACTTGGGAAGAGTTGGGAGCCAGCCAGAGAGTAAAATTGAGGATGCAGAAATTAATGGCAGAAAGTGAGGAGGGTTGTAAATCACCAAAATTTACACGCCAACAGTCTTGTCAAACAAAGGGATTGAACCGGGATTGACAGAGGAGAAGCTATTAATTTGATAAGATAAAGCTTTGGGAGATAATAGGATTTGATCAGCTGAGTGATTATATGGAACTAAAATATCGAAAAAGATTTAGAGCAAATTGTGATCTTAAGTCATTGTATAATGATGAAAAGTCTGCAGTTTTGGTCTATGGGGTCTCTAATTGCCACGTTGAAGTCCTGGGTGGCAAAGGCGGCAGCATGGGATTAGAGGAAAGAATCAACACAAAAGAGCTATAGCTCATTTCTGTTGTTTTTTGGAGAAATCTTATTTTGGCCTCACTCTCCTCTGTTCTCAGAGCAGCAGGTGAATTAGACTGGATTGAAATTGTTCATCCATAAGACCAAGGCTAGGAAATATAGCAGAAAGAACAAAGGCAGAAATGTTGAAGGCTTTTACAGAGTCATTCATCCCTCAGGCGCGATCTGCATAATGCGTATTTCTGCACACTCCGACGGTCCTTCAGTTAGGGTATTAGTAGTAAATGGCTTTGTTCTTTCAGCTCATTTCTTTTTTATTAGCTTTCATTAGTTCATATGCTCTGCATTTTTGTTTTATCAGGTACAGTAGGACTATATACTTACCGGGATTCTTTCTTTTGTCTTTGATTACATAAATGGGAGAAAAATCATGAGAACGAATGTGGGAAATAATGCTTTGTGCCTTCCTTTACTTTCCTGGCTCAATATTTCTTGTTTCCCTCCCTTTGTAATGAAAGTAGCAATGCCTTTGATAAATGGGTGGATGTATTGTTTATTTTCTCTGTGCTTCTGAAGCCTGGGCTGAAATGTTTTCTTAACTTCTCAGGGCAACAATCAGTGACTCACAAGTGGATTCTGCACTTTCCCAGTAATAGGACATTTCCCTTTGCTTTCCAGTGGAATCAGCACATCAGTGGCCATAGGGGTTGACTTACTCAAGGCCTTATGGGCTTCTAAATTGATTGATTCATTCAATCAATCAAATTTATTGAGTGCTTACTTTGTGCAAAGGGTTATAAGTGTAGACAAGTAGAAAAAAAACAACAAAAAACCCAAAGAAACAGAAAGAGTTGTACTATGCTCAAAACAAATGCCTAGAACTATTACTGCATGAGAAGGAGCATGGCGTAGTGGATGGAGCTCAGGCCTAGGAGTCAGCAGGACCTGGGTTCTAATCCCAGGTCTGCCATATCTGCTGTGTGACCTTGGGCAAGTTGCTTAACTTCTCTGTTCCTCAGTTACTTCATCTGTAAAATGGGAATTAAGACAGTGTCTTTATTTTGGACATGGACTGTGTCCAACTTGATTAGCTTGTATCTACCCCAGCACTTAGTACTGTGCCTGGCATATAATAAGAGCTTAACAAATACTATAAAAATTAGGAACAGTTGAAATCAAAGAGCAAAATGTAAGAAATCACAACAAGCTTTGGATACCATCATCACAATGAAGAAGAAATCTCCATAGTTTTTTTCCAGACATTCAGAGGGCTGATCAAGAGAATTTGACCCTAATTTAAAAGCAGGGGAGATTTCAGTTGAACATACGGCAGAAATTTTTAACTATTAGGGAGATAAAACACTGGAAAGGCCTTTCCATCTTTGGAAAGAAGAGCCACTGTTTTTCGGAATGAAAGAGAATTTCCCAGTAGCAGGGGCCTGGGCCAGATGACTGCTCAAAGTCCTGCAGCTCTATGACTCAACGATGAACATAGAAGAGTAGATCAGCAGGCCCCCTCCAATGATTTTGATCTCAAGAGAAAACAGAGATTATTATGATGGGCTGACATTTCCTGGTCCCGTCCTCCTTGGCTAAGATAAGTACAAGTATCTTAACTTGCTCTTGAAGGGAAAGGAGGGGATCTGGATGACTCTGGAAGACACTGATCCAAGAAAGAATCATGAGGGAAAGAGAGGGATTTTTGCCCCTCTGTGCCCATTCAGGAAAGTATTGCTCACTCCCAAACATAGGTAAAGAGGAGAATCGGGCAGAATGGAAAGAAATCAGTATCAGGAAGCCAGAAAATAGGTTCAAATAGTAATCCCCTCTTTTTTATAATAATCCTGGCCAAGGCTAGAACAAGGCCAAAGACTGCACGTTGTATGTGAAAAATATTGGAGGCTATGGATTTTGATTTGGCAAGTTGTTATAAATTCCTAGACTTGGTGAGGCAGCATCTATGGGTGAATGTTATTGAGAAACTCTTGCACATGAGGTTCAAAATAAATTTGGACCTACCAGATTTTCATCAGTCTGTAAAATTCTCATTGATTCTTATCGTCCTTATGAATACCAAGTCCCCCTCTACATCCCTAACTCTACCCATCATCTCCTACAGGATCTTCTATCTCTGGGCTAAGAATATCCAAGCGCCTGCCCCCAGTCAATACACCCTCTATTCTCCCACCAGCCTAAATCCCCACGAAAACCTAGTAAACAGGCAGAAGAAAGGAGAGGTGGATATATTATACATCTCAAAGGTTTACTGCTTGGCTAGCTAAGGACCAGATTTATTTATTTGAGACTCCAGGCACATGGGCAACAGCTAATTAGCATGGCTCATATGGGATATGATTATTATTTACATAACAATTGAGGAATGGAACTCAATTTATCATCAAATCGTATTTACTAAGAACCCACATGTGATAGTTATGTACAAGCAAGTTAAACAGACAGAGCTCCAGGCTCTTAGAGTTCATAATCTAATCATTTACCCTGCCTTCAGTTAAACAAAGGCTGCTACATCTGCACAGCAAACGTAATGGCAAGTTGAAAAATGTTCATAGGATCTGTGAGCACCTTAATATCTGACGCATTAGCTAACTGACATCAGAGGGATTTGACGCTGCTATTTTTGTTGCAGTTTAGTTTACAGGGGCTCCATTGCCTAGGCTGAACTGGTTTCTGTTCGGCCCAGGGGTGACCAGACACCTCACAGTAGGTGAGATGGCCATGCTATTTGGGGTCTACCCTGACAACCGAAAGAGGGGTTTGGTCTGGGGTTGCAGGAGAGAACTCAGTGATAGTTGTCTGTCTCCTCCATGTCCATGTCTGTCTGGGCAGAGAGGGTCTCTGATTTGTCCCATTATGTCTTCAGTTGAGGATAGACTCTGTTGCAAGTTAATCTGAGTCTGAATGAAGCACCCCAACCAGTTGTCTGGAAGAGGCTGAAGAAGTCTGAGCATAAGTCAGGATTTATCCAGAGGAGCCCAGTCATTTAAGAATATGCAACCATAGCAGAATGCAGACCACCTCCCTGAAATATTCACCCCCTTACACCACCTTCCAAATGTTCTTCCTCACTTTAACTTGTATCTGCCCCAGCATTTAGTACAGTACTTGGCACACATTATTATTATTTATTATTATTATTATTACATTTCTAAATTCAGGCTGCAGCCTGCTGAGTGTAGGTTCCAGGAGTTGAGCTCACCGTCCTCCTCTCACCACCTCTAACACTCTCACGGTCCCAAAAGGGAATGGGAAGATGAACAGGCCTGGAATAGTGTTGCCCAACCCATTTTTCACTAAAATAATCTGGTCAGCCTATGTTGAGGAAATGGAAAAGCCTTAAATGCCCTCCATCCATCAGGGCGAGCTCTAGATGTCAAGTTTCCCAGGTAGGATTTGGAAGCTGGATTAGTGGTACATGGTTCTCCAAACATCAATCTTGCCTGCATGAAGCATTTCCTTTTATTGCTAGGTTGTTCTTAATGGTAGGGATAACCATGAAGATTTTAGTCCCAAACTAATTTTTGCCCAAAAAGAATCTTTCCAGAGCATATGATCTTATCATGTACAAGTCTGAACTCTAGAAACCTACTGGGGGTTTGGGGATTGTTGGGGGGTGGAGGGGTGGGGGAGAGATAAATAGATGGTGTTCAAAAAATTCTGAAGTTTCACTGCTGTGGTGTATTATACAGAATGGCATTTTTAAGCTATCTCGATCTTCCTCATGAGCTTAGGTTTTATTTCCTTTCCCATAATTACCTGTTGTTCTCCCTTGTGATTCACCCTGGGAACTGTGTGACAAACTGACTTTTCAAGACATAAGTGAAAACTCAAATTTTTTTCCCACTCCCCCAAATTCCCTTGTCTGAATACTCTTTTTTCTTGGCAAAAGGCAAAAGCAATGAGAAACAATGTTAATCATTTGAGATTTCATTCCCCTCCTTATTTATTCAGCAGTTTAACTGCTGACTTTCCACATCATTTTAAAAAATCCATTTGGACAGAAAACAGTTTGATAGGACCTGACAGCCTCTCTTGCCTCCACATTCTGCAAACAGATAGCAGGAGGATTCAGTGCCTAGAGTGGTTTTTTTTTCGCTAACCAGAAAAACTGACTTGAGCTCCTTACTCGTTGTTCACCGTGTAGATCTTTTTCTGTCTCTGGCACCCCAGGACTGGCTGAAACATTGCCCATTCCATAATGCCTTAAGATTTGTCAAAAACAAGAAGGTGACTTCCTAAATATTAGGACTCATCACTACAGAGATGAGGGTGTAAGATAGGGGACTTTAGATTGTAAGCTCCTTGTGTCTTGCTTTGGTTGCACTGGGTTGTTTGTTGTATTCTGAGGCCCCAAGGGTGTTGGAACAGTACTCTGCACAGAAGGTGTTCCAAAAATACAATTGATTGACATTTGGCAAGCCCAGTTTCTTTCTAGCTTATCTAATAAAATGTTGGATAGAAAATAATCTGTCTCAACAAGAGCATGGCATTATCTTTATGAATCACAAGTTGGTTTTTTTTTGTGACATGTATTTATACAGGAATATTTCACAAAGGTTAATCTTTAAATCCAGATAAAAATGTATTGACACTTTGTTCACTGGAAACAAATCACGTGAGGTTTATATCCAGCCTTAAGTCTATAATTATGTTTTTGATGTTTTCCTCAATATTTCTGACCTCATCCTGAAGTAGGATGTTCACCGACAGCCCTCATGGTTATCTGATTATGCTTCCCATTTCGTGGAAATAATGTAGTTAGAGCTGGAAAAAAAAAGGGTGAAAAGGGTTTTGTTGTCATCTTATGTTGTCGAGTTGTCTCCGACCCATAGCCGACACCATGGACATATCACTCCCAGAACACCCCACCTCCATCTGCAATCATTCTAGTAGTGTATCTAGTGTTTTCTTGGTAAAAATGCAGAAGTGGTGAAAAAGGTAGTTTTCAGCAAAGCCTTTAACACCCTTCCTTTGTCTAGGCAATGTATATGATTTCTCTTCTTCAGTCTTAAAAGTTTTACTAGAGTTTTGCATTTAATGAACTCCAAAGAAATGTCTTCAAATTAGCATGCCCTAATCTGTGGGTGGTAATGCCAGGGAGTAATCAAATAAAGTTTTAAAAATCAAGTTTTAATAGCAGCAGTAGTTCACACAATTAAGCTGGCAACTCAGTGAACTGCATCTTTTAGAAATTCCCAGCTTTGACACATCATGGGGTGACTTTATATCCTACTGTTTTCACATCCTTGTTGATATCTTGAATTAGCCAAGCATCTGTTAACCCCAATGAAATCAGATATCTATTTCAATACATTTGTTTCTAGCACTGCAGTCCTGTTCTGATTGTTCTTGGTATTTACATAAAGGAAAAACATTCCGTTATCAGTCATTTTCCCTTAAAAAAAAAAGGAATAGAATATTTCGCTCCTATCTGTTTTTCCTTAGGAATAATTCTATTTACCTGACAACAGTTTCCACCAAAGTTTTCATTTATCGCTACAGGATTTTTTTGTTCAGAAGAAGGCTCCCTCTCCTAGATAGAATTCATTCTACAAAATAATTGAATGGCAGTCGTTAAATGGATTTTTTCATATCCTCATGAACCTCTGGGTTCTCCATAATGTTCCTGAGAAAGAAATATGCTGCAATTGCTTGCATGTTATTTGTTCCCCCAAATAGTGGATGTATCTGGGGAACGCCCTTCAAGAGGGAAATAATATCTTTTATATGAAGCTCTTCTGAAAACTATTTTAATGAGATCAAGCATCTATGCATATTTAAAAAACCTCACAGAATGTTACACTTTTAAAACCCACTCTTTCAACCAGCTAATGAAATGGCTGCAGTCAATATGCTTTTTGCTTAATCATGAGTTTTATTAGCCTAAGAAAATCACTGGGTCTCTGAATGTAAATATGTTCATCTAGAGTAAATATATGTTTGCAAAACCTCAGGCATCAGCAAAAATATTAGACGGTTTGAAGTGCATTGCCATTTCTATCCAGCTCGACAACTCTTCGCTGAAATTTACGCTTCAGATTTAACACTAAGCTGACAGTGGAATGACTGACGTGGAAAGGGAAAAAAGATTTCCTTCTTTAAGTTTTGTGCAAGTGTCAAAGTCTACACCAACAGTCCATCATTTAATCCTAAATTGTGTTGATGTTGCAATTCTCTCCAGGAAGAGAACTTCAAGCGAAATAGCCCAAAGACACAGAAAGCATTGATCAAGCGCCACTGAACTCCAGGGTTCTGGAGCAACAGATAAGCTCATTGTGGGTAGGAAATGTGTCTATTACATTGTTGTGTTCTATTCTCCCAAGAGCTTAGTATAGCATCCCACACACATCAAGTGCTTAAAAAATATGATTGATTGGAAAGATTGGAAAATAGATATTTTAAAAATCTGGGTTGGGGGAGAAAATTCTTTCTGAATGCTTATAAATTACCTATAGGAGAGAAAGGGGAGGTTTCTCTCAAGAATAGAAGATTTAGAGTGACCAAAAAGAATGGAAGGTGATGTCATACTTTCTCTGTCCTGGCTCAGAGATTCATATAAGTGGGGGGGGGGGGGGGGGGGGGACGAGATTTTAGGTAGGTTGGAGCATGTGTGCAGATAAATTGATTCTAACATCAGTGGCTTGGGAAGTGCCACTCTCACTCTCTTCTACCTGCCAGCCATGTTGCCTTTGGATCACAAAGAAATAGGCAGGGGAGCAGCATTGATGCTATGTCATTCATTCACTAATCATACATATTGAGTGCTTACGTGTACAAAGCACTGTACTGAGCACTTAGAAGAGTACAATAGAACAATAGACACATTCCCTGCCCACTATGAGCTCACTATCTAGAGGAGGAGACAAAGAGTCATGATGCCAGACATGTTGTAGTGCCATGACCCAGAAGACAGTTGCTTTTGGTAGCCACTGCAATCTTCCCCACCCTTGTTAGCCACAGAGCTCTCTAGGTGGTACTTGAGTCATAAGTGTGGCCCAGGGCAGAGCACAGGCCCAAGAGTCAAAGGACTTGGGTCCCTTTACTTAACTTCAGCAAGGCACCTAACTTCTCTTGGTTTCAGTTTCCTCACCTGAAAAATGAAGGTAAAATAGCTGTTCTAACCCACCCCTTAGACTGTGTACCATATGGGGACAGAGACTGGGTCTGACCCATTTATCTGGTATCTACCCAGTGCTTAGTACAGTGCTTGGCACATAATAAGCACTTAAGTACCACAATTATTATCATAAGTCCTCACTACTGAGGACCCAGCCATTCTCCTGAGCCAGTTTGGGACTAGAACCCATATCTCTTTATCCCAGCATCTTGCTCTCTTCACTGAACCAAACAGGGTTACTAGAGAGACTGAACAAACAGGAAGAAACAGCTTGACCTAGTGTGAAGAGCATTTAGAAAACGGAATTAAATTTCAGTTTCTCCTTTTCACCATTTCTCATCTCTCTCCCGCTTTCTCCTCACTGCATGTTTCCACCAATGCCCGGAACAACATGGGAAGGGCCATGGGCTTGGGAGTCAGAAGACCTGGATTCCAACCCAGCTCTGCCATTTGTCTTCTGTGTGACCTTGGGCTAGTCACAACTTTTCTGGGCCTAAGTTCCCTCATCTGCAAAATGGGGGTTCGATACCTGTTTTCCCTCCTACTTAGACTGTGGGACTTAATTATCTTGTATCTTTGCCAGTGCTTAGTATAGTCAATAACACAAAGAAAGCGCTTAACAAATGCCACGATTATTTTTCTTATTAGCAGAAAAGGTAGGTGCAAGGGGACAGAAAGTCCAGTGGCAGTGTTAGGGGTATGTGTGTGGCAGGGAGAATTTTGAGGCAGAAATTCCATTCTTAAAGTCCTCCTTCCCTTTTGGACCCATGACATTCTATGCCAATATCCTGTGTCAACTCCTAGGACATCACCCATGCCCTGACCATCCTAGGCCTGAACCTCATGAAAAAGTATAGCTTGTCAATGAGTAATGATGTAATAATATAAAGGTGCAAACAGATGCCTGGAAAAAAGGGGCTGGTTCCTGCATATCATTCATGTCTGTGCCTCTTATTTTGTTTCTGCTTCTGCCACTATAATGCTCCTTTTTAAGCTATTCACCTCTCTAGCTGGAGACACACTTAGAATGCTGTTTTAGAATCTGTGGGCTGAATTTGCAGATGATTATGTTATTTGAACAGAAATGCTGTTTATTTGGGCTCCAGTGTCAAGTTTAAATCCCTCAGAATAAAAGCCAAATAAGAAATTAGCAAATACTAGGCTTACTCGTGAACAATCTGCTTTTTTTGGATCACTATTAGAGGAGTCACTATCCAAGCAAAGCTTTTCGGGATCAAATCCTTTGACCCTCAAACCCATGATTGTCAGGATTTAGGTGGACTTCCATTTAGCGGAGCCTTTCCCGAGTCATAGACCTTCCCTAGTCCTTGTTTGAAAAAGGGGTTGTGTTCTTGTTCAAACCCCGTGCTAAAGAAAACTCAAGTTGTAGCCAAACACTGCACAAAGACAATCACAAGGGTATCTTCCGCTACTAAGGATGTACTATGTTGAAACTGACTTGTGTTGTCGGAAGAATGTTCCCCATTTCCCTTACAGTGTTGGATCCAAAAGTCACAGGGAAAACACATGAGTATGGGCACTGGACATGAGTTTCTGGAGATGTAGCACTCTGTCCATTTGAAAATGTGAGCTCTCAGTTCCCTGTGGTTTCTGTGGAGTGGCTTCTCCATTTGGGCTGCTTTTCCAGTTTTCTTTGTTGCTTTTACCCCATCAGTGTAGACTTGCTGCCATTGTGTTTGCATATCCCCATGTCCCTCGCTCACACACAAGCTTCCCCCCAACTGCTGCGGGTGGTCATTTGAAGGGCTGATTCAGCCATTGTGCTGGGTTATTATTCCCAACTGAGAGGCGGATATTACTAAGAAACACCACTCACCCTGGTGAAATCTGCTTCTGGTGAAAAGCAGAGAGGGCAGGGATAAAACATCAGGTTGTTTCATCAGGGTATGTTGTTACTTTGGCACTTGAGCTCTTTCTCTAATTATTCCTGATTCACTCGCGCTGTGAAACCTCAGTCTTTTTCCTCCCTTTGCTGCTGACATTTAATAGGGGCAGGAAGTTTCTGAGAAGGCACAAGCCAAAACCTAAGGCTCCTGGGGGAAAGTGTTCCTTCAAGATGGCCCCTGCAGACTACAGAGCTGCCCAGGCCCAAAGACTTTGGTTCACCTGCCAACCGGCTTATCTCTTTGCTAATAGACAAGTTGGGAGTTGGTAGAGGTCCAGGCAAGAGACATGTGGGGTACAACTACACGCACTTCTGTCATATCACATATTTTCATTACCTCTTTTGGCTAGGCCATGAATTAGTGAAACTTTATCTGAAAATATGAGTGCATTTATATTGAAAAGGAGCATGATGTAATGGATAGAGCATGGGTCCGGGAGTCAGAAGGTCATGGATTCTAATTCCGACTCCACTACTTGTCTGCTGTGTGACCTTGGACAAATCATTAAACTTCTCTGTGCTTCAGTTACCTCATGTGTAAATTGAGGGTTTGAACTGAGAGTCCCAAGTGGGACAGGGACTGTGTTCAACCTGATTTAATGGTATCCAACCCAGCACTTAATATAGTGCATGATACATAATCAGCACTTAAATGATATTATTACCATTATTATTATTATTATTGTGCATACTGCACCATCAGGAGCAAAAGTTTTGTGTCCATGAGCTAGCTGGTGGGTATACCATAGCAAGGGATAGTTGATGCAGGGCTCTACAAGAATACATTCCTTCTGCTTTAGGAGAACTTGTGTGTGTTCTTTACAGTGCTCTCGGTCCAAAAATAGTATTTACATCTCCACACTTCTCTCTTTTTCTTTCATTTTCATCATTACCACCATCAGAATTCATTTGTTAAGATTCCACTTAGGTGAAGCCCTATGTTGCTCACTGTGCTGTACATACTAAAGATGCAAATTCACTAAAAGTTGACAATCCAAGTCAGAAAATAGTGATACCAACAGTCACAGAGAAACATATAAACTGTTCAAACATTGAACAGGTGCCTAAATAAAATAGTCAGGCTCACCCACTTTACTGTGACGAGGAGGGGAAAACAGCAATCTGACTAATGAGGCAGCAGATGACTACTCCTACATTCAAGTTAAGTTGAAATTATTTGGGGATAGGAGGGAAAAAAGGGTTAAGGAAAGGAGTACAGTGATGATGATGGTGTTGAGGGAGAACTTATGGTTTGCTAAGTACTGAGATAAGAGTTACTAAATCGACACTATTTGCATTTTAAATGGTGTCTGTTAAGCACCTATTATGTACCAGGCACTGTACTAACTGTTGGGGTAGAGCTAATCAGTTGGAACACTGTCCATGTACCCCTTGAGGCTCGCAGTGGCAGTCGTAATCTCCATTTTGCAGATGAGCAACCTGAGGCACAGAGAAGATAAATGACTTGACCAAGATTACGCAACAGAGAACTGGAGGAGCCAGAATTAGAGCCCCTATCCTTCTGACTCCCGGGCCTGAGCTCTACTCACTAGTCAAGACTGCTTCTCCCTATCAGTCCGACATGGGGTTTCCAGTCTGAGGGAGGGAGAGCAGACATTTTGAGCCTGTTTTTCAGATAGCAAAGGGAGAGTTTCCTACTCTAAATCAGAGAGGGAAGAGGCTGGGAGGGGGAAGACCCTAAAGGACGCTAATGAAAAAGATTAGTGGAGGCACGAGCAGAGCTTTGTAGCAGGATGGTAGCAGACTGGGTGGTGGGGAAGGGGTGGGTGCAAGAGATGTGAAAGAGAAAAACTGACAGAATTTGGCTGTAGATTGAATGTGAGAGCTGAACAGTGGCAAAGGGTCATACTGCCATATTCTTCTTTAAAGATTTCAACTGACTACTTGGGTAAAGTAGTTGGGAAAGCAGCGTGGCTCAGTGGAAAAGAGCCCGGGCTTGGGAGTCAGAGGCCATGGGTTCGAATCCTGGCTCTGCCACCTGTCAGCTGTGTGACTGTGGGCAAGTCACTTAACTTCTCTATGCCTCAGTTCCCTCATCTGTAAAATGGGGATGAAGATTGTGAGCCTCACGTGGGACAACCTGATTAGCCTGAATCTACCCCAGCGCTTAGAACAGTGCTCTGCACATAGAAAGTGCTTAACAAATACCAACATTATTATTAAAGTGGCCAGGTGACCTGGAGATCAACAGCTTTTGGAAGTGGAGCAAACAAGAAACCAAATAGTCTAGCAGTCTGGTAAAACCAAGTTATCCAGCAGCCTTTTTGTACTTTTGATCTTCATTCATTAAGATTACTGGGGTCCCAAATTGTCATGTATAAGCTCTAAGGAGTGAGTATTGCAGCAGTAATTGGTATTTACTTCACAAACTGTTCTGTTTTTGACATTAAAGAGTTTTTTTAACTCATTTTTTTCATTTACTTCATATTGACTTGGGGTGGGGGTGGGGAGGCTCTGCCTGTGTCTTGTTCCCTCTGTGACAACATAATTTGTTTCTTATTCATCAGATCTTGCCAGGGTTTTTGTGCTTTGAAATTAATGATTAGCTGATATTTTCTCAGAAATGCAAAGGCTGAATTTTTGCAAGACTTGGTTTGTTCTGTTTATTTTTAGCCACATCACACCTATCCAGCATGATCTCATGAATAAACTTCCTGAGAGCACTAGCAGCGCCATTTTGAAAAGAAGTGGATTACAAGCAATTTATATAACCTTAGTGGCAATGGTAAATAATCCACAGTCATTTAGGTAGTACCTTGCCTTCAGAGAACTCAAACCCTTTCACGAATGTTCCAACAGATTCTCTACAGGCTTGATGTTCTTTCTAGGTATAAATTAAACATCTTTGGAGGATTCAATTGAGACCTTAAAATGAAAGAAAGGGACACTAGGAACGTCATTTTGATCAAGAATTATTGAGTAAGCTCATTTGTGGGCAGCCATAAAACCAGTTCTGTTATATTTTACTCTCCCAAACTCTTAGTACAATGCTCAGCACTCAAAAAGCATTCAATAAATATGATTGATCGATTTGAGTCGGCTTCAAACTCAGCAAGGTGCTGAAATGTTGGAGTTTATTGCACATTCCTAGTGACATTCAAAATGGTAGAACCTGAGCCTGATAGGAGGCATTGCTTAAGGATACTTTTTAGTGCATTCAGTGCTTCAGTAACTTACTCAGTAGTTCTCCAGAGGTCTGCAAGTCTCGATGCAAATAACCTATTTCTGAACTGGAACAATTTCTTACTTTGAAAGAACCTGGGAATTTTCTCCTTCCTCACAACATGCCTGTCAGTTGTGAGGCTGGATTAAGAAGCTAAGGATTCTTTTGCTATCAACCGAGAATCCTACCTTGCAAGAGTCAGGTTCATATATAAAGAAAATCTGCACAATTGTACATGCCTTTTGAGGTTGTATAATAACTGCATGAGCATCTTACCAAAAAATGTCTTCTAACCCAAACAGACACTTCTTTGTAGGCTCTTGGGTAGATGTATCCCTTACTGAAGATAGATCTAACGATCTTACTGAATTTAACTGAACTTAGATCCCCAGAAGGCTGCTGAAAAAGCCCTAGGCTCTTTGTCAGGTAAGCATATATCCTCTCTTTCCACATGGTAACACAAGGCAGTCAACTTCTGTAATTTATGGAAAGAAAAGGTAAATTCCACTACAGCTTTGCAAAAAGTGAATCTGATTTGAAGCCCAAACTATGACCTGGATGTGAACACACAAGATCTCCCTAAAGAATCTGAGGTAATATTATCTCGGGATCCTCTAAAAAACAAACAAATCAGTTCAAATTCTCTCTTTGACCTCCCTCCCTCCTTCAGTTGTTAGAGTTTCACAGCACTCTCCAAAGAACAAAAATATCTTCAAGCTAAGTGGTGTTATCCAAAAATTGAACCTATGAAAAAACATAAAGCTTGACATTGATTTAGGACTCAATCTCGCCCTTGGATATCTGTTAGGCATTGTAGTCTATCTTGGAAAATCATGTACTGCACTTGTGATTCAAGGGATTCAGAGATAGGCTGATAAAAAGCAGAAAGGTGAGATTAAGATAAACCAAAGAGCATAGGCATTCAATGTACTTAATGTCCTTAAGATTTCCTATATTCCTGGGTTTTGTTCTTCTATAACCCTGCTGGTGGGAACATGTGAACCTCAGGCATTTGTGAAAGGGCTGTTGCCTTTCAGGTGAAGTATTAATTGCTCCCCTGTGGTTTGGCTGTCTGGGGAAAGACAGCCCAGCCCTGAAAGAAGTGTTTGCCTTAAGCTTTTGTTTACAAAGTTGTGTTCAGAGTCAGAGATATCAAGGGTCTCCTGCGGTTAAGGTGGAGAAGGTGGAGTAGGAGGAGATGGATTAGGAGGAGATGGATAGTGTTTAATTTTTATTTCCCAATTCATTTTTTAAGTGCTTACTCTCTGTCAGGCACCATACTAAGTGCTGGGGTAGGTACAAGCTAATCAGGTTGCACACAGTCCCTGTCCCAGTTGGGGCTAATGGTCTTAATCCCCATTTTTCAGATGAGGTAACCGAGGAACTGAGAAGTTGAATGATTTGCTCAGGTCACACAACAGACAAGTGGTAGAACCAGAATTAGAACTCAGGTCCTTCTGATTCCCAAGCTGTGCTCTATCCACTTAGACCATGCTGCATCTCAATTCTTGGGATGCTTCTGAGACGATGGCATTTGTTAGGCCGATCCTTAAGCAGAGAGGTCAAGGAGGATCAGAATGGAGTAGGAGCCATTGGATTTGGCAAGTAGGAGGTCATGGGTGACCTTAGAGAGAGCAGTCTCTGTAGAGTGGAGGGGACGGAAGCCAGATTGGAGGGGGTCCAGGAGAGAATGGGAGTTAAGGAATTCTAAGCAGCGATTGTAGACGACTCGTTCTAGGATTTTGGAAAGGAAGGGTAGTAGGGAGATAGGGCAATAACTGGAGGGGGAAGTGGGGTCAAGAGCGGGTTTTTTTAGGATGGGGGAGACGTGGGCATGTTTGAAGGCACAGGGGAAGGAACCATTGGAGATTGAGTGGTTAAAAATAGAAGTTAAGGAAGGGAGGAGGGCAGGGGCGATGGTTTTAATAAGGTGAGAGGGAATGGGGTCCGAGGCGCAGGTGGAGGGGGTGGCACTTGCGAGGAGGGAGGAAATCTCCTCTGAGGATACTGCAGGGAAGGATGGGAAAGTAGGGGAGAGGGTTGGTGGGGGGGAGGGGAGAGGCGGAGGGGTGACTTTGGGGACCTCAGACCTGATTGTGTTGATTTTCGTGAGGAAATAGGTGGCCAGATCATTGGGGGTGAGAGATGGGGGAGGGGGAGGAACAGGGGGCCTAAGGAGAGAGTTAAAGGTCCGGAACAATCGGCGGGGGTGACGGGCATGGGTGTCGATGAGGGAGGAGAAGAAGTTTTGCCTGGCGGAGGAGAGGGCAGAGTTAAGGCAGGAAAGGATAAATTTGAAGTGTGTGAGGTCGGCTTGGTGCTTGGATTTTCGCTAGGAGCACTCAGCAGCTCGAGCATAGGAGTGTAAGAGGCGGACAGAGGAGGTGATCCAGGGCTGTGGGTTAGTGGAGTGAGAGCAGCGGAGGGAAAAGGGGGCGAGAGAGTTGAGATGAGTAGAGAGGGTGGAGTTGAGAGCGGAGACCTGATCATCGAGAGTGGGAAGTGAGGACTCGACCATCCCCTCCTCCTCCATACCTTATCTCACCTTGGCTTCACGGACTCCATCCTCTCCTGGTTCTCCTCGTATCTCTCTGGCCGGTCCTTCTCGGTCTCCTTCGCTGGTGCCTCCTCCCCCTCCCATCCTTTAACTGTTGGAGTTCCTCAAGGGTTAGTTCTTGGCCCTCTTCTGTTCTCCATTTACACTCACTCCCTCGGTGAACTCATTCGTTCTCACGGCTTCGACTACCATCTCTACGCAGATGACATGCAGATCTACATCTCCGCCCCTGTCCTCTCCCCCTCCCTTCAGGCTCGCATCTCCTCCTGCCTCCGGGACGTCTCCACCTGGATGTCGGCCCGCCACCTAAAACTCAACATGAGCAAGACTGAGCTCCTCATCTTCCCTCCCAAACCCGGTCCTCTCCCAGACTTCTCTATCACCGTGGATGGCACGACCATCCTTCCCGTCTCTCAGGCCCGCAATCTCGGTGTCATCCTTGACTCGTCTCTCTCGTTCACCCCACACATCCTATCTGTTACCGAGACCTGCCGGTTTCACCTTTACAATATCACCAAGATCCGCCCTTTCCTTTCCACCCAAACGGCTACCTTACTGCTACGGGCTCTCGTTATATCCTGGCTAGACTACTGTGTCAGCCTTCTCTCTGACCTCCCTTCCTCCTCTCTCGCCCCGCTCCAGTCTATTCTTCACTCCGCTGCCTGGCTCACCTTCCTGCAGAAACGATCTGGGCATGTCACTCCCCTTCTTAAACACCTCCAGTGGTTGCCTATCAACCTCCGCTCCAAACAAAAACTCCTCACTCTAGTCTTCAAGGCTCTACATCACCTTGCCCCTTCCTACCTCTCCTCCCTTCTCTCCTTCTACCGCCCACCCCGCACGCTCCGCTCCTCTGCCGCCACCTCCTCACCGTCCCTCGGTCTCGCCTATCCCGCCATCGACCCCTGGGCCATGTCCTCCCGCGGTCCTGGAACGCCCTCCCTCCTCACCTCCGCCAAACTGATTCTCTTCCCCTCTTCAAAACCCTACTTAAAACTCACCTCCTCCAAGAGGCCTTCCCAGACTGAGCTCCCCTTCTCCCTCTATTCCCTCTACCACCCCCCTTCACCTCTCCGCAGCTTAACCCTCTTTCCCCCCATTTCCCTCTGCTCCTCCCCCTCTCCCTTCCCATCCCCTCAGCACTGTACTCGTCTGCTCAACTGTATATATTTTCTTTACCCTATTTATTTTGTTAATGAATTGTACATCACCTTGATTCTATTTAGTTGCCATTGTTTTTACGAGATGTTCTTCCCCTTGACTCTATTTACTGCCATTGTTCTTGTCTGTCTGTCTCCCCCGATTAGACTGTAAGCCCGTCAAATGGCAGGGACCGTCTCTATCTGTTGCCGACTTGTTCATTCCAAGCGCTTAGTACAGTGCTCTGCACATAGTAAGCACTCAATAAATACTATTGAAGGTGGGTCTTAGTGTCCCTACATCAACCTGTATGTGTGCTGTAATGTTGACTGTTGTAGTCAAGTGTGCTGATTGGGCTTCAGAAAATGTTGGTTGAAAGCTGCCCTTCAGTGGTTCTTGTCCTGCTTAAGGATGTTCAACATCAAACTAAGTTTTCAATTCTGAGGACCTAATTTTGGTGCAACAGTTTCCACAGACCTCTTCTGGGGAGGCAGGGTAAGTTAGGAAAGACATTCACCTCCGTCTCATAATTTGCCACTTCTCTGAAGAAATCAGTGCCCATGACAGTAGCTCTAAAAACAACTGAGGCACCAGTTTAGGAAAGGGACTGGATCTGATGGCAGCATGACACAAATTCTCTGAAAGTCCCTCTGGAATCAAGTCTGCCCACTACCACAATTTGAGAAACCCCACACTGGAGGAATCAAGCCCTTAATACAGCGCTCTGCGCACAGTAAGTGCTCAATAAGTACCATCCATTGATTCAGGAACAGCCTTGTATCACCCATTCATTCTAATGATAAAAATGATAAGGGTATTTAGGTGCTTACTATGTGCCAAGCACTAGGTTCTTTGATGGTGCTGGTGCATCAGCAAAGATGGATGTGATATTTGGCAGGTCTAAGTTTTATGAGTTGGACACATAAACACATAACACATAAACATTCATTGGAGACCTAGAGAATGAAGTTCAAAAAAATTCCTTGGGCAATATTGGCCAGTTTATAATTTGTTCAATTAACTAATCAAAAGTAATCTTTGCCTAGTCATCCCTCCCTATTCTTCTCTGTTTGCTAATTCTAACCAAAAGGTGAAAGCTAGTGAAGTGGTGAGAGAGATGTTTTTGTTTCACCTGTGAGGAAATCACGTGGTGCTCTATCGCAGTCCTCCTTGAAACTGAGCAAACTGTATCTCATCTTTCTAAGTACTGTAGAATGTTTCCCATCGTTCCTGAAAGTGGCTGGAATTCTCTCACCAGAGCAGTGTATCATTTTCAGTGTTTTGGGGGCTATCTTCAAGGCATCACTGTCATCCGAGCAGTAAACTGCCTCATCACAAAGCAAAAAATCAGGTTGTCTTGTGATGCTTATTGACAAAGATGCCAAAACATTTTACAAAATGAAGTGTAGAGGTGGATTTGGCATGTTCAGAGCTCAGTTTATTGAAAAGCCCTGAATCAGAATAAATAACCAGTGAAAGGTCAACATTGCAGCCCATTGATCTGTAGCACTGAATTTGTGAAACCTGGTAATAAATTCCCTCAGCTCAGCAGCAACAATTGGCTTAGCATTTGTGCTGTCCTTTCATGTTCAGCAATTACCAGAAACATTAGTTATGAATGCTTTAATCCTGGATGGAGGCAACCACCCACCACAATATGCCAGGTACTCTCTACAATTAGAGTCAATGCCTACCAGTTGGCACCTTACCATATGGCAATTAAAGAAACTGTACAATACTGCATCTCTCTGTCATTCCAGTACATGCATCATCTGCTGCTTAGTGCTATTTTTAAGGTTTCATGTCTTCTTTGGAGAGGGTAGGGAGATTGATTATCTTTCTTAACCTGGCTATTTTTCACCTCAACTGAGTTGTACTCTTTCCAGCTAGATCATCACTTCTATGATCATCACGTCTAAGAGAGGAGTAAGGAAGGGAAAGGAGAAAAGGTGGGTAGTTGGGAAAACAATCTCAAGAGATAAAATTTAGATGACTGTCCTTTGAGATCAAACTTGTCAGCTAAGCAGATACAATGAATATCCACAAAGATGATTTATTCATGCAAAGTTGCATCTGTGAATGTGAGATGTATCCCCCCGTTAAGTTTTACTTAAGATCGCATCCAAAAGACCTCTCATAACCAAAATATTTATCTTACATTATGCTGGAGCAAGGGATTTGAGGAACAGAAAAATGGAGGGGGGGGGTGTCTGTGTGTGCGCGTGTGTGTGTTTATGTGGGTGCATGCAAGTTACCAATGGCCTTTTTCAGGGAAGTCAATGTTTGCATGTCAAGTTACAGTGTAGGGATAACTCAAACTGTAAATACTCAATCAATTTCTGCTTTCATTCTGAACCATTAGATAGAAAGTTCTGTGAGTTCAGGGACCCCTGTTATCTACTTGTATGCTCCCAAGTACCCAGTTCAGGGTTGTGTACATAGGAGGTGCCTGAATAAATAAAGATGATGATAGAGACTCAGCCTTTCTTGTGGGTAGGGGCTGCCTTGGGCATAATTAAAACCTGGAGTTTCTCCATGCATGGCTACTGGAATATCCAAAATCATCCTCCCTGACCTCATCTTTCTGACTCTCGCCGGTGACAAGAGAATTTGAGTTATCCTTACTAAGGAACATAAAGCTACTGCAACATTAGTCTATATCTTTTTGATGTGCACAGAGAACCCATTTTGGGCTGAAGCTATTTTAGACTCTTTTGAATTTCACAAATGGTAATGGCTGTTGGCCTCGTCCACAGGGCTCAAGGGAACCATATTCTTTTCCACTAGCACATGAACAATACTGCCAGTAAAACTGATATTTCTTTATGCAGCAGGCTTTCACTGACCTTAAAAAATCCATTTTTTTGCCAATGTTGCTGCTTCAAACTGTTTTACAAATGTGTGAGGCTTACTGCATAATTTAAAAAATTTAAAAATCATTTTAAAGTATGACTGATTTGAAGAGAATTCAAGATTCAAAACACTTAATTTTACAATTACTTTTAAATGATTGATACATTTGCGGGACAAGTTCAAGTACCCATATATAATAATAATAGTATTTGTTAAGTGCTTGCTATGTGCCAAGCACTGTACTAAATGCTGGGGTGGATACAAGTAAATGGGGTGGACACAGTCACTGTCCCATGTGGGGCTTATGTTTTCAATCGCCATGTTAAGTTGAGGTAACTGAGGCCCAGAAAAGTAAAGCCAAGACTCAGGTAGTGAGTTTAATCTGTTTTCCCGGAAAACCACCCAAATATTTGTTTTTCTAGGAGTAAACCATTATTAAGAACCCATCAAATTCCTACTTTTTTTTCCTCAATTTGCCCTCTCCAATTTTTTTTTATTGAAGGTAGGAATTTACCTTGCTATCTTCTGCCACAGTATCTTCTTCCTTTACTACCCCTTAGTAAAATACTATCTTAAATAAGCACTCACTGTTACATTGGGAGCCCTTTTCTGGGTTTCAAGTTGTTTATTTTAATCCCATCACTTCCCTCAGACAGCATTTACTCTATTTCTCATCATGATAATTGCGGTATTTGTGAAGCACTTACTATGTGCCAAGCACTGTGTTAATCACTGAAGCGTACCTACAAAACAGTCCCTCTCCCAGTTTGAAGGCTGCTCATCTCAAATCTTCGACATTAAAAAAAAAATCATAAAAGAGTGGCATGTCTAGAATATGGATAATGGGGGAAAGGAATTTGCAGTATGTGAGTAATAGATGAAGGACAGATGCAGTTCTCCCTTAAACGCTGGACATAGTTTCCTGACAAATCCTGAATTAAAGAAACAGTTGTTAAAATACAAATGCTTGGTCAGTGCTCTAGGCAACTGCCTCTTCATTCACTCATTCATTCATTCATTCATTCATTCATTCATTCATTCATTCGTATTTATTGAGCATTTACTGTGTGCAGAGTACCTTACTAAGCACTTGGAAAGTACAATTCGGCACAGATAGAGATAATCCCTACCCAACAATGGGTCCACAGTCTGAAGGAAACAGAGGCCTGGACTATATGGATCATTGATTTGAGCCAGAAAGGGAGTAGTTTCTGCTCACACCTTCCAACTCTATTGCACTGTGTCTTCTCTGAAGAGCTCAGTACAGTGCTCTGCATAGAGTAAACTCTTGATGTTGTGGGAAGTCACAGAGAAGAAACGAGTCCTACTCCCTAGAGGTTTCAATCTAGCAGGAGTGTAAAACAAAAAAAGTATGGAAAAGAAGAAAATCCACTGTTCTCATAACTGCATTCTGGGAAATTTTATCTCTCTGAAGTTAAAACTCCGAACCTCAAGGTGTACAAAATTGGGTTGGAAATAGGGTAAGAACTAGGTAGTTCTTGTGCAGGACACTACTGGCGGTTATGTATTTCTAAACACCTAAGGGATCAGCTGACGGATTAATTTATTGGGTGATGGGGAGTTGTACAGTGATTCAAGATATGTCACAAACTGAACATTTTCTTTTCCTTTAGCAACAGTGTGTCATTGACTTTGACTGGAATATTTTCCTCTCCCCATTCCAACCTGTGAATTTACTGACATTAGGAAGATGCCTATGAGAATGCAGTACTTCCATCTTCCCTTTTCAGCCTAGATTAGTTTTTGTCTCTATGTCGGTCTAACTAAGCACGAGTTAAGTTAGTTACATCTTGTTGTGATAATAGCTGATGTTTTGATACTCTAATTAGAACTGATGATCTTAAATGTAATATGAATCATCATCAAGTAATGCACCATTGTGCACAGTAATGCACTGTATATTTTCTCTTGAGGAATCATTTTTTTATGGTTGGAGCACAGCCTCTAAAATGCCCCTCATTTATGCTTTGAAAAGAAACCCATAAGAGGCAGCTGAACCAAATTGCTGAAACTACTCCAGGTTTTCTTGCTCCCCGAACTATTATTCCTGAAGTTTCAGTGGTGATATTGCTGTTTTCATACACAGATAGCATCATAACAGGAAGAGACGGGAGCATCATATTTTATCATTAGGTGTCTGGTTTCTTATCTGCCAGACCCTGGTATAGCCATTCAGTCAATGTAAACCAAATTGCCTTTAATCTACCTATTTCCTCCTCATAATGTAATAACCTGCTTGGGTTTGAAAGTAAATTACTTTTCTCATTCTCTAACATTAACTTTCTTTCATACGAGAAGAAACTTAAGTCAGTTTTAGTAAATTCTTTTTCAACCAACAGATGCCGTAACAGATGATGCTACCTACATAGGACAACTGAGAATGATAATTGAATTGGAGAGAGTGAATGTCTAATGAGATTTAGGTTTCTTGGTGAGAAGGATATTTTTATGATTTCTTTAACTTTAAAATAGAAAAGAAGTTGAATGTTTAAATGTAATCTAAATGTACACTATAAAGGTTGCAGGAAATATGTATGTATAGGCGTATGTCTCTTGTCCATATTTGAGAGGATGTTAGCCATTCGTATTTATTAAGCTTTTACTGTGTGCAAAGCACTGTACTAAGTGCCTGGGAGAGTACAATATAACAGATACATGTCTGTCCACAATGAGCTTAGAGTCTAGAGGAGGAGACAGTGAGAGTGTTACTGACAGTGAAAGCCTTTCTGGGCAAAAACTTCAAACCACACTTGAAGCTTGTGAAGTTTGAAAAATAGCATGGCTTAGTGGATAGAGCACAGGGCTGGGAGTCAGAAGGACCTGAGTTCTAATCCTGGCTCCTCCACTTGTCTGCTGTGTGATCTTGAGCAAGTCCCTTCACTTCTCTGTGCCTTAGTTCCCTCATTTGTAAAATGGGGATTGAGGCTAGGAGCACGGTGTGGGACATGGACTGTGTTAAACCCGATTAACTTGTATCCACTCTAACACAAAGTGCGGTACCTTGCACATAGTAAGAGCTTAACATATACCATTTTCAAAAAACCCAAAAAACTGTGTACACTGTGAAAATGTTTGCCCTGCTCTCTATCCTGGTGAAAGCCCCATTTCACTTCACCATGTTTTCACCGAATCATTCATTCTTTGTCGTATTTATTGAGCACTTACTTGCACAAAGCACTGTACTAAGCACTTGGGAGAGTACAAGATAACAATAAGCAGACACAGCCCCTGCCCACAATGAGCTTATAGTCTTATTTTAAAAATGAAATACAGTAATAGTGATCTTATTTGCAATTAGGCCTTTTTAAATATGGATCATCGCCATCACTTGTAGCATCAGTAATTTAGTATGAATGCCTTTAAAGTGATAACACTTCAAAATTGTAGTCCCTTTCATTTATTACTTCATTTGTTGTTTTGGGAGGATAATCTATGTGGATTCTACCAGCTAATTTGAATAGTAATCTGCAGGTCTCTTCTCTAGCGATCTCACTATAGTCCTGTTATAAACATTCATTCATTCATTCATTCAATTGTATTTATTGCGCGCTTACTGTATACTTACTGCACTAAGCACTTGGAAAGTACAATTCAGCAACAAATAGAGGCAATCCCTGCCCACACACTCTGAGGCGCTTTGTTTTTTTTCCGAATGATGGCCAGCCTGAATTTTGCATGAGAACATATCATTGGTATGTCACAAAGCAGTCCAAATGGTCTTTTGGGGTTATTGGGATAGTACGCTTTTAAGAGAGAAATGTTCTAAGGGTAGGGGAATTCCCGCAACGTAGAGTAGAATGTGCATTAGATTCAGCAAAACCGAGCTGGACTCAGGTCCTCTCGTAGACGAGTATTTGTTTTTATAAAACTTAATTATCGACTTGCTTATCAGTGAGCCTGCGACAGGGAAAATTATGCTACTTTCTCACTTTACCAGATAATAATAATAATAATAATGTTGGTATTTGTTAAGCGCTTACTATGTGCAGAGCACTGTTCTAAGCGCTGGGGTAGACACAGCAGAATCAGATTGTCCCACGTAGGGCTCACAGTCTTAATCCCCATTTTACAGATGAGGTAACTGAGGCACAGAGAAGTGAAGTGACTTGCCTACAGTCACACAGCTGACAAGTGGCAGAGCCGGGATTCGAACCCATGACCTCTGACTCCATAGCCCATGCTCTTTCCACTGAGCCACACTGCTTCTCCAGATGGCTGGGTAGGTGGGATTTCATATCAACCCCCGTTTCTTAAATTTTTAGAAGCTGCTTTTGTTGGTTCAGCAGTCTTGGAAATCCAGGAATTGAGACTATAGAGCACCATATTTTCCTTTGCACTCAGGTCTGCCATGACTGCCAGACCTGGGGTTCCCCTCTTGATAGCACTGGCATTGCTTGAATGTCTGAATTGACTCTAGGGTTCCAGGCCTGAAGCTATTTTTCAGACTTTCAAAGACCATCTTCCAGGGACGTTCTGACCTCCATTCTTTCTTATTCCATTTACTTTCCTTTTTGCCATGTTGTCAAATGATTAGGAGCAGAAAAAAAGTTTTGATACTAATAATGCTGCCCAGTTGAAAAACCTTTACTCTGTGATGATTGTGAATAAGAAGAGCCCTTCCTATTGCTTAGTTATCATAACTCCTTTGACCTTGTCTTCAATCCATTCATGAAGAGCAGGGATCCTGTCTATGTATTCTATTGTCATCACCAAGGTAATAATAGTAATAATTATAGTATTTGTTCATTCCTTCAATAGTATTTATGGAATGCTTACTATGTGCCAAGCAAAGTACTAAGCACTTGGAATGTACGATTTGGCAACAGATAGAGACATATTTGTTAAGCGCTCACTTTGTGTCAAGCACTGTTTTAAGTGCTGGTGTAGATACAAGGTAATCAGGTCGTCCCACATGGGGCTCACATTTTTAATCCCCATTTTATAGATGAGGTAACTGAGGCACAAAAAAGTTAAGTGACTTACCCAAGGTCACAAAGCAGACAAGTGGTGGAGCCGGAATTAGTACCCATGCTCTCTAACTCCCAAGCCCGCGCTCTTGCCACTAGGTCATGCTGCTTCTAGGTCTTCAGTTCAGTGATCGACATACAATAAGTTCTCAGTAAATACCAGTGATTAGCTGATTGATTGATTGAATCCAGTATTTAGTGATGAGTTACTGCTGATATTTAGTCTGCTTTGTCTTAAGGTTTTCAATCGGGCTTAGAGAGACAAACCACAAGGTAGTATTGCTGTGTCGCATATACATTTCTAATTTGGTCAAGAATCTGCATGACTGACAGCTGTTGTCACCTCCCCCATCCTGCCCGCCGCTTGCCTGGCCTCTGGGAATCATCCCAGTCACTTAGTAGGCGGTGCCTGGATTGAAGGAGTGGAGAGGCAATTTGGGTCCAAGTGGTCTGGCTCGAGTTTCTGTAAAGTTCTCCATGGCTGAAGTGGTGGAGAACATCAGAGAAGCAGTGGAAAGAGCATGGGCTCTGGAGTCAGAAGGACCTGGATTCTAGTCCCAGCTCCGCCACTTGTCTGCTGTGTGGCCTTGAGCAAGTCACTTAACTTCTCTGGGCCTCATTTCCCTCATCTGTAAAATGGGGATTAAGACTGTGAGCCCCTTGTGGGACAACCTGATTTCCTTTTATCTATCTCAGCCCTTAGAACAGTGCTTGGCATATAGTATGCGCTTAACAACTGCCATCATCATTATTATTATCAATCAATCAGTCAGTGGTATTTATTGAGTATGTACTGTATGCAGAGCACTGTTCTAAGTACTTATATCCGCAATTTATATATATTAATGTCTGTCTCCCCTTCTAGACTGTAAGCTCATTGTGGGCCGGAAATGAGCCTGCTCTATTATCATATTGTACTCTCTCAAGCACTTTGTTCAGTGCTCTGCACACAGTAAGTGCTCAATAAATGTGACTAAGTGTTTGGAAGAGGATGGCTCAGTAGAGTTGACAGATATGTTCTCTGCCCACAGGGAGCTTACAGTCTAAAGGGAGGAGCTAATAGTCATCTGTACTGATGGTTGTGGGATCCCTGTGTGGTTTTGTGACCATCTTCTGGAACACTCCATCAACTATCCAGTAGTATTTTTTGAGCATGTTCTACAGTAAGTGCTTGGGAGAATACACTAGAGTTAGTAGACATAATTCCTTCCTTCAAGGAGGGATGCAGGATGGCCTTGTGGGCAGAGCATGGGCCTAGGAGTCAGAAGGACCTGGGTTTTAATCCCACTTCTGCCACTTGTCTGCTATATGACCTCAGGCAAGTCATTTTACTTCTCTGGGCCTCAGTTACCTCATCTGTAAAATGAGGATTGAGACTGAGAGCCCCAAGTGGGACAGGGACTGTGTCCAACCCAATTAGCTTGTATCTACCCAGTGTTTGATACAGTGCTGGGTACACAGTAAGGACTTACCAAATACCACAATTATTATTGTGATATCCTAGCAGATGGAGCACAGGGCTGGTTGTCAGAAGGGCTCTGCCACTCACCTGCTCTGAGACTTTGGGCAAGTCACTTAACTTTTTGTCTCAATTACTCACCTGGAAAATGGGGGTTCCCCTTCTCAGGGTCACACCAGGAGAATTTTCAGGACTCTACCAGTCTTGGCTAGGGGAGGGAGTGTCAAGCAGAGGCCTACCCATTCCATTCCAAACTTGGATAGTGGCTAGTGAGTGGAAGGCGACCTGTTACAAGTCAAAACTCACCCATGCTGCTCAGCAGTGGCATGGGAGAGAGTCGAGTTTGCTGCGCAGAAGCAGCAATGGTAAACCATTTCCGTCTTTTTACCAAGAAAACTTTATGGATCTATCAGAATGATTGCAAATGGAGAGCGGGGCGTTCTGGTCTGTGGTGCTGCTATGGATCGGAAACATCGACGGCATAAGACAAGACAAAATGGGAATTAAGACTGTGGGACATGGTCTGTGTACAACCCAATTATCTTGCATCTACAAGATAATTAGTACATTGTCTGGTGCATAGTATCCCCTCACAAATACCATTTAAAAAAATACAAAAGAGCTTTCAATCTAGTGGAGGAGTCAGACTCTAAAACAAACCACAATGGGTAGCAAACATTAGGAAACCACATGGTTTAGGCACCTTATAAGTGAGCAGAGATATCTGCAGTTTCTAGGCAAAGGGCAAAATCTGGATCGAATGTATCCCCTGAGCCAGCCGCTCCCATATACGCTACCTCTTGTCTCCTGTCCAGTTTTTCATGCTGGTAGGAGCCTCTCAGCTGGCAGTGGTGTCAACCTCAGCAATCTTTGAGTCAGTTAATCCTGCAGCCTGCTCTAAAGTCTTCGGCAGAGCCCGCTGAATTTTCAGAGTTCAAGCAGATCTGCGGCCAACGTACTGCCATTTACAAAACACCGTAATATGTTGGATACTCGGGCACCATAGCGTGGGAAAGCAGAAAAGAACTGGGACTCTCACCTTGGTCATGCCATCATGTCCTGCTGGCTTCCAGTTCTCATTCTGACTTGTTATGTGAATACATTCTGAACAGGTACTTGAATCATCAGCGCAAGGCCATCATTAGAGCTGTTTTGAAGTGTTGTAGGGCTTTGAGACACTTTCAGTGGAAAATGGTCAATTTAAAAAAAAAGTCTATGGTGGTGCTTGAGACGGAGCTAAATTTCCTAACTGGCTTCTTTCAGTGGTGATTGTCACCACAGGAGTAAGCCAGGACTATGGGGTATTGAGTAGTAATGGTGCAAAAATCAAAATTTATTTGAGATTAGAGAGGACTCAGAGATTTGTGCTTTCTGACTCAGTCCATGTGAAATCCTAAGGATAATGAAAGAAAGTCATACCAAAAAAGGCAAAAGTAAAAGCAGAGTGAAAGTGTCCTAATTATATTCAATTGATAGCTGAGGAAATATGTATTTTATAGAAAGCAGTCTTTATTTTCTATTTTTTTTTGGTGAAAAAGTCAGGCAGAAATGGGAAACTTTTAGCTTCTTCCAAATATTCAGTATACATGAGTTTACCCGAATATCATATTGCATTGTAACCGAGGTGAGAATATTTTTGGTATTAATCTAGGGGTTTTTTTCAATCTCAAACTTTTCCTTCCAGATCAGTAAATTCTGATAAAGACCCATTCGCACTAGCTACACTCTGTCATAACCAGAGCTATAAATTTCCCAAGTGAATGGGACAATCTTGACCGTTGCTAAAGATTGCTCCATGACTATTTGAGCACAACTAACTGGAAATGTCCCAGGTTCCACACTTGCTTAGATATGCTGAGTCTAAGCAAGTGTTTCTGGGACTGGTAGTTCCAGCACCTTGGATTCCAAGTATTGATGATGATTGTTTAGCGCTTAATATTTACTAAGCACTGTTCTAAACTCTGGGATTGATACAAGGTAATCAGACTGGACACAGTCCCGGTCCCACATGCGACTCACACTCTTAATGACCATTTTACAGATGAGGCACTGAGGCCCAGAGAAGTGAAGTAACTTGCCTAAATTCACACAGCAGAGATGTGGCGGAACTGGGATTAGAATCCCGGTTCTTCTGACTCCTAGGCCCATGCTCTATCCACTAAGCAATGCTCCTATTGAACATTTGAGCCTCAGAAACACTCAAGGCATGTAAGGATCATGCCTCCCCACTCCACGCTTTCGTGCTGAGTAAGAAGCAGTCAGAGATGTCGATGATGTGGCTGACTCTTTTCCTGGCCTTGTGGTTTGTCCTGAATCCTATCAGCTGCATTTATCAGGAACCTAGTGTGTGCAGAGCAATGTACCTTTTTGCTTGGGGAACTTGTAGGAAAAAATATGACACTGTCACATCCCATAAGCAGTATTATCAGATAGCTTCATATTGAATCCTGAGGAATTCTTTTCCCATTCCTCACCTTCAATTTATCAGTCAGTGGTACTTATTAAGCACTTACTGAGCTCACAGAGCACTGTACTAAGCTCTTGGAAGCTCTTGTACTAAGAGTTGGAAGCATTGATTCTTGCTGTCATACAGTTTATAATCCTGAAGGAGACTTACAGAATAGTTATGAGTCTATATAGAAATCCCTATCTGTACTTCTCTCTGCTCATTCTCCCCCTCTTCCAGGGAGAAGTTGGCATAGGATTAAGGAGAAAAAGGAAGAAAGGAATTGATTGATTAAACAATCACACTTCATAGAGGTTTTAGAAGCCCATTGGTCTATACCTGTGCTTGCTTAATGTGCAGTGGCTTGAAGTAAAAACAATACATCTTTTTGCTAAAGAACTCATATAAATTACTATAAAGTACTTAGTAAATACTGTGTTATCTAAACATCAAATTATCTAAATACTAAATAATAAATGGGCAAATAGTATTATGCTTTTGGAAAACAAGCCGTGTTGTACTCAGTGATGCCATTCTTGAGATTCTCTGACAGCACCTAGCAAACAGAGAAGCAGCGTGGCTCAGTGGGAAGAGCACGGGCTTTGGAGTCAGGGCTCATGAGTTCGAATCCCAGCTCTGCCACTTGTCGGCTGTGTGACTATGGGCAAGTCACTTAACTTCTCTGTGCCTCAGTTCCCTCATCTGTAAAATGGGGATTAAGACTGTGAGCCCCACGTGGGACAACCTGATTCCCCTATGTCCACCCCAGCGCTTAGAACAGTGCTCGGCACATAGTAAGCGCTTAACAAATACCAACATTATTATTATTATTATAAACACACACTTTTATCGCTGCTTCTCAGATGAGAAAATTGAGACCTGGATATAGGTTTTTTTTAGGATATTTGTTAAGCGATTACAATGTGCTAGACACTGTATTAAGTGCTAGGAGTAGATACAAGCAAACCAAGTGGTTCACAACCCATGTTCCACTGGGGAGTTACAATCTAAATCCCCATTTCAGATGAGATAACTGAGACACAGAGAAGTCAAGTGCCTTGCTTAGGGTGACACAGGGGACATGCGTGAAGCCCCACTTTTCCTTATCTCCCACTACCTTCTGCGTCACCCTGAATTGCTCCCTTTGCTCTTCTCCCCTCCCAGCCCCAGAGCACTTAGGTACATATTTCATTTTATTTGTATTGATGTCTGTCTCCCCCACTCTAGAATGCAAGCCTGTTGTGGGCAGGGAATATGACTATTATTGCTTTATTGTACTCTCTCAGGCGCTTAGTCCGGTGCTCTTTACACAGCAAGTGCTCAATAAATATGATTAAATGAATGAATAAATGAAAGAACTCAGGTCCTCTGACTCCCAGGCTCATGCTCTTTCCACTAGGATGTATTCATTGACTCATCAAAGATCTTCTGGGGAGTTAGCCCTGCTGTGGATAGAACTCAGGACTGGTGGTAGGGCTAGATTCCTCCATGTCCCCTTCCATCTGTTTAACCCACTTCGATCTTTTCCCTCTGACTGAAGAAAATGGTGGACTGCTGACAGATCCTATCATTTTAGAGGAAGCCAGTTATTCTATTTTCTTAGGGGTTTTGGAGGTCATATGCTATTTTACAAAAACTCCCAAACAGGAACAAAAAAGACCTTTGAAATATTTCAAATTTCCAAGTCTTTGGGTTTAGATGTTAGTTTCCTGGCTGCAAGATGTTCTAACACCTGTGTCTATCGCTGCCTCTAAATGGGATGTTTGTTTACAGGAAAGAATTCCCTAGCCACTCTGTCCTAGAATGTCAGTTATACCTGGAGCCTGCTGTGATATTTTTTATTCCGTTTCTCTGGTATAAGCTTTTGTCTTGCAGAACCCGCTCAAAATACTAACAGTCCATTATTTAGCATCAACTTAATCCTTCTAGCTCCTCCCCTGTCTCCTGTCCTCTTCTCATGCAGACTTTTGGAGGTCAGTAACTGGGTTTTTGGGAGGCTGTACCCCTCCATAATAGCAGATTATAAAAAGGGGGCAGTTTCATTTCCTTAGTGAAACAGGCATCACTCTGGAAAGCCGTGGCAGCTGAAAGGATGAAATAGAGTCCTGGACAACCTCAAATCGCTCTCAAATAATTTTGGAAAAAGAATTCTGAAAGCAACAGTTATTATAGCCTTTAGAGTAAACCTTGACATTGCCTTTAACCTCTACACTGCAAACACATCTCCACCCTTTCACTTGTGTGATTTATATTGTTACCAGGAGGTTACCATCAAACATTATTACTTGCTTTATATTTGTTGGCATGCCTTCTGTTCCCGTGGAGCATTTAAAGAAGAAAGTTCTGTGTCTTCTGAGGCTGTCAGGGTGCACAGCAGTTTGTAAATGAATAAACTGGTTCTGGGTGTGGGTAAATTTTTTTATGGTATTTGTTAAGCACTTACTATGTGCCAGACACTGTACTATGCACTGGGATTGATTCAAGGAAATCAGATTGGACATAGTCCATGGGGCTCACAGTCTTAATTCCCATTTAACAGATGAGGTAACTGAGGCACAGAGAAGTTAAGTAAATTGCCCAAGATAACAGAGCAGACAAGTGGTAGAAGTAGAATTAGAACCAATTGTGCTAAATAGCTTGTGTCGACCCCAGTGCTTAGTACAGTGCCATAATAAGCTGTTAAAAATACTATTAAAAAAATAGCAGGCACAGTTCTTCCCAAACTGGAAATCACTCAGACTTAGTAGCCCTTCTGCCCAAGCCTTTTAGTGATGCTGGATTCATGCTGTAGTCTTAGTACAGTTTTAATGAGTGCTTATTCTGTGCAGAACACTGTACTAAGCTTTTGGGAGAGTATGGGGCTTGCTTCTTGAAGGATGAGATACCAAAGGATTTGAACTGGGGAGTCCATTAAATGAATAACAATCACTGGGGGAGGATCAGAAAGCAAGGACATAGAGGGTTTGGATTGCAAATTAATTTCCCCCAAGGTCGTGGAGGATTGGGGAAAGGTGGAAGGTAAAATTTAGGGTAGAAGGAGTAGCTGAAAAATAACAGCTGTCATCAACATACCTGGAGACGTTCCAAAGCCTCACCATCCCCTTGGTGTCCCAGCACCGCCCTCCTCTCTCTTTCCTCATCTGCAGGTGCTGCTGCTGATGATAGTACTTATAAAGTGCTTTCTATGTGTCAAGCCCTATGCTAAGCACTGGGATAGGTACAAGATAGTCAGACAAGACTCAGTCCGGGTCACTGGGTTCACAGTCTGAGGGACTGCCACTGCAGTGAGACAGCCCTCATTTTGTTTCATTTTTCTGGGTCCTTGCCTTTCAAGCCAGTGAGGTAATACTGTAATTACATTGCTGGGTAAACAAAATCTTCATGACTTCATCATCCTTTAGGAAATATATATTGGCAAATTAGATGTAAGGTCGCTGTGGGCAGGGAACATGTCTATCAACTCTATAGTGTACTATCCCAAGCGCTTAATACAGTGCACTGCACATTTCAAGCACTCAGATATCTTTGATGATAGATATGAAGTTTACCTTTCACTGAGGAGAGATATTCCTTGAAAACTTTATCTTCTGGTTATCGATTACAACTAGGTTGCCGGATCTATCTGGAGGGAAAAGAAACATTTTGTTTAAAAACAGTATTTCCTTCTACTCATTTACATTTGAGCAATCAGGCACCTTTGTAAATTCATTTTTTTTTTCTTTTCCTGTCAAGACAGTCTTTGGTTCATTAATCGAAGGAAATTTTTTAAGATTAAACCACACGTCGGTGACAGAAAGAGATACACACAATCACAAGCTGAGAAACACAAAAATAACATTCAGAAGGAGATTCTGTGTCCGCCATCAAATCAGGGCATCAATTATACATCACAAACAAGACAGGACAGTCTTAAGGCTTAAGACTGTCCTAAATCCCCAGCCCTTCACAAAGTGGATAGAAGAAAACACTTGAAGTCATATCTGTTTCTTTCATTAGGCAGAAAAAAAGAAAAGGGAAGGTAAACATAGAGACGGCTGCTTAGAAACAATTTATCTTCATTCTGCTGGTTTTCCGAGATTAGCTATTCCTTTTTTTGCATTCTCTTCCTTCTGTATTGGTAATAATAATAACAACAATAATGGTATTTATTAAGCACTTACTCTGTGCCAGACAGTGTACTAAGCACTGGGGTGTATATAAGCAAATAGGGTTTGGAACAGTCCCAGTCCCATATGGGGCTTACAGTCTCAATCCCCATTTTACAGATGAGTTAACTGAGGGCCAGAGAATTTAAGTGACTTGTCCAAGGTTACACAGAAGATGAGTGGCAGAGCTGGGATTAGATCCCATGACCTTCTGACTCCCAGGCCTTGCTCTATCCACTACACCGCACCAAGCCCCCTCATTCCTCTTGGATTGTATTCCTCAGGAAGTGTTAGAATTCTTTCTGTGTTTATGCATTTGAGTGCCAACAGATTGACCTTTGGATCAAACACCATCTTGAAGCGAACTTATTCCCATTTGCTTTCACCTTGGCATCCTAGAAAAAACCCTTCTTTGCCAAAACCCAAGAATATTTTCAATACTTTATTAAATCAATCTCTCTGAATGATTCAGTCATGAAAATAAGGGTAAAGTGTTTCTTCCCTAGAATCCACAACCAGGGGTGCCACTTTAGAATTTGTAAGTCTCTCTATTGCTAAGAAAGATACATTATATTGATAGTGACCTGCTTGGAAAAGGACAGACTAAATGCAGTATCTGAAATGACAGGCTTGGAGTCAGAAGATGGATTCTAATCTTGGCTTGGCCACGAATCTTTGGTTTTAAAGCACTCCACCAGCTTGTCCCCTCCTGCCTCTCACCTCACTTCTCTCCTTCTACAACAGCGTGCACACTTTGCTACTCTAGTGCTAATGTTCTCACTATGCCTCAATCTTGCCTATCTCACTGCTGACCCTGGCCCACATCCTGCCTTTGGTCTGGAGTGCCCTCCCTCCTCAAATCCACCAGACACTTAATGTCCCCACCGTCAAAGCCTTACTGAAGGCACATCTCATCCAAGATGCCTTCCCAGACTAAGCCCCACTTTTCCTCATCTCCCACTCCCTTCTGCATTTCCTTGACTTGCTCCCTTTGTTCTTCCCCTCTCCCAGCCCCATAGCACTATTTACATATCTAATTTTATTTTATTCATTTATGTTGATGTCTGCCTCCCCCTCTCTAGAGTGTAAACTCCTTAAAGGCAGGGAATGTGATTGTTTATTGTTGTAATGTACTCTCCCAAGCGCCTAGTACAGTGCTCTGCACATAGTAAGTGCTCAATAAATAAGATTGAATTAGTTCCAGATTCAGATATACCCAGGTAGCAGTTATGCACAAACAACTACTATGTAAGTAACTCAGTTCATTAAAGATCACTTAATCTTCAATTAACTTGCTATAAATAAATCTCCAATTAGATTGTTTTAGAGAAAGGTCCACTAGTAGTACATTTTTATTGGTAAGTGATATAAATTGTAATATGAAAGGGATCGAAGAATGCCTAATCATTGTTATTTTAAATTTTCACCTTGATGTCCTGCTCACACTGTGCGCACACATACACACACAAAGATGGCCCCCTGCTGCCTTGGTATAATAAGCCAAGGCATTTGGAGCTAATTAACAATTTGTCACCTTCAGAATGACATCCCTGGAAAGTCTGCTGCGGGCAAGTGGATGAAGACAGAGTGGTCTTATAACACATCGAGGCATAGTGAGAAGGTTAGAACTAGAGGAGCAAAGTGTGCAGGCTGGGTTGTAGAAGGAGAGAAGTGAGGTGAGGTAGGAGAGGACAAGCTGGTAGAGTGCTTTAAAACCAAAGATTCGTGGCCAAGCCAAGATTAGAATCCGTCCTCTGAGTCCAGGCCTGTCGTCTTTCCATTTTAGATACTGCATTTAGTCTGTTCTTTGTCCTTTTCCAATATCCATATTTTAGGGAGATGGGAAGGAGATTTGGGAGTGAAAGAATAATGGAGTTGTGGATGATAGCAGGATTTTAGGGAAGAGCCCAGTCCTCTGTCTGATCCAGTTAAGCTATTGATCGTATTTATTGAGGATTGTATGCTGAGCACTGTACTAGGTGGTTGGCAGAGTATACTGCAATAGAGTTGGTAGACAAAATCCCTGCCCACAGGATCTTATGGTCTAGAGGAGGAGACAGACATTGAAATGCATTACAAGTAGGGGAAATGGACATGTGCAAAAATTGGATGGGGTGAATATCTAATGTGCAAGGGGTGCAGAGAAGTTGAGTGACTTGCCCAGGCTCGTACAGCAGATATGTCATAGAGCTGGGATTAGAACCCAGGTCTTCTGACTACCAGGCCCATGCTCTTTCCACTAGGTCATGCTGCTTCCCCAAGTTAACAGGAGGTCAAATGTAAAATATATATATATTTTACTAGCACTGTCGCCCAAGTCTGATCATTTTCCTTTGTTTGTGCTGTCACATACCTCTTACCATTATCTTTCTTAGCAACATATGTAAGTCCCTGATCTTTACCTCATTGTCCTCATTTGCAGAAAATCATCAATTCTTTCTTTCTAGGTTTTGGTGATAATGAATTAGTAACTGTTGGTCAAATGCTTTAAAGATGAAGTGTTGAATATTCTCAACTGAATACATTATGTTGTCTACTCAGCATGCTCTGTGTGATCAAATTTAACACCAAAAAATTTGGTATGCCTTAGGTGTAAGGATTATTAATAAGCTTTACACCAATTGCAGTATGTGGGTTTGATGTGAAATTTGCACATAAAATGTAGACAGACCAGCTGGCCCTTTACCAATCATTTTTATTTTCCTTTTTGTGCATTGTTGGAGATTTGTTAATCATAGTCTTTGAAGAAGAAAATGGAAATCGATTCTTTATTATATCTAACGTGCTAATAGCTCCCAATTGTATATTTCTGTGACACTGGACACCACTCAGAAGTGACCTATGATTATGAATATTAGGATTTTTAAATTGTGTTTTATGTTCAATCTAGGCCATGTTCAGGATATTGGGTTCATGATTCCCATTTTAGAGATGAGTATAAGGTATATATATATATATATATGTATATATATATGGCATGATATATATAGATAGATATACATATACATATACATATTGCACAGACAGATTGCAATATTTTCCAAGATCAGAGAGAGATTCAAGTATGTAATTTTTCATGTCACTCATGAGCTCCGATACCCCTTCTTTTACCCTTCCTTCTGGTCACTTGGTTGAGAAGCAGCAAAACCCACTGGAGAGGGCCCAGGCCTGGGAATCAGAGAACCTGGGTTCTAATCCTGGCTCTACCACATGTCTGCTGGGTGACCTCGAGCAACTTACTTCACTTCTCTGCACCTTAGTTCTTTCAGCTCCTTACTCCCTCAGGGATAAGACTGTGAACTCCATGGGGGACATGGACTGTGTCCAACCTGATTACTCTGTATATACCCCAGCAGTTAGTACAATGCCTCACACATAGTAAGTGCTTAACAAGTACTACAAAGAAAAAAAAGTGAAATTGGATGTGGTAGAGAGGAGTCTCTACCCTCTGAAGAAAATGTTTAGCTTTCTAAGGGGGCAACTCTGCTTCCAAAGAGAATCAGTGAAGGAGTTTTCTGGAGACAGAGTAGCCTAACGGGAAAGGTATGGAAGAACAAGTTTCCAGTTCTAGCTCCATCACTTGTCCACTTTGTGACATTGGTGGGATCACTTATCTTCTTTGGGCCTTTGTTTCCTCATCCGTAAAGTGAGGATAAAACACCTGTTCTCCCCCCTTCTTAGGCTGTAGGAAAAGACCAGTGTCTGATCTGATTATTTTGTATCTACCTCAGTGCTGGACACCTTGTAAGAGTTTAATAAATACCACTGTCATCCTCTTCTGTGTCCATTAGGGCAAGAGAAGAACGGGATATCTTGAGTTACCTCTTCCAAAGAATTAGGCAATGAAGAAAATTCTCACACAGAACCCCATTATTTATTTATAGTAATGTCAGTCTCCCTCTCTAGACCATAAACTCATTGTGGGCCGGGAACATGTCTACCAATGCTATTATATGGTACTCTCCTAAGCACATGTACAGTGCTATGCACATAAGTGCCCAATTAACATGATTGATTAATTGATGGAGATTGCAGGTCAAAGGGTGACAAGAAAATTTTAAAATGACCAACTTCCTCTTTTTACTTAGTCATTTCATGCCACTGTATTAAATCCAGTGGTTACAAAATAATGTCAGTGTTTCTTTCTGACATACATATTTCCATGGTATGTTGGGGCTTTTCCTGCTCTGAGAATTAAATGTGAGGCTGGAAGATAAAGGGTAAAGATGAAAGGAAAGTGCAATAAGCACTGAGAAGAAAATTCAGTCATTCACTCAATCGGATTTACTGAGCACTTACTGTGTGGAGAACACAAGAGATTGTCTCTATCTGTTGCCGAATTGTACATTCCAAGCGCTTGGTACAGTGCTCTGCACATAGTAAGTGCTCAATAAATACTATTGAATGAATGAATGAACACTGTACTAAGCAGTTCGGTTTCACCTTCACAAAATCCCTAAAATCTGCCTTTTACTCTCCATCCAAACTGCTACCATATTACTATAATCACTCATCCTATCCCATCTGGATTACTGCATCAGCCTACTTGCTGACCTCCCCACCTCCTGTCTCTCCCCACTGCAGTCCATACTTCACTCTGCTGCCCAGATCATTTTTCTATAAAAACGCTCAGAACATGTCACCCCAAACATGTATGTAATGAGCATTACAACTGGGCTGATGTGGGAAACACATGAGTTGATGTTGTGAATAAAACTAACTTGAGTAGTAATATTGTTTTGTGTAAGAAAAAAGTAAAGAAAAGAAAGCAAACTAGCTAGTCAGGGCCAGAAGAATCATTTTACTAAATGACCATATACCCTGGTTCAAGCTGTTTCTGTTTGGTCCTGACTATCAGCCATCATTCAAAGCCACCTCTGATTTATCTCAGCCATGGTCACTTTTTCCTTATTTTGGGATTTCTTCATTTCTAATTCCCTTTTAGTTAAGTGTACATTTCCCACAGCTCTTGTGACTCAAATAGGAACTGACATCATTGATCCCCTGATAACAGTCTTCCTGAGGCTTGACTAACTTCTTCTGACTTCACTTAACATAGGGGGCTAAAAAAAGTCCTTTATTTTTCTTCTGGATGAATTTCTGCCCCCTGGTATTCCATAAATGTGTGCTATTCCATTATAACAGTTATTAGGGAAGTTTG
This sequence comes from Ornithorhynchus anatinus, assembly GCF_004115215.2. Taxonomy (NCBI): domain Eukaryota; kingdom Metazoa; phylum Chordata; class Mammalia; order Monotremata; family Ornithorhynchidae; genus Ornithorhynchus; species Ornithorhynchus anatinus. The sequence goes on along the minus strand of NC_041747.1, from coordinate 23,338,934 downwards.
AAACATCAGTGTTGGTTTAGCACTTATAAATCAGAGAATTTTGTTTATGGACAAGTTGATGCACTTAGAGTGATGCCAAAGGGGATAGAAGAGCTAAAGCAAAAGGGGAAAAGCTAGAAAAATATCCAGAGGGTTCTAGGCCCAAAGGAGGCTAGGTTGTGTTTTCTGCAGAATCTCATTCAGTCTGCTTCAACAGCCAACTCTGTTTACTGTTTTCCATGTCATGAAGAGAGGTGATAAAGTTGGTGCTGAAAAGAGCTTTCTCTTCTCCTTATGTATAACTGGGTAAACTGGATTGTCAGATTTGTAATCAGAGGAATCACAGCCTTAAAAGAAAATTAGATATATAGGTTCTTGATCTTCGCTTACTGCATTGGTGATGGGAATATATCTTAAGAAAAGAGTTAGATATGGACACTTTAAAGACTGAGTACAGTCAAATCCTCAGGCCCTGCATTGGACAGATGGAGCCCTTTGAGTTAGGCTAGAACAACTACATCTTGCCTGAGAGTTTGACACCTATGTGGAGCCTGGACCCAAGATTACTGGGGCTTTAATTCCCAGCAGCCCCTGGGGCATCTGCACACAAATAATAAGACCCCCAGAAGGGAACTTGAAATAACATCTCATGTATCCTGAGCTCACCTCTGGACCAATTTATTATCATATGGGTCCAAAATCATTTCCTGAGACATCGAGACTGGAATAAACTTAAAGAGGTTCTTGATTTTTCAGTCAAGAAAGAATAGGCCTGTGAGGTGTTTTCTATGCCCCTTAATATGCATACCATATATCATCCTTAAATAACCACATTTTGAAAGCACCATGCTTAACTGGACGACTGATTTCTGCACCCCTAAAATTAGTAGAAATTTGCTTTCTCTATATCAGGGCACATACAAACTCTTTGTCAGCCCTTGTGTTAAGCTCTCTGTGACTCATTTCCTTAGATTTTAATACAGAATCTCCAAACAGGATTCTCTGCATAATCAAGCTCACTGATAATGAATAAGTCTGCAGTGAGCAGTCAATAGCACATTATTAAAAATGAATGTTGGGAAAAAGAACCAAGTGTGTCTTAATTTTTGTTCATTTAGGATATCCAACTTCTACTTATTCAACTTAAGTCATATATTTCCTAGGAAGCCAATTGAGAAGGCATGATCTATCTTGTTTTAGCAGGAAAATAAGCGAGAGAATTTGATTGGGTCCTCAGTGAGATCAAACACCAAAAAAAAAAACCCAAAAAGCAATACAAGGAGAACATTTGGAAGCTATGTGACTCACAGAGCTTGGCAAAATGCTTTTACTAATCTCATCAACATGCTCCCACAAAATAACTTTTTATTTTCTTTTTCTGCCTCTGACAGGGCTCATATAGTTATTACAGCTTTTGAGATCAAACAATAACTCCTGCTAACAACACTTTATAAAGCTACTATAGTTTCAAAAATTGTTCAAGGATTATTACATTTATTGACTTACTTGGCTATACATCTGTACATTCACATTAATGTTTTCCATGACCTGCCAATGCTTTGTAGTTTTTTTTAATTTAAGAAATGGTGTTTAGAGGGTATTGGGGAACATACAGACTAGAACTCTTGCATTCAAACTCTTGTTCTTATTCATATCTGATTACAGGTAAATTTGATCCCTAGAGAACGGATAAATTTGTTTCCAATTATACCACTTGCACATGTCATTAGATGGCTCTCAACATTGATTTTGTCTGCTAAGGACACAGGGGATTGGGTGGCTAAAGAAGCACACTCACCAATAGATGGCACTTTCTACCAGAGAGCTGAAAGTCTGGTTTGAATTCCGGTCTCTTGAGTCTTGTCCCAAGAGCTATCATTGGAGAACCCAGGCTTAAAACAAATTGTTTTGAAATGCACATTTGACCGTTCGCCACAAATCTTTGAGTATGGCAATAGTTTGAAAAATAAATTTAAAATGGCATCATCCTAGTCAACATCTGCTCATTTCAGAGATGAAAAAATGTTTTTCTTTTAGTTGGAATGTTGGATCACCTTCAAAGTTCCATTCTGAAACTCATGTGATCATCTGTTCTGACCTTACTAAAATGATTTTTCTAAGAGGACAGGGTATGTTCTTTAGGAATTAAGGCAGAAAGAACTCTATTTTACTTCAAGCTTACTAAGTCTGTCGTGGGACCTTGTCACTTAACTTCTCTCTGCCTCAGTTATCTCACCTGTAAAATGGGAATTAAGACCATAAACCCCATGTGGGACATGGACTGTTTCTAGCCTGATTAGCTTGTATCTACACCTGAGCTTAGTATGGTGCCTTGAACGTAGTACTTAAATTCCATAAAGAACAGTAGAATTAGGGCATTAGAAGAAAATCAGTTTTAATTTATCAGGTTTATCGGAGAATAAATATGGTTGTGTTGGTGAAAAGTAGCCATGGGCTTAGAAGAGTGCCTTTGAACTCCCAGTAGCGTTATGGGAACAATTCAGGAAGGTTACAGACAGAAACTGCAGAAATCTGAGAAGCTCTCTGGTTGTGATATAGCAAAACATGCCTGTGGAAATTGGGTGAGCAGACCTACTTTAAGTTTAACCTTAACGTACTTTAACTTTAACCTACTTTACTATTTGGATTCTTCACCGACACTTCAATCTTAACCTGGAAGATAGGTTGTGACATTAGAAAATGAACTGCAGATTACTGTTTACAGGGGCTGATAACATGGACTATCTGGGGAGAGGAATGTGGAAGTATTTCAGGGCCATTGTTAACAATCTTGAGAACCACAAATCTTGAATTGGGAGAGAACATATATCTCCCTACTTTATTGTACTCTTCCAAGAATATAATATATGAGAAGGTTAGTGGTTAGAGCACAGGACTGGAAATCAGAGGGCCTGCATTCCACTCCTGGCTCTACCACTTGTCGGTTGTGTGACCTTGGGGACAAGTCACTTAACTTTTTTACACATCAGTCACCTCATCTGTAAAATGGGATTAAGACTGTTAGCCCCATATTGGATTGTGTCCAACCTGATTAGCTTGTTGCTACCCCAGTGCTTAGAACAGAGCCTGACACATAGTGAGCACTTAACAAAAACCTTAAACAATCAATGGTATTTATTGAGCACTTACTCTGTGCAGAGGACTGTACTAAGCACTTTGGAGAGTACCATCTGCCTTTAAGATTTTACAGTCTAGCAGTGTTCACAATCTAGCGGGTAATAAGAAGATGCTCAATAGTTGTCATTTATAGATTGACTGGTGGGATCTCTGGATCTAGTAGATTTTTTCGTTTTTGTTTTGTATTAGGGTGTTTGTGCCTTTGCCACTAGCTGCTGGGGAACAATCTGTTGTTCAAACCAGATGAGGCTATAGGAGATGGTAGAAGCATGATATTCCTATCAGTAGTTGCACAAGACATTGATATCCTTCAGGAGCTGGGCTGGGAAGCTTTTGGCTCAGGGATTCTAAAATGAAGCCACTGTTGTGGCCTCAGTAATTACATAACCTCTTGGCTTTGAAGGATAATTTAGTCTGGCATCAGAATCACTTAGTATTTCACATAATTAGTTACCTTTCCAAAAAGGAATGGGGTCAAATCCCTTGATTCTTGAATGATATCATGTTAAAGGGGATTAAGAAGGATGGGATATCTAGATTCTAAACTCCCTGAGGGCAGGGAACATGGCTATCATTCATTCATTCAATTGTATTTATTGAGCGCTTACTGTATGCAGAGCACTGTACTAAGTACTTGGAAAGTACATTTCAGCAACAGAGAGAGAGAATATCTGCCCACAACAGGCTCACAGTCTAGAAGGGGGGAGACAGACATCAAAACAAGTAAACAGGCATCAATGGAAATAAATCGAATTGCATTTAATCAATCACATTTACTGAGCACTTAGTGTGTGCAGAGCACTCTACTAAGAACTTGGCTGAGTACAGTATAACAGACACATTCCCTGCCCACAACAGGATTACTGTCTAGAGGGGGAGATGGACATTAATATAAATAAATAACATGGGTATGTAACATAAGTGATGTGGAGCTGGAAAGGGGCATGAATAAAGAAAGCAAGTCAGGGAAATGCAGAAGGGAGTGGAAGAAGAGGAAAAAGAGGGCTTATTCAAGGAAGACCTCTTGGAGGATGTGTGTCTTCAATAAGGTTTTGCCGGGGAGTGGTGGGGGGAGAGTAATTGTCAGCTGTGAAGATGGAGGGCGTGGGTGAGAAGTTGGTGTTGAGATAGAGTGAGGTGTAGAGTAAGTAGGGTAGCATTAGAGGAGTGGAGTGTGAGGGCTGAGTAATTGTTGGAGAGTAGCAAGGTGAAGTGAGTGAGTGCTTTAAAGCCAACGGCAAGTAGTTTCTGTTTGATGTGGAGGTAGATGGGCAACCACTGGAAGTTCTTGAGGAGTGGGGAAATATGGCCAGGATGGTTTAGTAGAAAAATGATCCAGGCAACGGAATGCAGTATGGACTGGAGTTGGGAGTGACAGGAGGCGGAGAGGTCTGCAAGGAGGCTGATACTGTAGTTGAGGCACACATATAGCTCTCCCAAGTTCTTTGTACAGTGCTCTGCTCACAGTAAGTAGTAGATAAATATGATCAATTAATCAATCAATAATGATTTTTATTGAGCGTTTACTGTTGTTTTGGGCAAACAATCTTGCAAGCAAGCAAGCAAGCAGCATGGTCGAGTGGCAAGAGCACAGGCTTGGGAGTCAGAGGTCTTGGGTTCCAATCCTGGCTCCGCCACTTGTCAGCTGTGTGACTTTGGGCAAGTCACTTAACTTCCCTGTGCCTCAGTTATCTCATCTGTAAAATGGGGATTAAAACTGTGAGTCCCACGTGGGACAACCTGATCACCTTGTATCCCCCTCCACCAGAGCTTATAACAGAGCTTGGTACATAGTAAGCACTTTACAAATGCCATCATTATCATTATTATTATTCTCTGTGCCTCAGTTACTTCATCTATAAAATGTAAAAAAGTCTGTGAGCCCCACGTGAGACAACCTGATTAACTTGTACCTACCCCAGCACAGAGAAGAGTGCTTGGAACATAGTGAGTGCTTAAATGCCATCATTATTTATTCTAACTCCGTTATACTCTCCCAACTGCTTAGTACAGTGTTCTGCACCTAGTAAGTGCTTAATAAATACCACTGATTAATTGATAGAGAACACTCTTCTAGGACTTAGGGAGAGAACAATAGAGATAGTAGACATGGTCCAGGTAAACTCAAGGAGTTTACATTTATTGGACAAGTTTACAATCAATTGGTAAGGTTGCCATCTTGAGGATAATTTGTTCCCATCCACCCCTGTGGGACTATGGCAGCATAGAGCATGCCTGCCTGAGGTCTGTGAGATTCAGCTGGATCCAATGAGAACTGTGGGAACCCCTAACTATTGGAAAGGCTCTAAACTAAAGGTGGCCATTACATATGAAGTTGGAAATATTGGCTTTCTGGGAGCATAAGAGCTTAGTCACTTGGAATTAGCATAGAATGTATTTCAAATTATGGTTATTTATTTGTTAATGGGTGCATTATATTCAGTAAAATTGCACATTCTCAGCATGCAGTTTTATTTATTTTAGTGAAAAGGCATTTAAAATCAAATTGCACACCGACCATCTATAAAGCTGCTAAACTGCTGCATTTATAAAATAGATTTATATAGAATAAGGTGCTAGCATATATTCTTGTTTTAAACATGATATTATCTGGAATGCTATTAACCAATATTTAAATATTTATCATTTTTCATTATAATCATTATTAGTGCAGCAGACTTGACAGACGCTGTTTCTACTTTGTCTTTGAATGAATATTAAAAAGGTTGGTTTTTATCAATCTGTTTTTAAGCAGCTTGTTTTTGAAGTCCATTTACCTCACCTGAAAAATGCCCAGGTATTTAAAATGCTGCTTGTTTATTCCTTAATACTCTTCAAATTGATTATAGACTTGGTTAGTAGTTTAAATTGTTCAAATACAGCAATGACTTTAAGCTAACACTTGAACAGTGTTATCTTTTTTAGCTAATTATACTAATGCCATTAATGTCATCCATACATTTCACTGAAAGAATGAACAGAAATTCCGATTTCACCTTTTGATTTTTGGAGTTTTGAATTTATGTCCCCCAAAGATGTCCGTAACTGATATATTACTACACAATTTTAAATGTAGAAGGGGAACAAAGAGACACTATGCCTAAAACTTGTATCAATAGATCTGTTGGATTTATTGAGCACTTACTTTCTACAGAGCAGCACTAAGGACTTGGGAGAGTACAAAAGACCCAATCCCTGGTCTCAAGGAGTTGACGGTCTGGCGGGGAAAACAGACACTAATGAGCCCGTTATTGGGCAGGGATTGTCCCATCTATTGCCAAATTGTACTGTTGCCGAATTGTACATTCCAAGTGCTTAGTACAGTGCTCTGCACATAGTAAGTGCTCAATAAATACGATGCAGATATGAATTGTAGGAAGCCAGAGTATGAAGTTAGGTACCTAAATGTTGTTGAGGGGAGGGGCAAGGTGAGTATCTAAGTGCTTGGACGATGCACAAGTGAAGTAGTAGCTTCACCAAGCTAACTTTCGTTCCCAGGCTAAATTAGTGGGATTAAACTATTCAGTTAAAGCTAATTGGATGAGCCATTTCTTTCTAGTCCTGCCTCAGACTCTATCCGTACTATCTTGTGTTGGCTAATGGAAAGTGTTGTTTAGAGTTCCTCAGCCTTCAAACCTACCCCTTCACCCCACTGCCACCTGGAGAGGGGCCCCAGGGAGGTTGCCAGCATCCAGGGAGGCTGGGAGTAGGAAGACAGAATCATACAGAGCCACTGAAAAGCCTCCATCTGTCAGGGGGATGCCTCCCCGCCCCCACCACAGTCCTCCCTGCCCCTTCCCTTGCAGCCCCACCACCCCAAGTCAATAAAGAGACAAACATATTGTATGATAACCACGTACCCTGGCCGGGATGCCTAGTGCAGGTACATTTCTGAAGGAAACTTTCCTGAAGCAAATTTTATTTGCCCTAATCTTCTTGAGGAAACAGTCAGTGTTAGGTGCCAATCTAATGGCTACTTTGAAAGGTAGAAATAGGCAGCTTCTCCTCCTCTCCTGTCCTCTCCTGTCCTGTCCACTCCTCTCTTGTCCTCTCCCTTTCCGATGCCCTGCCATTGCTAAAGCCCCCAACTCAACCTCCTCTAGCCAAAATGAGCCCCATAGACTCCATTCCACTATGGAATCCTAAAGGGTATGGCCTTCCTTGGGCATATTAATGCAGGCCATAATGTCTTTTTCTTACCACTTATGACATGTTTTTTTCTTTATCGATTCTCTCATTTTCTCAGTAGCTTAGTACATCTTTTTCTTGTCTTCCTGATTCTCAATGTGGGTGTGGTGGAGTTTGTCTATGAAGGTCAAGTGAACCACATCACAACAAACTGTCCTTTTTTTTGTTTTGTATTTGTGCAGGACATTTGATTTTGCATATATAAAGGTCATATGTAACCTGTTGCCTCCCCAGACCAAATGACGGTTTGTGATCAGTCTTCCAATCTGCAATTACAGCAGCCCAGACATTAAGAATGAGGCAAACTTAAAAAAAAATCACTTGGAACCCTCTTTTTGACTCGTCTGGACCAATTTCCCTGTCATTGTGGTGTTGGGTGAATAAGTGAGAGGGAGGGACAGAGAGGGACAGTGATTAGCCTTAACTCCTTTTACCTCAAGAGCCATTGTCCATGTCCAGATATCTATCTACAGCCCACACTCTTAGAGATGTATAGCAAAACATCAACATTTTTAAAGAAAAATAATTCTTGGTCTCATTAGCCTATTATAAGATCAAAGCTATATGTGGAAGAGAATCTACTGAAATGTAGAGCTTCACTTAGCCTGTTGAAGATATCATTTTAGATAAAATTTGATAGCATCCATGTTAGCCTGAGGGGAAAACTATGCTAAAACTGCAGCCCGTGTAATCGTTGAAAATCCTAGATAGAAGTATTATTTTTCTTTATTAACATTATTAGCATTTAGGAAGAACTTGCCAGCTTGTCAACCAACATCATAAATATTAAAAGCTAATGTTTTTGTATGAGCCATTAAAAAGAGAAATATTGCAAATTGGTGGGACTAAACATTGCCTAAAATGAGAGTCGGGCATCCATGGCTCCTGAGACAAATATGGTTCTTCTTAATACCAAACATAACTCGTAGGAGCCTGCTCTGTGGAGGCTGTCACCCCCACAGCCTCTGCTAAGTGAAGGTGACCTTGTTAGCTTCCCCTCTCTTGACAAAAAAAAACGCACAGGAAGCTGGATGGGAAGCAGCTGGCCCACCATGTAATAACAATAATAATAATGTTGGTATTTGTTAAGTGCTTACTACGTGCAGAGCACTGTTCTAAGCGCAGGGGTAGATACAGGGTAATCAGGTTGTCCCATGTGAGGCTCACAGTTTTAATCCCCATTTTACAGATGAGGGAACTGAGGGACAGAAAAGTGAAGTGACTTGCCCACAGTCACACAGCTGACAAGTGGCAGAACCGGAATTTGAACCCATGACCTCTGACACCCAAGCCCATGCTCTTTCCACTGAACCATGCCTGGAAAGGAATCGAGAGGGAGCCAAGGTGGTGGCTCTGTGCCTCACCAGATAGGAGGGAGAGCTGAACCTGCTCTTGTTCCCTTCTTGCAGCAGCCCTCTGTGACGATCAGAAGACCGCTCACCCCATCCCACTTCATCATCGCTATCAGTGGTATCTATTGAGTGCTTACTGTGTGCAGAACACTGTATTAAATGCCTGGTAGAATACAATACCAGAGAGTTGGTAGACATGTACCCTGCCACATCAAGCTTGCAGTCTAGAGTGGGAGATCAACATTAATACAAAATAAATCATTTATAACACATGACCTATAAATATATAGGTAAGTCTTGTGGGCTGGTACTGGGGGCGAGCACAGCCTTTATGCTGGGTGTTGTGCTCACTGATAGCATTTGCAAGCATGCTGCCTGCTCTGCAGGGAAAAACTCAACAGGAGGAAGGGAAGCCTCCACCCAGGCAATGAATTATCATGGGCCTTATGGGCGCTGGAGAAAGTGAAGTGTTGGAAAATATCCCAAGTAGCCAGTCAGGTTATGCCAGCCATTTATTCATTTTGTTGCAACAAAAGGTCATTGGCTGTTTGGTAGCCAAAGACAAAGACCTAAGGATGAGTCCATCCTTATATTTCCCCCTTCCTTGGGTGACGCAGCACCAAGTCCCTCCCTCTAGTCAGACCCTTCCCCTCAAGTCCCATTTGTTCGTGTGTTGGACTGGCACATCACGTGCCACTCTGCCCCATTTGTGGTTGTTTTCATTAGCCTCTCATTATACACCAAGCTCCTTCATTATCGGCTTTCGGTCATCCAGCGGACACTCTGTGGCTGAAGAAGTCTTCTGCAAGAAGTCTTCAGCAAATGCAGATGTAAAGTTTCAAGGCTATGGGTTTATGACCAGGAATTCACTGTTGACAGGATTTCTGATCATTTGGGGTCTCAAGGCTGCAGATGGCCTTCAGGAATTTCACTGTTGACAATTTGGGGGTCTAAGGATTACACCAGCGGTCAGTGATTGGTTGTTGCTAAGGGTGCTGGAAAGGTGGATCCTGGCCTTATCAGTCACTGTTTACCTAGATGGGACTCAACACAATGAATGAATATACATATTCAGTGACAGTAATGCATATACATGAGCTACCCACTAAGCAGCGTGGCTCAGTGGAAAGAGCACGGGCTTTGGAGTCAGGGCTCATGAGTTCGAATCCCAGCTCTGCCACTTGCCGGCTGTGTGACTGTGGGCAAGTCACTTAACTTCTCTGTGCCTCAGTTCCCTCATCTGTAAAATGGGGATTAAGACTGTGAGCCCCACGTGGGACAACCTGATTCCCCTATGTCTACCCCAGCGCTTAGAACAGTGCTCGGCACATAGTAAGCGCTTAACAAATACCAACATTATTATTATTATTAAACATAGTCAGTAATAGTAATTCTACTACTAATAATTAATAATGGTCTTTGCTAAGTCCCTATACACATGAGCAGGGTTAAGGCTTGACTACAGAAGTTTCACCCACTCTCGCCCCAGTGCATGCCAGATCTGCAGCCTCACAAGTAAAGGAGGAGTGTGAATGAGATCTCTGGAATGCCACCCCCTACAGGGTGGCTATGCCAAGGTGTGAAGGGGTGGGTGCCTTAGAGTAGCACTTTTTTTGCAGTTCTTTACTTTCTTCAGGGAGGAAAAGCAGGGATTCCATTCCAAGCTGTTGTTCCTCTCCCTCCCTGATCCTTTAGTGTGTTTTAGACCTTCTACCTCACTAAAACCTGCCCTTTCAAGCTTATGTCCTGTATCTCTACAGATTCATTCTCTGTGTGACCTCATTTGGTTTAGAGATCCTGCTTAAGCCTCTTCCAAACACTTTTTAAAGAGATTTGTTTAATTGGAAGCACAGTCCTTTATAACTCTGGCACTTCCTCTCCATCTTCCCAAATGACAGCAACCCCTCTTCCCTCCCTCCCTCCTTCCCTTCCCTTCCTTCCTTGCTCTCCACCCCCTTCCCTTCCTGTTCCTCTCCTTTTCTCTCTCCCCCTCTTTAAAATTAGTGTTTTTTCTAAATAATTAGTGTTATTTTCTAATTAATGTGTGTGCAATTTGTATGATTGGCTCTCTGTGTACCAGCTGTTTAAAGGTTTCATTTTGTTTGGCTCTTCTGCATAAATAATATGTGAATCCTTGTTCCTTCATGAGATCAGAAGCAGCAGCATTCCCAGGAACATTTTGAGCCCCCAGAAAGATTTGCCCTTTCTTTTCTTGGCTTTTAGGCTGCTGTTACCTCTCTCCCTCTCCCCCTTTCTCTTCCACTACTGTCTGGCCGGTTAGCTAGTGGTTAAACCTGTCCATAAAAGTGTGAAAAGTTGCCCAAACCCATAGTGTACCAAGTTTACATCCTTCACATAATCCTGGAAATAAATCTAATAAAACTGCTCTGCTCATGGGATTCTATGCCTCCCTCATCCTCGTCCTTTAAGTGACTTTTCCCCCATGCTAAAAAACAAATCAAATAAGAGAAATTCTGGACCACAGTTTTTGTAAATCACAGAGTGGAGTGGTAGTTGAGAAATAATTTTACTTTTGGGAACAGTAAGGCCACTTGCCACCACACTTCCCACGCACTCAAAGTCCATTTTGTAAATGTCAGAAACACAGTATTCAGCATTATAATTTTCTCTTCTTGGAGGAGTTGGGGGAGGGAATTCCAACACTGTCATCCCCTGGGGAATGAGGCAGAAAACACTTAGTAAAGAGCTATGCGCATAGTAAGGATTCAATAAATACAACTGAATGAAAGAAAGGAGCCCTTAGGTAAGGCAACATAATTTGTCGAAAAATGTAGTTTGAGGCCCTGTACTTTCCTCTGTACCATCTATAATTATTACTACTATTGTATTGAAGTATTTACTATGTGTCAAACACTTTTCTAAATGCTAGGATTGATCGATGTTAATCAGATCAGACACAGTCCCTGTCCCACATAGGACTCACAGTATAAATGGGGGAGAAATGATACAATCCCCATATTACAGATAAGCACAGAGACAGTTGGGTGATTTGCCTTAGGTCACATAGTAAATGAGTGGCAGAAGTGGGATTGAAACCCAGGTCCTCTGACTCCCAGGCCATCTGTAAAATGGGGATTAAGACTGTGAGCCCCACGTGGGACAACCTGATCCCCCTATGTCTACCCCAGCGCTTAGAACAGTGCTCGGCACATAGTAAGTGCTTAACAAATACCAACATTATTATTAGTGCTCTTCCCACTAGGCCAAGCTGCTCATTATGTACTGGATAATGGATGCATCTTGGCACATCATTAACTCCATAGTCAGAGCAGCAGCACATCAACTATGTGGTGATTAGCCTCACATACCAGCTGCAGATTAATGACAGGGATACCTCTGTGGTTTGTTCAGGAGACTTAATTGTTAGAAGGAGGTTGTAGCTGAATCTGAGTTTTGGTTGCCAGATTGTTTGTATTCTGTGATAACTCCGGACCGGTGGAAACCGGCAGTGTCAAAGCCACCTCTAATGACTTGCTCGTTCTGCTTTCTCTTGCCTCATGCACAAATTTCCATTTTAATCAGCTTGGCCTAGTGGAAAGAGCATGGGCCTGGGAGTCAGAGGACCTGGGTTCTAATCCCAGCTCTGCCACTTGCTTGCATTGTGACCTTGCGCAAATCATTTAACTACTCTGTACCTCAGTCTCCTCATGTGAAAAATGGGAATTCAATACCCGCTTTCCTTCCCCCTTAGACTTTAAGTCCCAGGTGGGACAAGGATCATGGCAAACCTGATGAATTTGTGTCTGTTGCACTGCTTGGCACACAGTATGCACTTAACAAATACCACTATCATTTCTGTTTCATAAAGTTACCTCCGTTATTCAGTTGACTGCCTGGGATGTATGGAAGTATGCTTTAATAATCCCCCCGATGGTATAGAATTTGTCTCGAGGAGTGGTCGACCAGTCATAGGTAAAGACTTTCCTGTGGCAAAAGAAGAGTAAGTAGTCTCTCCCTGCTACAAGAAGGCAAATGACCCATCTGGGAATGGACCTCAGGTTTCTGGTCTTCTCTACATTCATTCCATTCCAGTAGTGAGGACTTTACCAAACAACTTTCATTTAAAAGGGAGGTGAATAGGGGAAGTACTCTTGGTTATTAGGGACCCTCCCTGATCTCACTGGGCCATGGAGTTGTCTTATTTCCTGTAAAAGCACTGCTTCTAAGAAACCAAGAGCACATGTCCATATCTGCAACTTATTTATTTATTTTAAAGTGTGTCTCCCCCTCTAGACTGTAAGCTCGTTGGGGGCAGGGAATGTGTCTCTTTACTGTTATATTGTACTCTCCCAAGATTTTAGTGCAGTGCTTTGCACACAGTAAGAGTTCAATAAATTTGATTGATTGAATGAATGAATGAACATTCCAGTCTGTCATTCTGCCAACACTGGGAATGATTCCACTTGAAAAGTCTGAATGCTGAGCTCCAGGGAATTTTAGGTGATCCATCACCCAGCTGAAATCCAAGAAACTATCATATGGGTATGATTGAGAGGGAGCCTCTCTAAGGATACAAGTCTGTAGAGGATGAACACTGCCAGCCCTCCCAGAGTGTGAAGGAGAGTGGGTACTCATTTCCTCTAGAAGACCACTGCTTGGGCGTAAACTCTTTAAGTTCAGCCCCTCCATTTAACATACAAATCGACTATTTATCAAATATTTATTCCATGTCAAACCCTTTCTAAATCCTGCAACAATCAATGATATTGATAGAGTACTTAATAGCTGCAGAGCATTGTTCTAAGTGCTTGGGAGAGCTTGGCTCAGTGGAAAGAGCACAGGCTTGGGAGTCAGAGGTCATGGGTTTGAATCCCTGCTCTGCCACTTCTCAGCTGTGTGACTGTGGGCAAGTCACAACTTCTCTGTGCCTCAGTTCCCTCATCTGTAAAATGGGGATGAAAACTGTGAGCCCCACGTGGGACAACCTGATTACCCTGTTTCTACCCCAGTGCTTAGAACAGTGCTCTGCACATAGTAAGCACTTAACAAATACCAACACTATTATTATTATTACTACAATACAGCAGAGTTAGCAGACACAGTCTCTGCCCAAAGTGAGTTTACAGGCTAGAGGAAGAGACAGACATTAATATAAGTAATTTATAATATATAATGTATATATACGTAAGTAAGTGCTGTGGGGTTGAAGGTGGGGTAAATATCAAATGCCCAGAGATCACAGATCCAAGTGCATAGATAATACAGAAGGGAGAGAGAGAGAGAGGGAGAGAGAGCAAAGAGGACTTAATTGGGGAAGGCCTCCTGCAGGAGTTGTGACATATGCAGACACGAGACAATCATATCAGACAGGCCTTTTCCCATGTGAGGCATACAATCTGAAAGCAGGTATCTTCCTCCCATTCTACAAATGAAAAAATTGAGGCACAGAGAGGTAACTTGACCCAGGTGAAACGGCACATCAGTGACACAGCTGGGATTAGAGCCCAGGTCTCCGACACCCTGTCCATGCTCTTTCCACTAGGGCTTGTTGCAACTTATTCTTAAAGAAGATTTCGTCTGAATTTACATAGCTCTCAACAAGCTGGTCTGAAACAAGGCTCTTGAGGTTCTCTGAGGGTTTAGGGTGTGGGTATGTATGAATTTCCTCTTCAAGAGGGTTTTTCTTTTTAATTGGATAGATGAGTGAGTGGTCGACATGGATTTCAATCCCCAGTGATGCAAGTGACTCAGAAGTACGTGACTAGCACCATGTGCAAAAGGAACTGAATTTATTTCAGTTGTGTATTGCCAAGATTGGGTCTGGGTCCCTTCCCATAATCAGTGACTCTGCACAATGAATGCAGGTGAAAAGCAAGCCTATTTTTAGGATTTTAGCAGGATGTATTTCTCTTGTCATTTTGGCTGGCAAATCGTCCACTGGGAACCCATGCCAAATTTGTGGGTGACACTTACAAAGAACACCGCCTGGAATGTTCACTCATGGCAAAATGGCTCTGTGTGGGCTGGTCCTTACTGTCTCTGAAGCCTGCTCTCTGTAGTTTTCCATTATAATTTTAGACTGTGAAGCCAGAGATATTGGTATCCTCCTTCCTGAAAAGGGGACTGGTAATTTAAGTTCTTTTCTCATACGTTATTGTTCTTTACATTGTTCATTTACTTGGATCCATACCATAATGGTAATACTCTTGTCCTGGTTTTTAATCTCTTCACTTTTCCACAATACACTTCAAGGTTCCCCCTTCTCCTACCACCTACACACCTCCATTCCCAAGTCACTAACTCTTTCACCTGTGCTGGGAAACACTAAGGGAAGAAAAGAAACTCAAGAGAGATGGATCCCAGTTAGATCATCATCAGTGACATTTATTGAGCACTTTCTATGTGCAAAGCACTGTACTAAGCACCTGGAAGGGTATAATATAACAGAGTTAATAATAATAATAATAACAATAATTGTGGTATTTCTTAAGCACTTACTATGTGCCAAGCACTGTTCTAAGCTCTGGGGTAGATACATGGCACACATGATCCTTACCCACAATGAGCTTGCAGTCTAGAGGAGGACAGACATTCATCTAAATGAACAATGTATAATATATAATTTATAGATACCTTCATAACCACTAAGGCACTGCAGGTGGGGCAGAGGTCATAGATCCAAGCAACCCGGACATGGGGTCCTCATCAATTCCCTTCAGGGCACTCACACAGCATCCTCCTGCAGTTTCTAGCTTCCATTTTTGGAAGCATCACTGAAAAGATTGGCTTTCAAGTAACTTTACAAGCTGTGCTTTGGGAAAATGTTTGCTTTTTCAAAATGTGTTCCAGATTTGCTGCCTATCTTTCCTTCTCTATCTTGCCCACCGCTTTCCCAGGAGAATCAGGCTGTATGTATTAATTTGCAACTTCATCCATTGGTAGGAGGCAAAAGGCAGTTAACCAGTCCTTTATGGTGTTCTCAGGAATGGACAGAATCTTAAAGAAATATGGGAGACTGTGAGAGAGACAATCAAAAACAGCCTTGGAGGGGGAGGATGTGTGTGTGTGTGTGTATTTGTGTGTGTTGGGCGGGGAGGGGAGCTGTACAATAGCCAGTACAAGAGTACAGCAAAGGGATCTTTTTTTTTTTTTTGGCTATTTGTAAAGCACTTACTATGCACCGGGCACTGTACTAAGTGCTGAGGTAAATACAAACTAGTAATAATGTTGGTATTTGTTAAGCGCTTACTATGTGCAGAGCACTGTTCTAAGCGCTGGGGGATACAAGGTGATCAGGTTGTCCCATGTGGGGCTCACAGTCTTCATCCCCATTTTATTCATTCATTCATTCATTCATTCAATAGTATTTATTGAGCGCTTACTATGTGCAGAGCACTGTACTAAGTGCTTGGAATGAACAAGTCGGCAACAGATAGAGACAGTCCCTGCCGTTTGACGGGCTTACAGTCTAATCGGGGGAGACGGACAGACAAGAACAATGGCAAAAAATAGAGTCAAGGGGAAGAACATCTCGTAAAAACAATGGCAACTAAATAGAAACAAGGCGATGTACATTTCATTAACAAAATAAATAGGGTAATGGAAATATATACAGTTGAGCGGACGAGTACAGTGCTGAAGGGATGGGAAGGGAGAGGGGGAGGAGCAGAGGGAAAGGGGGAAAAGAGGGTTAAGCTGCGGAGAGGTGAAGGGGGGGTGGTAGAGGGAGTAGAGGGAGAAGAGGCGCTCAGTCTGGGAAGGCCTCTTGGAGGAGGTGAGTTTTAAGTAGGGTTTTGAAGAGGGGAAGAGAATCAGTTTGGCGGAGGTGAGGAGGGAGGGCGTTCCAGGACCGCGGGAGGACATGGCCCAGGGGTCGATGGCGGGATAGGCGAGACCGAGGGACGGTGAGGAGGTGGGCAGCGGAGGAGCGGAGTGTGCGGGGTGGGCGGTAGAAAGAGAGAAGGGAGGAGAGGTAGGAAGGGGCAAGGTGATGTAGAGCCTTGAAGCCTAGAGTGAGGAGTTTTTGTTTGGAGTGGAGGTTGATAGGCAACCACTGGAATTGTTTAAGAAGGGGAGTGACATGCCCAGATCGTTTCTGCAGGAAGATGAGCCAGGCAGCGGAGTGAAGAATAGACTGGAGCGGGGCGAGAGAGGAGGAAGGGAGGTCAGAGAGAAGGCTGACACAGTAGTCTAGCCGGGATATAACGAGAGCCCGTAGCAGTAAGGTAGCCGTTTGGGTGGAGAGGAAAGGGCGGATCTTGGCGATATTGTAAAGGTGAAACCGGCAGGTCTTGGTAACGGATAGGATGTGTGGGGTGAACGAGAGAGACGAGTCAAAGATGACACCGAGATTGCGGGCCTGAGAGACGGGAAGGATGGTCGTGCCATCCACGGTGATAGAGAAGTCTGGGAGAGGACCGGGTTTGGGAGGGAAGATGAGGAGCTCAGTCTTGCTCATGATGAGTTTTAGGTGGCGGGCCGACATCCAGGTGGAGACGTCCCGGAGGCAGGAGGAGATGCGAGCCTGAAGGGAGGGGGAGAGGACAGGGGTGGAGATGTAGATCTGCGTGTCATCTGCATAGAGATGGTAGTCAAAGCCGTGAGAGCGAATGAGTTCACAGAGGGAGTGAGTGTAAATGGAGAAGAGAAGAGGGCCATGAACTGACCCTTGAGGAACTCCAATTTTACAGATGAGGTCACTGAGGCGCAGAGAAGTGAAGTGACTTGCCCACAGTCACACAGCTGACAAGTGGCAGAGCCGGGATTCGAACCCATGACCTCTGACTCCAAAGCCTGGTCTCTTGCCACTGAGCCACGCTGCTTCTCCATCAGGTTGGACACAGTCCATGTCCCACATGGAGCTCACAGTCTTAATTCCATTTTACCATGAGGTAACTGAGGGACAGAGAAGGTAAGTGACTTCCCCAAGATATACATCAGACAAGTGGCAGAGATGGGATCAGAATCCAGGCCCTCTGACTCCAAGGCTCGTGCTCTTTCCTCTAGGCTACATTGTCTTCCCTATTCACAGTGCTCTATTGAGGGAGAGGCTGCCAATTATGCAGTGGTTTTCTCAGCTTCACCCACGCTGTGATAAAGTTAATTCACAGCAGTGCCATCTTAAAATACTAAGCAAGAAGCAAACTGGTCTGAAGTGGGTTATTTAATGCACTACAGGACCAGACCTGGAGGATTAGAAGTAGTGAAGTTATAGTATTAATAATTTAATCATTGTCATATTAGCTAAGCATATGCTATATGCCAAGCACTGTTGTAGACACAAGATAATCAGATCTGATGGTCCCTACCATGTAGAGGGATATTTAGAACTTCAGTCCAAGGGGGAGGAAGGGTGGATTGATGGAAAAAACATGTGGCAGGGAGTAATGAACCTGGTTTTGAGTCTCAGCTCGGCCATTCACCTACTGTGTGACCTTTGGCAAGTCATTTCATTTCTCTGTTCCTCTGCGTCCTCATCTGTAAAATGGAAATAAGATATGGGACAGGAACAGTGCCCAATTTAACCTTTTATTTGTCCTAGCACTTAGTACACAGTGAGTGGTTAATGCATACTACAATTATTATTTGCTCTTTCCCAGTGGATAGTTATTTATTTGTGGTTTTTTGCTGCCACTCCTGCTAGAAATCTGGAGGCTGTAAAGTTGATATTTCTTTACAAAGTGAGTGCAAGAATTTGAAGCATTTACTTTAGATGTAGTAGAACTATCTAAGGTGTCAACCCGATTTACTTGTATTCACCCCAGCGCTTAGTACAGTGCTTGGCACATAGTAAGCGCTCAACATTATTACTGGAGTAGGAGGCGATCTGTCTGTGAGTAGTATTTATTGAGTGCTTATTCTGTGCGGATCACTGTACTGTACTAGAGTAAGTGGACATGATCCCTCTCTGCAGTGAGCTTAAAGTCTAGCAGGGGAGGCAGGTGCTGAAATAAATCAGAGGCAGGGGGAAACAATACAATTTAAAGAAATGACGTCCTGATTTTGTATACAGGGCTGCGGGGCTGGTTTCTTCTTTACTATGCAAATGCAAAGATTGACTATGCCTAGGCCATTGCATCTATTGATGCAATCTATAGATGCCATGGTTGGCAGTTATGGGACCCAGCAATCTGTATTTCTGTGTCGGAGAATCACGCTATTGAAGCTTTAGCTGTGGAAAGTGATAGATCCAATGATTGATTAGAAGACCTCTCTTGGGCCTCCCATCTTTCCCTGCCCTGATCCTCACTGGTGCATTATAGACTTTTTCCGCCATTGGGGTTGTCCAGTTGTCCTTAGCAACACAGTATCACCAGAGGTTGTGTTGTACTATGTCAAGACAGCATCTTGATTAATTATTGATGGATTGATTGATTCTAAACTTTTTGCTTCCTATTCCCCATTTCAGCTCATGACGTGGCAGCTGTCCGGTTACCCTGTTGTCATTCATTCCTTTAATCTATCTATTATATTTATTGAGCACTTATCCTGTGCAGAACACTGTACTAAGTGCTTGGGATAGTACAGTATAGCAATATAACAGATGTATTCCCTGCCCACAGTGGGCTTAAATTCTCTATGCATATGTCCTGCTTGGAAGGCTGGATTGAGAGGGGCATTAGCTTGTTGCTGATAGACTAACTGTGCTGTTTGTGGGTCCCTTGGGAACACCAAAAGCAATGAAAATATCCCAAGAGGGCTGCAAAGAAGCAGCAGCAGAAAACAAATACATGCGCAGGAATTGGGGTTTTCTGTGAAACCGGGATAGTTTCTGTTACCTCAGAGAATTGCTCCAAAAGTGCCACACTCTGAAAAAGAATTGTTTTTCTCAATTCTGGATGAATCTAGATCAAGCAGTTGTTTTCCACACTGATGGTTTTAAATAAAATGATCTTTGCTCATCCTAGACTCTAGGAGGCTGCAACTCAGTTATTAGTGAAAACTCCAAGTGGTTTATCATAAAATTATAGAAAATAAAGATAGAAACATTGGCTAAGTCATGAAGTGCTCATTTGCTCCCTTCTACATGCTTTATATTCCTTTGATCTAATGACTTCTCTGTTAGAAAATAATTCTCAACAGTCCGCCTAAAAGTTATTTTTCTTAATATCATCTCATTGCCCTTGTATTTTTTTCCTCTTGCATTATCCTAAATATATCTTCTCCACAGTTAGTATTTACATTCTTCAATTACTGGTAGACAGCATGATATCTCTTCCTAGTTGTCAGTTAGCTAAGCAGCTAATGTTGCTTTTAAACTTTCCTCATAAATGAAGTGCACTAAACCCTCCAGTCTTCTTCACTGAGGCATCCCATAATGAGTCTGCATAGAATAGTTGCTTTCCAGATAAATAACAGAACAGTGTTGCTTTTATTTTAAGCATTCCCCCACAGTTTGGACATGAGTCAATAAATAAGCATATTTGAGAATCAGCTAAGCCTTCAAGTAAATTAAGCAGAAGTGTGTAATAATGTAATAATAATGTAGTAACAGAATAGCTTTCCATTTGGGACCCAAAGGTTAATGGATGTGAGTTGACCACATGTACTGCAAGACTTATTCCATGGATTAAAATCCCTCCAGAGAAAGTCTCACATGTCCATTCACCTTAAGGGCCCATTGAGTGGCAGCTAGCAGAAGCAACTTTAAGGAGATGTTAAGATAAGAGACAATGTTTTTGTACCTGCAGTGGATGTTTGGATAAAGTTTCCTCCCTGGGCCGACCTGGAGATGTAGAGAGCAGCCCTGAGACTATCTGAGCTGGAATCATGTGCAAATGCTGCTTCAGATTCTGCTCTGGGTAATGACAAAGTACAGAGTGGTTGAGAGCAGGCAGAATGTGGCAGGGCCCTTGTGGAAGCAGCATGGCCTAGTGGATAGAGCATGAGCCTGGTTGTCAGAAGGATCTGGATTCTAATGCTGGCTTCTCCATTTGTCTGCTGTGACATCTTGGTGAGGGGCTACTTTACTGCCCCTGCCCATATTGCCCTGAGATGGCTGCTCATCCATCTTATCACCAGAAGCCAGCCCCGGCTTGTTGTCTGAGGGAAGATTGCAGGTTAGAGAAATGTTCCAGCTGGTCTTTTTTATGGTATTTGTTAAGTGCTTACATTTTTCTAAGCACTGGGGTAGGTACAATACACTATCCACTAGGCCATGCTGCTTCCATGCTTAGCCCCTCTTGATACCATGTCTATACTATGACAGTAAGGAACATTATCGATTACCAGCTGGATGCTGGTAATCTTAACCCACAGGCTATCTTAACCCGCAGCTCAGAGGTCATCGTCCTCACTCTTCTCACCATTTCTTGGGGGGAGAGCATAAAGAGATTCTTGCCTTTTGAATATTCAGATCACATCAGAGACAAGTCAACAAAGTTTTGCATTTAGACACTTTGCGCAGGGGTGGGCCTTGGGCGATTATTTTCTTTTGAAACACTTTTTCCGTGCCATCAATAATTCACTGGGTTTTATGGAGATTGGCCAATCATATTTAGTTTCCTGGATGCTGCAATTTAAGCTTTCCCAGTAAGGAGCCTCTCAAGGCTCTGCAGTATTACTGTTAGTCGGTGTCACTGGCCAGCAGGATGCCATTGTAAAGCCCGTATGCAAGGTATTTGGACATGTGATTTTGGAGAACAAAATCTGGCATCCTGCTGGTAATAGATAATGTCCTTTACTATCATGGTATCGTAATGGATACACAGCAGTTAGGGAGGGAAACACAAGACCAATTATTTGGATAACAAAAGAATCTTATGTATGTCTTACAGTCTTCTCTCAGTTATATTATCATCGACTGTATTGTTACTTTTCTGAATTTCAAATAACAAGATCCTGTTTGGGTTAAGTTCTTTGAAACCCTTAACCTCTGCTTTCTCTCATACGGTATTATCGGCAGTACACAAAATTACTGACACAAGAAGCTGCTTGGGTAAAAATGGTCTCACTTACTTTTCCTTTCTTCAGGTGCAGAATAATCCCCACCCTCGGGGGTGGGGAGGGGGGTGGGGGTGGTGTGTGTGTGTGTGTGTGTGTGTGTGTGTGTGTACACTACTCAAATCTCTCTCTTTTTCTTTCATACTCTGCTCTGTGTTCCTTTGGATTTTATTTCTTATTCCAATCTACATAGCCCCCATGATCTAACCCGAAATTACCCAAATTAGGCATTGAGAATCTAGGCTAATATCCCCTTCATTTGTCTTCTAATATTCCTTAGTGCTGCAGTGGTCAGCTGAGATGCCTCAAAATCCAAGACTCTTCTTTTGTAGGAAACAGGGAATTTTTCTTCCTAATATTTAAGGAGTACAAATGATACAGGAGGAAAGCATAGAACTGGGTGTCAGGACATCTGGGTTCTAGTCCTGCCTCTGCAATTAGCCTGCTACATGACCTTATGCTAGTTACTTAACCTCTCTGAGCCTCAGTTCCTATTTTATAATGGGGAAATAAGATACCTGCTCTTTCTACATCTTAGATTATAAACTCCATTAAGCTGAGGAGACCCAAAACTTTCCATTGGCTGAAATTCAGATGTCCTTTGCATAGTCAAGATTGAAAATGATTATAGGAAATAATTCAGATCATTTTTTCCATGTTTCTGATCTTCCTGCAAAATCCTCAAGTGAAAGAATGGGGAAGGATGGCATTTGGATTACCCATATGCAAATAATCACATCAAACAACTATCTTTAAGCAATGCCATACATTCTTTCAAGATTAAATGTTTGTGGGTGCACGAGGTAAATTAATTTTCATTTCAGGTGCTTAAGGTACTCATTTAGATGTCAAAACCCAAAGCAAACATCCACCCCGCCCCCCACCCTCTGTCCTCCCCCCTTCCCCTCCCCTCAGCGCTGTGCTCATTTGTATATATTATTTATTACCCTATTTATTTTGTTAATGAGGTGTACATCCCCTTGATTCTATTTATCTTGATAATGTTGTCTTGTTTTTGTTTTGTTCTGTTTTGCTCTGCTGTCTGTCTCCCCCGATTGGACTGTGAGCCCGTCATTGGGCAGGGATTGTCTCTATCCGTTGCCGAATTGTACCTTCCAAGCACTTAGTACAGTGCTCTGCACATAGTAAGCACTCAGTAAATACTATTGAATGAATGAATGAATGAACCTACGTCTCTTTATGTTGACTGTGTCCCATACATGGGTATGAGCTGAAAGCTTCCAACATCACAATAAATTCTTCTTTAAATGTTGGGAGATTTAATGCAGCAGCAATGGGCTTTTCAATTTACAATTGCATAGTCTCTTATGTGCATTTATATAATAATAATTAAGGGCTGTACTGTGCTATTTGTTCCCAAAAAGAAGTCTGACATCCACAGAAAAGAATCCTGTAGCCTTTCATTTCTTCATGGGCTATTTGTATTGAAAGCTTAGAGAGGAGTGGAAACACCTGGAATTTGGCCCATTTTTTTCCACTTTGACACCCATGTTAAAGTCTATCATCCATACGTCTTTGTTCCTTCAGGGCAGAACTTTTGTGGGAAGCTACATCGTGGAACAGCACATAACCTGTGAGCCTTAGCCAAGACAACCTGCGTGCTTGCACACATGACAGTTGTCAGGTACACAAAGTCAGTAAACAGTCACTGTTATAATCCTAGAAATAGCCTGGTAACATTCAAGTTTGTGCAAAATTCAGTCTAAGGAATGCTTTGCAAATGTATTTTGCAAGGAATCAATCAGCGAATCAATGGTTATTTATTTATTTATGGTATTTACAGTGAGGAGCACTGTAAGTGCTTGGGAGAGTACAGTACATCAAAGTTGGTAGACATGCTCCCTGCCCACAGGGAGTTTAAAGTCTAGATGGGGAGACAGTCATTAATATAAATAAATAATTTACACCACATACATAGTGTTGTGTGTCTGAGGGTGGGCGAATACAAATCCAAGTGCATATATGACACACAAGGGAGAGGGAGCCAGGGAAAAGACTCCTTAATTGGGGAAGGCTACTTGGAGGGGTTTTGACTTTAATCAGGCTTTGAAGGTGGGAAGTAACGAAGGAAATAGCAAGGAAACAGGAAAAAAACCATGCAATCTGCCAGTTATCTGTGGATTTGTCTTTGTTCACACAACCCTAATTAAGCTCCTTTGAGGGTAGTTGAGGGCAGGGATCATGTCAACCAAGTGTATTCAACTCTCCCATCTGTTTAGCATAACACTCTGCACACAGAGATTAATTGATTAATTAATTTGCAGTTAATCAGAAGTGGCCTGTACTCATCATATTTTGCTTTCTGAGGTAGCACTAAAAAATACACGGTTTTGCAAATTGTGCCGATTTATTGGAATCCATAGGATAAAGGAGGGATCATCACATGGAAACCATTATTATTTTCTCACTTAACCTTTTGCCCTGGACAAATCTGCAGTTGTGTATCCTTTCAAACACAGAGCACATAAAGGAAACTCTGGAATCTGTACCCTGAAAGTGGAGGTAGGGGGAAGAGAATAAATAGTCCTTTCCCAATCCACATGATTCAGTTTTACAGCATCATGAGATGATATCATAAGGAAGTCTGCTGAAACTCCTGGACTAGAGCATTTCTCTGGGGAACCCCCTGATAGCCTCCCCAACTTGATGTCTTAATGTGGTTAGTGCTGGGGTATACACCAGATAACCAAATAGGGCCCATAGTCTAGCTGAGGAAATTGATGCATAGAGAGGCTAAGTGACCTGCCTTATGTCTTACAGCAGGCAAGTGGTGGAGCTTGGATTACAACCCAAGCTTCCTGACTCCCAGTCCTGTGCTCTTTCCCTCAGGCCATGTGGCTTTCAAATTTGTATGATATCTATATGAAATGCCAATGAACATGACTTTAGGTTGAAATGACTCTCCTTGAATGTACTACTACTGAGTGATTTGTTAGCATGTTTTGTTTTTCTATCACCTTGAAAAAGGGATAATTCTCTAATTCCTTAGTAAATTGAGGATGCACTTTCTATATTTTAAAATAACTTTTGTCTTTGGAAACACAGATACTTCTTTCAGGTGCTCTTGTAAGGGAGAGACACAGTAGAATAAAGATGAACTTTGGAGATGATCTTGGGTAAACAGGAAATAAATTGCTTCTTCACTAACTGTGCACAACACCTGTCAGGTTTCACTTATCTGAATGAAAAAAGAGTTGAAACATTTATGAGGTGGATTATGAAATACATTGTAAACCTTTTCTGTTATCACTACATCAGTCAGATTTATTTACATTAAAACATACATGCATGATACTGAAGGAAAATTGAGCAATTATCATTTGAGATGAGCAGGGTTTGACAGGTTTCTATTTTGGAAGGAAGTTCTTTGCTTTGAAATGTGTTCTCAGAAACAGGAGAGCTGAAAAATATACATACAGGTTTTGGAAGTGATAGATTTAATCAGAAGCACTTTGACATGAGTCAAGGGGAAGGGTTTTAGATTTCAGTTTTTACTAACAAAAGTTAAATACACATAACGGAAGTAGTTTATCTTAGATCGATTAGTTTCATTGTGGAAATGATTGATTAGCTTTTATCTTTATTGAAGCAAGAAGGAATCATTTTAAAATCTCCATCTTGTCAACCATGGGGACCACAAGAAGATCCATATATTTGTAAATGGGTAACAGCAGATAAATTGTCTTTTTGAACAATACATAGGTTTCGTGCTGTGGAAATGATGTTATTAACAAAGGTTTATTGAGTTTGAACAACATTTGAGGCATGATATAGAACAGAATTACATTCCTTTCACAGACAGATTTCTCTGTGCTTGTAAAATGATCTGTGCACTGCTAGGAGAATGTGGTAGTTAAAATGGTCCTTTCTTCCCTTCTCCACCTTTCCTTCCCTCCCAGGCCCATGCTGTAATGAGCTTGGAAGTGGAAACCCCATACTAATCGATTTGGCCAGGAAATCACCTGTCAGAGCAGCAAATTTCATCGTTCAATCCATCAATAGTATTTATCGAGTGCTTATTCTGTGGAGACCACTGGGCTAAGCACTTGGGAGAGGACAATATACTAGACACAATCCCTGCCATCAAGGAGCTTACGAGGGGAGGGGAGACAGAAAATAAAATAATTTACAGATAGGGAGAAGCAACAGAGAATCAGCGTGGTAAACACAATACTATCATTTTCATTTAATTCCAATAAAATC
Source organism: Ornithorhynchus anatinus (assembly GCF_004115215.2). NCBI lineage: Eukaryota > Metazoa > Chordata > Mammalia > Monotremata > Ornithorhynchidae > Ornithorhynchus > Ornithorhynchus anatinus. The sequence goes on along the minus strand of NC_041747.1, from coordinate 23,313,150 downwards.
AATTCAGGATCAATTCGCTACTGATACGAAATCTATGGAATGTAATCGGTAAGAGGTGCAGCTTCAAATCCAGACCCAACTGATAGAAATTGAATCTGCAGTGTAGCATGACAAATACATTTTTCAGTTAACTATTGCAAGCATTGTGCTGATGCTTTTCAGAAGTGTTTAGCAAAATCTGAAAGATTTATAGTGGGAAGGAAGTGAGACAGTGAGGGTTCTAAAATAAGTGGGAAGCAGGAAGAAATGAAGTAATAATGTCATCTATTCAGCACCTATTGAGTGCAAATCACTGAACTAAGCAACGGGACAATTACAACGGAAGTAAAACATACATTCAGTCTACAATCTGTCAGCACCTTGGACATGCTTGGACTGAAAGAGAAGGTTCAGAAGAGCATTTTAAGCCTTAATATTGGATTATCTGACCTGACAGAAGCTGTGGAACAAAGCAAAGAAGAAATTTCTTTCAATAATCATTTCTTAAATGAGAATTTTCTTCATGTCTATATCCTAGTTTCAAATTGAAACAGCATGTTACCACCTCACTTTAGGCCAGAAACATGACCTACAACAATAATTATTAAGTTTTTTCCATTTGCAGGAACATAGAAAAATCTTAAGCTTGAAAGGACAAATGAATATCCTCTAATTATGTTTTCTATTTTGATGTTAGCCCAGTGATACCCAAAAACCTATGAATAGCTTATGGTGATGAAAAAATATCAAAAGAACCTAGCTTGGGGCTGAAGACTGTAGGTTACAGAATATGAGAATCACCTGGCTTCAGGAAAACAATTTTCAGAAGTCACTGGCAATCAATCTGTATATCTGAGGAAACCGTGTGCCAAACTGTAAAATAAATGTGTCCCTTGTTTTTGAATATGATGCTACATTGCGGGCCTATCCATGCACACTATTGTGGCTGACTGTTGTGGTCATTCAACTCCAACTGACTAATACTGGGTCTCATTTTTTGACACTTCTCTTCACCATGTCTTGAACATGTTTTTTTTTTTTAGCTGCTCTCTGGGATTGTGTATGGCCCATTTCAATTCAACACATGCAGCTATCTGGGTGTTCTGATTTCATCCATTCTCCTCAGCAGAACTGAGTTGCTGGGAGCCCTGCAGTGTACTCTTGTCTCTAGTCTGTAAGCTTGTTGTGGGCAGGGAATGTGTTTATTGTTTGTTGCTATACCATACTCTCCAGAGCTCTTAGTACAGTGCTTTGCACACAGTGAGCGCTCAGTGAATACAATTGAATTAATGAACACTGAGCCCTTGGGAAGGTATAATAGAAGCCAAACACATGTTGCCTGCCTTCAAGGTGCTTACAATCTAAGGGGGAAGACAGGTGGCCTAATTTGTCTACAAGTAATGGGGCCACAGAAGGTGGGGTAAGCAAGGATATGAACAGGTAGAGGTACAGCCAAATTACACAGATAAAATAACTGAATAATTGAATGCACTATTTAATATATATGTACATAAGTGCTGAGAATAAATAACTACTGAGGGTGAGTATAAATACATAAATCCTAAGTTTGGCTGAAGAGTTGACATGACTTGAAATATTTTGCCGAAAACCATAAGGCCGACTTCAATTTAAACAGTATCCACATGGGGGTGAAGCCATGCAGGCTAATTGCTTAGGGTGAACAGTTTTAGAGTGGGAGGTTTATTTGTTGATTCTTATATTAATTAGTTTTAACACTTTTTTTTCTTTGCTTTTCTGTTTAGACCAAGTAGGATATGAGGTTAAGCCCCAGCTGAAGCTTGTTATGGTCTGTAACTTGTAAATAGTCTCTTTTTGTATTTTTTTAACAATCTATGGTTTTCCTGTTTAGCATTTCTCTGCTCTTAGTAGCCTAACCGTGAGTACCAGCATTTCCTGGCCAATATGAGGGTCATGAAGATTGACCCAGGCAATTAAGAAAAATAGATAAATGGTCCAAAATTAGGTCCATTGTACTGGCTTCAATGTGTCGCACACAGTGCAAGCTCAATAATTAACACTGCTACTATTACCATTAACCTGATCAGCCTATTTTGTTCTGATACTATGTGAAGCAAACAGATTGGATGAAATCTGAAAGTCTCTGAGAGTCATGAGCTGGTTAGGATCCATGATTAAATAAGTTTTCTTAGGAATGAAAGGAGGCAAATCAGATTGGGAGTCTTACCAACAGTCTGTTCTTTTTATGTTACTTCTCCTTCCAAGGAAGATAGAGAAGCAGCATGGCTTAGTAGGTAGAACATAGGCCTGGGAGTCAGAAGGACCTGGGTACTAATCCCTGCTTTGTTACTTGTTTGCTGTGTGACCTTGGCAAGTCATTTCACTTCTCTGTACCTCAGCTACCTCATCTGTAAAATGGAGATTAAGACTGTGAGCCCCATGTAAAACATGGACTCTGTCTAATCTGATTACCTTCTATCTTCCCCAGCACTTAGAACAATGACTGGCATTTAACAAATACTATATATATATAAAAAGGAAAGATAAGCAGATGGAGCTTGTACTTTAATGGGGAAAAAAGACATAAAAATATTCACAACTAGACTGGTCAATATAGATAGATGCATGAATGCCAAGGTTCAACAGCAGGGCCTAGTGGAAAGAGCACTGGCCTATGAGTCAGAACACCTGGGTTCTAATCCTTACACTGTTACTTGTATGTCATATGAATTTGGATGTCACTACACTTTTCTGTGCCTCAGTTACCTCATCTTTAAAATAGTGATTCAATACCTCTTCCCCCTCCCACTTAGATTGTAAGCCCTGTTTGGACAGGGACTGTGTCCAACTCATTATCTTGTATCCACCCCAGTGCTTGGCACATAGTAAGTGTTTTAAATACCACAATTTCTTCTTCTTCCTTCCTTCTTCTTCCACTTCTTCCTCTTCCTCTTCCTCTTCCTTTTCCTCTTCCTTTTCCTCTTCTTCTTCTTCTTCTTCTTCTTCTTCTTTTCTTCTTCTTCTTCTTCTTCTTCTTCTTCTTCTTCTTCTTCTTCTTCTTCTTCTTTTCTTCTTCTTCTTCTTCTTCTTCTTCTTCTTCTTCTTCTTCTTCTTCTTCTTCTTCTTCTTCTTCTTCTTCTTCTTCTTCTTCTTCTTCTATTATCATTAATATAATGAGAGTGCAACTACGTTGATGATGAAACTTCAGAGATTGGAGGGGACTTTCTTCTTCTTCCCACCTGCTCAGTTCATGTTCTTAAGGTTGGTGAAAGGGAGGTTGGGGTGCTTATGTTTTGAATAGGGTCTCAGTGTCCCCATTTTCAACAACCAAATTATGGTCACCATATATTCTTAGAACTGATTTCTGGAATCACATCCATCTTAATTTCTGGCCTGATTCATCTAAGCTTTAAAATCTCAAGGTTCATAGCGTGGCTAATCACCATCATAGTAATGATTTGAAATAAATCCAAATTAAAACAGCAAGAGAAAAAATAGTGGAGAGAATGCATGGCAAAGTGTTTGTCATGCAGTATGATCATAAAAATTAGAGCTAGGAAAGAAAGATAGGTGAAATATAGTTCCACCTCCTGGGTACTATTCCAGTACTCTTTCCCATCAGGACATTTTCTAGTGCTTTTTACAATGCAGAAATGACAAAGTTTCTACATTCTTATAGAATCTGCCATTAGAAAACTTTTTTTCCTTTGCTCAGTTTATTCCCTTCACTCCTAGTTATATACCCATTTGGATTAACCTAAAGGAAATGACTAGTATAAGTCCAGATCCTAATTAAAGTTTCTCATGTCTCTTTTAAATCTACCATAGAAATGGAGGGCTTATTAATTTTTATGGAGGGTTTATGTCTCTGAAGGCTAGTCCTTGTAGTCTTGTTGCATAATATCTCTCTCTCTACCCCCATATTTACAGGTACTAAAAGTTCAAGGTAGTTTGGGGAAAGAATCCAGAGACTATCTGTTAAATTATACATAAACTGTATCTAAGAGAACAAATGTTGTGTGTTGTTTAGGATTTCTACTCACACAATATCAATAACAGTAAACCAGACCTATTTTTAACAGCAAAAATGGACAACTGAGTGCTGGACTATGAGAGGGGGACTATTTAAAGGGTCATATAGTGTTTTGACAAACACTGAATAAAGCAAAATGCATTTGTTTTTAAACTTGGTGATTACCAAGTTTCAAAGCTTTTGTCGCAAGTCAAGGAGATGCTCTTGAGGGGAAAAAAAAATATCCAAACATTGTTATATCAAGGCAGATGTGAAGATTTGTGTGTTTCGTTGGGGAAATTGTAGTATGGCAAAAAGCCAGAAACTCTGGATAAGGAGAGGATTCATCTTTTTTTTCAGTTTCAGTTTTAAGTTTCTGCCCTCCAAAGGAGGTCCTGAAACTAACAAACTCCAAGTCTCAGCTTGGCTTTGAGGAGAAAGGGGTGTGTGGGTCTTTTTACGTTAGTTATTTTAGGGCCTGTCACACTAACTATGCTGTAAGCCTCTTTAGGGAAGGGATCCTGCCTCCTAATTCTATTGTACTCTCCCAACTGTGTAGTGCAGTGCTCACTAAAGGGTCAGCACTCAATAAATGCAATTATTTGTTAGGAGGGTCACGAAAAATAATAGTTGCAAGAGACTTGGGTGATGGGTGGATGGATTCTGAATAGGTTTTTTGGTGGAGGCAAGGTTAGGGTGACTATTATATGATTCACCTCCTGCTTAATGAAGTGACCACCAAAAAAAGCTCTGTTTTCCATTAGTATTGTTTAGAACCCATGAGTTTTTTCTACATTAATAGTTTCTCACCAATTTCTACAACCAAATTATGGTCACTACATATTTTGAGAACTGACTTCTGGAATAATGTCCGTCTCTCTCTAGAGACTCTCCAGAGGAAGGGGACCTGTGACAGTCACAATGAAAAGGTCTGCCTGCCAACTAAAACTAAAACTTTTTACATTTACGAAAGGGAGAGCTCCCATTACTATCTACTTTTTATGTCCCTTAGCAATGAAGAAGCTATGTAAAGGTTTCCTCTCCTGAGGAAAATATCTCAAAACCCATTTAAAGTTTTTCACATTGCAGAGTCAGACTTCAGTCCCGCCATTGCCTTGCCTGGAAATATTTTGAAGAAAAGCAAAGGGGAATTGACAAGATTGCTGCCAGAAAAGGAGAAAAGCACATTCTCATTCAGGTATCGATCTCTCACTGAACCCTTTATGCCTTTTGATTATCACATGTTATTTACTCATTTAAGAGGCATGAAAACATGGCTCTAAGGGACAATAACACCTTGTATTCAATCTGTTTTACGCATCCATATTCAATGGTAAAACCAGGAACCTGGAAGATGGGTTAAGGAAGTGCTTCTCTCCCCTGGGAAATTTTCCACCTCAGTGGCCTTCACACCTCCACAGAAATCCTTGGGACAGTCTTTTGGAAATTGCTGAATTCTGAAAATGGCCCCAGAGACCTACACAGTGAAACACTTGTCAAAGGGTTATGGATAGCGTGGCAGCATCAACACTGACTCAGTCTAACATTGAGCAGCTACATATACACTGAGTTCTAAACTCAGCTCAATCCTTCCTAAGCCTAGAGCAGAATTTCACCTTTTCCGATTTGCACCTGGAAGCAATAATCAATCATATTTATTGAGAGTTTATTGTGTGCAGAGCACTGCGCACAGCGCTTTGGAGAATATGACGTAACAGAGTTGATAGACACATTCTCTGCCCAAGTTAAGTTTAGGAAGGGAGTCTGCCAACTCTGCTGTATTGTACTCTCCCAAGCACTTAGTACAGTGATCTGCATGTAATAAACGTTCAATTGCTACCTTTAATTGATGGAGAGAGTTTGACAGCATAACCTAGTGGAAAGAGCATGAGAAGGGGACTCAGGAAGCTTGGGTTCTACTCCTAGCCCTGACACCGACTTGTTGTGTGACCCTGGGCAAGTCACTTAATGTCTCTGAGCCTCAATTTCTTCATCCGTAAAATAGGAGTAAAGCACATGCTCCCCTTACATTTCAGATTGTGTGCCCCATATGAAGTGGCATCTGATCTGCTTATACATGGACCTATACGTAAGTCCAGTAATTAGCAAAGTGCTTTCTCACATATAAAGTGTTTAATACCATTGATATTTGGTGGAATACCACTATTTTAGCAGTGGAGAGTCACATGGACCACTGATAAGTAAGGAAACAAGAAAATTGGGTTAAAGAAATGAGCACATCATTGGCAGACATCTTGACCCCTTTGGCACTGGGTTAATGAGCTTTCATTAGGGGGAAAAACCTTTACAATGCAATGCTGAGGATCAACCTAGCCTAGTGGCAGGAGCATGGGCCAGGGATTCAGAGGACCTGGGTTCTACTCCCAGCTACACCACTTGTCTGCTGTGAGTCACTTCTCTGTGCCTCAATTCCTTCATCTGTCAAATGGGAATTAAGACTGGGAGACCCATGGGACATTGATTGGGTCCAACCTGATTAGCTTGTGTATACCCCAGTACTTGGTACAGTGCCTGGCACATAGTAAGTACTTAACAAATACCATTTTTAAAAAAAAGCTGTTTAACTTCTCTGGACCTGTTTCCTCATCTGTAATATGGGGATTCAACACCTATTCGCCCTCCTACTTAGACGGTGAGCCCCAGGTGGGACAGAAACTATGTCCAACCTGTAACTAGTGCAGCACTTAGATTAGTGCTTGACACATAGTAAGTGTTTAAAAAAGAACCGTAATTATTATTATTGCCATTGTGATTATTATTATATTATGTTTTTATAATAACAATGCTGGTTGCTAGCTATCCTCTTTTAGTTGGGAACTTTTTTGCTTTGACATTGTCATCCCTCAGAGTTTCAAAGATCACATGTCAGGATAACCAACTGTGATGTCTTAGAAGGCTAGTGGTCCTCTGCCATTGAAACAGCTTACTGGCCTATGGGGGTGGTAGGGGAGGAAGGAGAAGGAGGAGGAAGAGCGTTAAGGCAACACATCTGCAGGAACAGAATGGTTTCTTAAGCAGGAAACTGGCAGGTGACATGGGGCAAAGAAACCTCTCAAGATATCCTGAAATTTCTCAGACAAAACAACCCTCTTAGAGTACCAAAAGGAAACAGTCCAGAGAAGTGGCTCAAGTTGGGCAAAAGGGTAGCCCATGGTATCTCATGAGGCACAGCTACAGAAATGTTCTGGGCAGTGGGATGAAATCTGGACTGGAGAAGGTAGATGGGAGGCAGGAAGGTCAGTTTATCTTTCGACTTTATTCCTCCCTCAACCTGTGCCTGTCTCACCCACTAGTCTGTAAGATCCTTGCAGGCAGAGATCACATCTACTAACTCTCTGTACTCTCCTTTGCACTTAGTAGAATCATAGTCTGCAAGCCCCATTTGGGATAGGGGCTGAGTCTAATCTGATTATCACATGTCTACCCAGTGCTTAGTGCAGTGGTTGGCACATAGTAGGAACTCAATAAATACCATCGACAGATAGCTGGTTATTCCCATTTGGAACAAGGACAGCGTCTGTTCTGATTATATTGTATCTACTTCAGCATTCAGAACAGTGTTTGTCACATGGTAAGCACTAAACAAATACTACAGAAATGAAGTGAGGGAGGAAAGTGGGGTGGAGGAATCCCGTTATAGGGGAAGTAATCACCATAGTGCAGATGAAGCATTCAGACAAAAAGCATAATAATCATGCACTGAAATGAGCAATCTAGAAGCCACTTTATTTGCTGCAATGGATTTTTCCCTGATAATCCAGGGACATAAAAATCAGGCATCCCCGCTCAAATTAACACAGTATAGAGGAGGATCTTCTTGGCTCGAATTTCTGTGTAAATTATATTAGAATCTGCAGACGCAGCAGAAGTCTTTTTAAGAGAAGTCCTTTGTTTTTAAAGCTTAATTTTTTTCTTATTGATTTTTAATTTTGAACATACAAATCAAATTTATCTATGGAATGGTAATCAAATCTACATATTGCTTAGCTCACAATCCACAGTATTTTAAATGTAACAGTGAAATAACCAAGGATTACACAGCAGTGTAACTTTTGGAACCTGAATTTTTCTCATTTCTTAGAAAAAGCGACAAGTTCTTCTCCTCTGGCTTCTCCTGGTTCTCTTCTTACCTCTACTCCTTCAACATATTCCCTATTTGAATCCTTCCCATGTACCGAAGGTATTTTTCCATGGCTCTGATCTTTTGCCTGTACTCTCATTCAATCCATCAGGAACACTTTTTTCTTTATGATTCCCTTTATTATCTGAACTGTAGATTTACCTCTCTAGGTCTGAGAAACACTCAGATCAAACCACAACCTTCAGAACTGAGAAGCAGCGTGGCCTAGAGGATATAGCATGGGTCTGAGAGTCAGAAGGACCTGGTTCTAATCATGTCTCTGTCACTTGTCAGCTGGCTGTGTGACCTTGGGTAAGTCACTTCTCTGTCCTTCGGGTATCTCATCTATCAAATGTGAGCTCTATATAGCACAGGGACTCTGTCTGACCTGATTATCTTGTATCTACCCCAGGGTTTAGTACAGAGCCTGGCACATAGTGAGCACTAACAAATACCATTAAAAAAGACCGTGAGCCCTTCAAAGGGCTGGAACTCTAATTCCCACTGTGTCTTCTCTCCCTGTGCCAGATACAGTTCCTGTCCACAGTAAATGCTTAATAAATATTACTACTAATGCTACTGTTACTACAACTAAGACTATTTCTTGGAAAACTCAGCCCATTTCAATACATCTAGCCTCAGTTCACAAAAGTGCTTGGCACATAGTAAGCGCTTAACAAATACCACTATTATTATTAAGTTATTATCTATTTATAGATTCTTTGACTTCATGTTCACTTTTTATGTTTCTCATTTGAAAATAATAGTATTTGTTAAGCACTTACTATAGGCCAAGCACAGGAGTAGATACTAGATAATGAGGTGAGACACAGTCCCTGTCCCACATTGGGCTCACAGTCCAAGTAGAAGAGAGAACAGTTATGAATCCCCCATTACAGATGAGGAAACAGAGGCCCAGAGAGGTTACATGATTTGCTTAAGGTCACACAGCAGGCAAAAGGCAGAGCTGGAGTTTAGAACTCCGGTCCTCTGACTTCAGGGCCAGAAGCAGTGTGACTTAGTGGAAAGAGCCCAGGCTTGGAAGTCAGAGGACATGGGTTCTAATCCTGGCTCTGCCACTTGTCTGCTGTGTGACCTTGGGCAAGCCACTTCACTTCTCGGTGCCTCAGTTATCTCATCCATAAAATGGGGATTAAGACTGTGAGCCCAACATGGGGCAACCTGATTACCTTGGTTCTACCCCAGTGCTTAGAACAATGGTTGGCACATAGTAAGAGCTTAACAAATACCATGATTGTTATTATCTAGCACTTAGAACAGTGCTTGGCTCATAGTAAGTGCTTAACAAATACAATCGTTATTATTTCCTCTAGGGCATGCTGGTTCTCAGCCTGAAATTGACTCGAAAATCTATGAGGGGAAGAATCATATCTAAGATTATCTTTCTAAACCTCCTAGTGCCTGCAATGCCTAGGACCACATGAGAAATGCTGGTGGTTGATATTTTCATCATCATCCAAAATGCACTTGCCCTTTGGCATGAGATAATTTGGTCGCAATGGCCAGAGCAAGTTAAACAGATCCAGAGGGATGGTTAGGGAAATAGTATTGCCGTGTTTAGGTGACACATTAGTCTGTCTACCAAACACTCAACTGAAGTTATCAACTCAATCCATAGGTCAGTAAATGTTCCAGAAACTCTTATAACGATCTGAGTTCCTAATATATTGGCCAGACACAGATGAGTAGGTATGTACAAAAAAGACTATATTACCTTGCTTCAAAGCCATCCTGTTCCTTTGGACTTTTCTGTTTAAGCACAAACTCTTTAAGACAGCGCGATTATACACACACTCTGCCTGTCAAATTATCTACACAGTAATGTGCTCTATGAGAGAATTCTGTATGTTAAATATCCATCTATGCTTCACTGAATTACCTCAATGATTTTTTCCTCTCATCTCCCATATACTGCTTATGCAGGCATTTTTAATCTTTATTAGATACTCCTTTTATGTCTCTGGTGATAAAAACTTATTTCTGCGAGGTGCAGAATTGCATGCCTTTTTGTTAATATGTTAGGTTGTTTTTAAGACAGATCCCCGATTGTGCTATTTTTCTGCTCCTGCTTAGAGGTTTTGAAATGCGAAGGGTGAAACTGTACTGTAGAGAGGTTCCATAATAACAATAAAAGGCATTAATGTCTTGTAAAAATTTCCATTCTGAGTGGTCTGCAGTCATTTGTAACCTTTTCTTTGGTATCACCTGGCTTTTCCGAGGAAAGGATTCTAGACTGGCATTAAGTCAAAATGTCTCTTCCTCAGAGCTTCTGTCTACTGTTCCATCACACTTAATTGAAAGTGATCTAATGTCAGGTGCTTGAGTGTTTGTTGTCAGCAAAACAAATAATACAGTGCACTATGGGAAACAACATGAGTTGGGAGGTAAAGGTGAGAGTGTTTCTTTCAACATCAGCAGACTTTGTTTGGAATAAAATATTTATTGCCACCTGCTAGGGATAGATAATTAGTTATGACATGGCGTACATATATCAGCCACGGGCATTCCTTCGTAATCAAAGTTGAAATACTATGTGGCTGTTGTCATTTATTGGAGTGACAATCAGATCGGTGGAGGATGATGAGTTTTTGCTGCAAACCCAACCAATTTAGAGAAACGAGCTTTCTTACTATTGTTGGCTGTAAAGAGGTTTGGAAACTGGTGTGATGAAGTGTGTGGAAACTGAAGTGACCTGAGGAGGAGAAAAAGATGGACTGCAAGTTCATCAGGTAATTAAGGTTCTGCTTTTCCTGTGAATGGATTTGTGTATTTCTTCGACCAGAGCCCCTACTCTAAATAAAGATGCAATGGAGAAATTAGAGGATTAATTGCAAATAGGGACATAACCGAGAATTATGCATCTTAGTAATGATTGCTTCAGATATGGAATGGATCACTTTCATTTTCTAACTTTTTAGTTTCTTCTACATGGGCCATGAAAATAGCACCATTACCACTTAGAAATGACCTATCTTCTCTGTTTTTTTTCCTTTTTCCATTTGGAGAATTATCTTTCTTTAAGTCATCTCCCACTGTGTTTTGCCCATCTTCAGAGAGGCTTTCTCAGAGGATACCAATTCATAGCTATTTTGAAATGTTACATTTCAAAGTCATTCAGAAATGCTGTTCTAGAGTTAGGTGTCGCCCTCTAAATTATACAGTTGCAGTCAGTTGGAACCACCTGCAGCTGCTGATTTTTTTTTAGCGAATATTTTTTCTTGAAGCTCAGTGGAGGGTGGATCCTAGTTCCTTTAAAGCGTTCCATGGGAAACACTTCCCAGTTTCTGTACATCTACTCCAGGAAGTGTTCCCTGATTAATCTCTCCTCTCACCGCTCTTATTTGCCACTTCAGCATTTCCACATAATAATAATAATGTTGGTATTTGTTAAGCACTTGCTATGTGCAAAGCACTGTTCTAAGTGCTGGGGTAGATTTACAGGGTAATCAGGTTGTCCCATGTGAGGCTCCCATTTTCCAGATGAGGTAACTGAGGGACAGAGAAGTGACTTGCCCACAGTCACACAGCTGACAAGTGGCAGAGCTGGGATTCGAACCCATGACCTCTGACTCTCAAGCCCGTGCTCTTTCCACTGAGCCATACTGCTAAGCACTTGGCTATTCACCCTACTTTCCTTCCCTGTCCATAGCCCTTCAGTGCATATATTTATATTCTATTCCTTCCTCCTAACTGTAGTTTATTTTAGTGTCTGTATCCCCTTAGACTGAAGCTCCTTGAGGTCAGAGATAGTGTCTCCTCATTCTGTTGTATTCTCTAAAGGCTTAATTCAGTATTCTGCACACAGTAGGAGATCCATAAATACTACTGATTGATTGCATAGCTCTACAAGGCAGGGCAGCAGATATTAGTCCAAATATCTCCTAATATTTCAACATGAAAGTTTTTTGTTTTTCAGGTTTTTTTGAACTTGCAGATTGGGTCAGACACATGCTCTGTTTAGGTATTCTTTCACCAAACCTCAAGTCATCCAGCTATGCTTGAGCTGTAAATCAGTGAATCCCGGCTCCATCTCTTACCCGATGTGTGATCTCAGGCAAGTCACCTCAGTTCCCTCATGGGCAAGATGGGGATTCAATACTTGTTCTCTCACCTACTTGCTCTGAGAGCCCTATATTGACCTGATTATTCTGTGTCTAGCCCATTACGTAGTATAGTGCTTGGAATATAGTAAGCGCTTAACAAATACCATTAGTTATTATTATCTCCTCAGTTCTACTCCTTTTGGAATCTGTGAGATGAATATTGCAAAACGTTTTCCAGCTAGTTCCACTTACAGAACCAAATCCTTTACCACTGAAAAAGTGAGATTGTTCCCTGAGGGAATGTTTCCCCCCCAACCAAGTTAAATAAAATTTCCTTTCCGCCCTTGTAGGTGGAAACTCCTCACTAGATTATAAACTCTTTGCTGGTGGGTCCATGTCTTCAAACTATATTTTACTCTCCCCAAATTTTAGCACTGTGTTTGGTTCACAAATAAACTCTGAGACTTTGGACAAATCATTAAACTTATCCTTACCTTCATTTTCTCATCTGTAAAATGGGAATAGAATCCTTCTTCTCCCTTCCTCTTAGGATGTGAGCGCTGTGAGGAACAAGGACTGTGCAGTGCTTAGAACAGTATTTGGCACATAGCACTTAACAAATACCATCATTATTATGATTATGTTCTGATCATCTTATATCTTCTTCAAGATTAGGCACAGTGATTGGCATATAGTAAACATTTAATATAACCAATCGTCTATCCCATTCTTTAGGCAGTGGCATCTAGTTCATTGCTCTCTGCATCACCACGGGGATATATTCACTTAAGGCAGCATGAATATTGCTTGGATCTCTAACAAAAGGACAAATCCCAGAATGCACAGATTCCCCTCATATCACTTCAATCCGTAAATTTATTGAGTGCTTACTATGTGCAGAGCAGTATTCTTAGTGCTCGAGGGAGTACAGTACAACAGAATTAGTGGGCACATTCTCTGTCCATAACAGACTACAATATTTTAATGCTGCAGGGAGAGAGTGTTTGGAAGGGAGCTGAATTAACTTAGTGCACTCAGCTCATGAGGGACCAGATGTCATAAGCATCCTTGATCAGAAGAAGATGGTACGTCACCAGGGAAATAGCAGCAGACTTCTAACTCTGAAATCAGGGCAAACTGCTTTTCTGAGACCGATTCCTCTCATTAAGAAGCTAAATCAGAGTACTCTATACCCCGTCCCCATTTTATAAAAAAAGAGATAATTAAAAATAATAATGGTTTTTATTAAGCACTTTCCAAACACTGGTTTAGATGCAAGACACAGCCACATGAGCCCTAAGTGAGGCTCATGGTCTATCTCATCCAGGTTTTACACATGAGGAAACCGAGGTTTGTAGATACTGAGTGACTTGCCTAAAGTTACCAGAAAGCCAGTGGCAGATTTGCGCTTCACGGAAGCTTTCCTGATTTGCAGTTCTGTGCTTTCCCGCAGCTAAACCTTACTGCCTTCCTTTATGTCACAGCTCATTTTCCCTCTCCTTTACCTCTTCCTATGGGACCTTCTTTTCAGAAACAGCAGTTAGGAGGAATATTTTGGGTGCCGGAGACATCATCCTCTTATTCAGGATATGCATTTTCTCTGCAGATATGCAGTACACCACTAGGGGCCATCAGACACCTCGCTAAATGACTCGATAACCAGTTCAATTAATGCATTAATTGACAGGACTAAGCTTCTAATGGCAGTTGGGGCCAGTGTATATACCTCCATGGGATTTCAGCCTTGGAGGAAGGGTGAAAGAAAAACTGTGGGATATCTCTTTCTCTCTTTGTACACTGTTTGTAATGGAAACTTGTATTTCGGTAACCCCATTTGTTATAGAATCATCAAACACTCTGAAAAAGAGGTTGGGTGGCAAACATTTCTCTGTTTTATGTGAAGGATAAGATTGAGTTTTCACATCCTTCTGTAGTGCTCAGAGTGACGAGAAGTAATATTTGCAGGTCTCTTCATTAAACTATCCTTGATTTATTAGACCATTCCATCTCATCATACTTTCAAAATTTGTTTCTACGGACTTCGGAGCAAAGCTCATCTCATCAAATTGTCTGCAAAGTAAAATACTGAGACAATTAAAATGCAAGTTTAAATGTAAGCATGGTGCCTCACTTGCATGTTCCAACGAATGTGTAAATTCAATTAAGCACACCCTGGCTCAGCCTTAACTGTCAGCCTCCGAATCGGATAATCAACTCCTGAATTATTTATTTTTTCCATTGTTTATCCCAAATTCCATTTTTTTTAATCTTTGAAGAAAATTACAATTTTGTTATCACATAACTTTCTTTTCTGTAGGGCAATATCTGGTTGAGCAGCTTAGCAAAGTTTTGTTTACATGTTTTGTATGAAAAAAACTCTCATTGTCAAAGTTAACCTTTGCCCAATTGGCAAGTTCTTTTTTGGCCAAATATTTGAAAACTTTTTTCATTATTAATTTTTCTTTTTTCGAAGCTTCATTATATATTTTCAGTATCTTCCACTCTTCCTCCTCCTTTCTTATACGCCACTCCCCCACCCCCCAATTGAAGAGAGTGGTAGGATCCTCGAAGTAATTTAGAAGCAATAACCAAAACCTGAAAGCTGACAGCTGGAACCTGTCTTCTTTACCTTTGATACACATCTGCCCGTTTCTGTATCAAACGTGCAAAATTCCTAGCTATTCTCTAGGCATTGTTCCTCTTTTTACTTCTATCTACTTTGCTGTTGATGAATTGCATGCTGAAGAAAACTCAAATTATAGCATGTGTCAACTGACTGCCCATGTGCAATTATTTATTTCAAAATTGCAGGGTGTTCTATTCATTCATTCAATCATATTTATTGAGCACTTACTGTGTGCAGAACACTGTAATAAGTGCTTGGGAAAGTGCAATATAACAATAAACAGTGACATTCCCTGCCCACAACAAGCTTATAGGTAAGTGCATGTTGTCATTCCTAGTTCCCTAACAACATTCTATCCAAAATGGCAGTGGAAACCCAGTTTATGGACTAATTAAGCCCATCTATCACCAATGTATTTATCTATTCAATAATAATGATTATAATATTTGCTGAGCACCTACTATATTCAAGTGTTGGGTTAGGCTTACCACAGCACTTGGGGCTTTGAGTCTAAAGAGGAGGGAGAAACTGGTATTTAATATCCATTTTACAGATGAGAAAACTGAGGTACCATCACAAGGTCACACAACAGGCATGAAGTGGAATTGGGATTAGAAACTAAGTCTCCTAACTCACAACCCCGTGTTCTTTCCACTAGCCCACCCTGCTTCATCTATCTACCCAACCATCCATCTATTTCTCTGTCGCATACCTCTTCCCTCTCCTGCATATTATGGGGATTTTCCTGAAAGGTTTCAAAGAAAGAAAGTTTCAAGGGAGTTGGAAGAAGGGAAGAGTTAAGGGCTTTGGTTGATTCTGTCTACAAATGTCTCCAGACATGGTCAAGAACAGATTTCTGTTGTGTATTATACTCTTCCGGGCACTTTATGCCGTGCTTTGTACACAGTAAGTGCTCAGTGAAAACAATCGATTGATTGAGTAAATCCAGGTGAGGAAATTCTGACAGGCTGAGCTATCTCAAGTTGCTTTCTCAGCCACAGAGGAAGCACTAAAGCTCCCCCAGTACTTTTCCACACTTTTTCCAAAAGGCTGCCTGACATTTATTTCTAGCATAAAACCTCAGTTTTCATTTCCTTTCAATAACTAATTTGCATCTGGTGCTTTGCCTTCCTTCTGCTATGTCACTGTAGTCATATCCCAGGTCTGGGTGGGACGATTATTTGACACTGGTCCCAGCGTCAACATGGAGGAAAGCTTAAAGCCAGGAGCAGGAAAAAAACCACAGTAAAAATCTGGGTGTCAGGGCTGGGAAGAGCTTAGGAAGAAGGGAGATCAGGGTCAACGCTGAGCTCACAAACTCAGTGCAGCAGTCCCGGAGGTGAGGATGGGAAAGTTGGATTTGTTGCAGAAGGCATGAGAGCTGGATGGATGTGAGGAATGATGTGATTAGAATGGCAAGAGAAATGAAGATGATTTATGGCACGTTCTTTTAGTGAAATGTCCACGTCGGAGGCGTTCACGAGATAGACAGATGGCTTGCTGTCTGTGTATTTTCACTGTATAAATGAAGTTGTCACAAGTGAGAGCAACAGAGCAAAAATATATATGATTCTGATTTTTAGTCTAGGGGGTGGTTGAAATGTGCACAACCTGATGCCTCTGTTTTCCAGATTCAACCCCCCAGGCTCTACACCCTTGCTGAATGGTCTATGTTACCTCATAACGTACTGTTATAGGTACCATATGTTATGACTACTGTTGCAGGAAAGGCAGGTAGGGGCAGGAACATAGGGATCTCATATTTTCCAATGGAAGAGGACCCAAGCCACTCTCTTCTCCTTCACTCCTCTCCACTGTTGAGGTAACTGAAACTGACCTGCTATGTTCAGACGGTCAACTTGTCCTGATCCTCTTTGCTCCTTGTGAACACCGAACACCGGGGTGCCGAAGAACTGATAGCACAAGTTCTTTACTTTTTTTTTTTGGTATTTGTTCAAGTGCTTACTATGTGCTAGACACTGTACTAAGCACTGGGGGAGGATACAACCAAACTGAGTTGGACACAGTCCCTGTCCCAGTCTTTACCCTACTTTAAAGATGAGGCAACTGAGGCACAGAGAAGTGAAGTGATTTGCCCAAGGTCACACAGCAGACATGTGGCGGAGCCAGAATTGGAGCCCATCTACCGTCAGACTCCCAGTCCCGTGCTCTGCCAATGATATCTCAAGTGTGTACTTTGCCCCCCTTTACTGCTGCTGGGTTAAAAAAGTCTCCTCAGTGTCTGAGATTGGTTACACTCATTGACTTGTACCTACCCCAGCTCTTAGAATAGTGTTTGACACATAGTAAGAGTTCAAATACCATAAACTAATACAGTCCATTGCAGAGGTTAATGAACCTAAGAAATTCGATTTTTCCTTGCAGTGGCAGGTTTTTTTTTCCCCATTTCTTTCACATAGGAATGCTCTCCAACAGTTTTAGAATTGATTGTTATGGCTGAAATCATTTGGATAATGTGTGCATTCAATTTGCACAACCTGTATTCCTTTTAGGTGGTTTGTTTTGCTACCTTTGAAGAGCTGGCAGGGAAAGGAGAGTCAAAAGAGCTTGAAGGAACAGGAAGATAGGAAGATGAGGAGGTTGGAAGCGGGAGGTGGAAAGGAGCAGCAGAGTGAGGATGGAGGGAGAGAGGTTAGATGGAAATCAGGCAGGGGCCCAATAGAAACTGAACACACTCTTTCGGTTTAGCAGGCTGAATCATTTCTGTGGACCAAGAGATTTTGGAAAACTATGTCCATAGATGAACAAAGCCAATCAAGCGGTCATCCTTGGGGGATAGGAAAGCTTCTGAATCAAGCAACACTAGGGAGAGAGAGAGGTGGCAGAGGCCCTAGTTAAACGAGGGGAGGCTCCTGGTGAGAAACTGAAGGGAAATCTGGAGGTCACAGTGGCACAAGGTGAATGATGAGCTGATGGAATGGAGTTGTCTTTTTGTTTTTAAATAGTACTTGTTAAGTGCTTACTGTGTGCTGGGCACCGTTCAATGCTCCGGGGTAGTTACAAGCTAATCAAGTTGAACACAGTCCATGTCCCACATGGGGATCATAGTGTCCATTTTACAGATGAGGTAACTGAGGCACAGAGAAGTTCATTCATTCAATAGTATTTATTGAGTGCTTACTATGTGCAGAGCACTGTACTAAGCGCTTGGGATGAACAAGTCGGCAACAGATAGAGACAGTCCCTGCCGTTTGACGGGCTTACAGTCTAATCGGGGGAGACGGACAGACAAGAACAATGGCAATAAACAGCGTCAAGGGGAAGAACATCTCGTAAAAACAATGGCAACTAAATAGAATCAAGGCGATGTACAATTCATTAACAAAATAAATAGGGTAACGAAAATATATACAGTTGAGCGGACGAGTACAGTGCTGTGGGGATGGGAAGGGAGAGGTGGAGCAGCAGAGGGAAAAGGGGAAAATGAGGCTTTAGCTGCGGAGAGGTAAAGGGGGGATGGCAGAGGGAGTAGAGGGGGAAGAGGAGCTCAGTCTGGGAACGCCTCTTGGAGGAGGTGATTTTTAAGTAGGGTTTTGAAGAGGGAAAGAGAATCAGTTTGGCGGAGGTGAGGAGGGAGGGCGTTCCAGGACCGCGGGAGGACGTGACCCAGGGGTCAACGGCGGGATAGGCGAGACCAAGGGACGGTGAGGAGGTGGGCGGCGGAGGAGCGGAGCGTGCGGGGTGGGCGGTAGAAAGAGAGAAGGGAGGAGAGGTAGGAAGGGGCAAGGTGATGGAGAGCCTTGAAGCCTAGAGTGAGGAGTTTTTGTTTGGAGCGGAGGTCGATAGGCAACCACTGGAGTTGTTTAAGAAGGGGAGTGACATGCCCAGATCGTTTCTGCAGGAAGATGAGCCGGGCAGCCTTGCCCAAGATCACACAGCAGACAAGAGGCAGAGCAGGGATTAGAACCCAGGACATTTTGACTCCCAGGCCTTCGTGTTAACCATTAGATAATGCTGCTTCTCAACCCCTTCTCGCTCCCTATACTGCAACTGAAATTTACTACCCTGCTTTATGCGAACTGGAAACATTTGGAAGCTGCTCTTTGAATAGCAGCAGGAAGGTAATAGTCAGATATCTGCTTTTCTTGGGTTTTATCATCTAGTCACGTTCTGACAGCTCTTTGTGTTTGCATGTCTTTCCTATGTAGTGATAATATTTCCTCATCCTGGTAGAACTATAAATAGCCCTTTATACACATGACCTAATGTTAAATGCATTTTATTTTGTTAAAAAAAACTCTTGAGAAGACAGTATTGATTTATGGACTAATGTTTAGTCACCTCTTATGTATTTGTATTGATAAAAGGGTGAGGTTAAATTTAATGTACGCTGACTTTTGGTTCACCCAACCTCTGTCCATCTGTTTGTCCAACTGTCCACATACTTGAACCTCATTAACATTTAATAGGGGCAAAGCCTGAATAAGCAAAACTCTCTCAAAGCCACCTACTAAAAAACAAAAACAAACTAAAAACAATCAGTTAGCTCCAACTGGGATGGAAAGAATTTTCTATAAAGAGAAATGATACCCTCTCTGAACTAAACAAGAAGGGGCCTGGGGCATTTGTATGTCAACTTGACTAAGTACATTATTTTCAGTATTGCACCTTCTTGATCAGCTTGGTGCTGATTCCTTGAATTGTTATCATTTGTTCTATTGCAGAGAATCTCCAAAACTGTGCTATTGTTAGAGAAATTGGATAAGTACTCCAAATTTGGGATGGAAGTGGGGGGATGGAAGTGGGGGTATGGAAGTGGGGGGTGCAACCTGGTCACCTCCATCTCATGGCAATAATAATAATGATGGTATTTGTTAAGCGCTTACTATGTGCCAAGCACTGCTCTAAGCACTGGGGTAGACACACGATTATCAGGTTGGATGCAGTCCCTGTCTAACGTGGGGTTTACAAACTTAATCTCCAGTTTACAGACAAGGTAACTGAGGCCCGGAGAAGTTAAGCGACTTGCCCAAGGTCACACAGCAGACAAGTGTCAGAACCAGGATTAGAACCCTGTTCATTCAGAGCCGGGATTATACCCAACTTCAGCATTCAATATATGTATATATTTTTAAATTGTACATTCAATTATTTATTTGGTTTACTGTTTGTAAATTATTTTCCTTCTCCCATATCAGAGTGTAAACTCCTTGTCAGCAAGGACTATATTCCATACTTGTCCTATACTTCCCAAGTGCTTAGTACCCAGTGGCCACTCAATAATCTGTTCACATTGTATCTTTTGAGTGCTTATTCTGTGCAGAACACTGTACTGAGTATCTAGGAATATTCTATGACACTACAACTAGTATATAAATGTCTCCCAAAGTGCGGTCAGACAAAGTCAGTCTTTTCATTCTGTGCTACAGTTTTGGAAACAGACTCACCAGATTTTTTCATTTTTTTTTATAAGGGGAAAATCTGTGGAGGGTTAAAAAGGAGGACAGTGCATCCACTGGAAAGCAGAATTTTTTTCAGTGAGGCAGCATGATATTTGGATGCTCTAATTTACAATTTTCATTGAAAATTACAGTCATGAAAGGCAGGTACTAAATGATTTTAGAAAAAAGCAAATGAGCTAATTAAGCAACAGCTCTTTCAAATATTTTTGTATCTCTGAGTAACATATATATTTGTATATTTGTGTATAGATATACATATATATGTAAATTCATAATGCTGATGATAAATACGGTAAAGCAAGATAGCTTTCCAAATTTCATCACTATTCAGTCCTAATTAACTTTCAATTAAGTAAAAAATATAACTCAGGGCAGAGAGTGTAAGTTGGTGGTATTATATTTCAAGGAGTCAGGAAGGAAATCTTCGAGCACAACTCAGTGTATCTGAGCAAATGTTAACCTCCTCTCCAGAGACGGCATTTAGTCCAACTTGTTTACTATGGCAACGTAGGCTTGGAATTGAGATCCTTGGAAGCAAAGAAATGTTTATAGTTAGGATGTGGAGGTCTTGAAAAATCCATGTGGGGAACTGACATCTTTTCCAAAATGACTTCTTTAAAAATTATAGGCTCAAATGACCACATATTGCTATTGGATTGCCTATACCACTTTCCTACTGAATAGCAACATGGCTTAGATAAATAAGCAGCAATGCAACACCAGATAGAAGAGCTAATTTTCATTAATTGCAGGAAAAACCTCGAATAATTCAGTGGTAAAATTTGCAGTGAATTAGTCTGCACCCAGGTTTTTAGGCTTTTTAATGTTTATTCAAACTTCTGTTCTACTTTATGATTTTTACCTAGAGAAAACAACTTAAGGTTGTTTCAAATTGAGAAGTTGTATATAAAAGAACAGAGAATGAAAAAGGAGGCTATTTTCACTTTTAGAATCAAATCCTATATTCTACATATTCTTCTATTTTCTATGAAGAGTCCCCAAAATAAAAGGGCTAATAATATCATTAACATCATCCTCAACAGCATTTTTTGAGTCCCTACTCTATGCAGAGCTATGTATTAGCTGCTTTAGTTGCATGCAACTGAAATAGCAGTCAGTGAATCAATCAATAACATATATCGAGCAACTAAAATATGCAGAACATCTTACACATAATTATTCGTTGGGGTTGGTAGTGCTTATTGTGTTCATAGAAGAAGCTAGACAAATTGGAAATCTGAAGCAAATGATTTAGAGCATTTGTGTTATTTTGGCATTACGTGACTTCTGAAAAATCTGTTTTATTTTTCACCTACCTCCCTCTTTTCAGTGCAATGGGACCCTGAGAAAGAGATATGTATTTAGAGAAGGACAGTTAATAATAGAGAATTAATTAATGTAATATTTGTTAAGCACTATGTGCCAAACACTGTAGTAAGCTCTGGGGTTGATGTGAGTTAATCAAGGTTGGGTACAATCCCTGTTCCACATAGGATGTCACAGTCTAAGTAGGAGAGAGAACAGGTATTGAATCTCCATTTTAGGAAACTGAGGCACAGGGAAGCTAAGTGATTTACCCAAGCTCACACAGCAGGTAAGGGGCAGAGCCAAGATTGGATCCCAGGTTCTCTGAATCCCAGACCCGCACCCTTTCCAAAAGGCCACGCTGCTGACATTTTTATAGTAGGAAGGCAAAGGGAAAAGAGGACTTATTTTCTTTCCCAGTCAATGTCTGGATGCTTTGCCTCTATCCCCTTTGCCAGGAGACACATGGTCCCAGTGGTCATATAGGTCGAGATGCAGGAGAGGTGTGGAAAGAGGGGAAGAAGAAAATATCTGATCTAGAGCAGTAAACGTTGTGATGTCCACATGAAAAATCTTTGGATGGTATTGTGGATGTTTTATTCCTAGTAATGGAACATTTTCACTTGATAATAAATGCTTCCTTAGCTAGTCATGGTATCTCGGGTCCCAGCTTTGCTCTTCCCTAGACTTGATTATTATGAGTTTGTATTGATGGATTTTTCTGTCCATCACTAAATCACCCAACCAATTGAGCATGTTGCCATGAAGAGTCCACTTTCCTTGTGCTACTCCAGAGCTAGTCTGTATCTCTGTTTGCTCCTCATTTGACACCAGGTATACTTTTTTAATGCCTTGTGATGTATATAAAGGCAGAAACTTGCTAGCCATTTCCGTTAGCTAGAATTCAAGGGCTTCTATCTTTCTGGCTCAGTTGGGCTGTGCTTGTCCGGAGTTATCCCTTGGCTATATCAGAGTACAGTCACCTATTTTGCATCATTTGGATCAGACTTTGGAAACCCCCCCCCCCCCAACAAACACACCTCCCTGGGGTTGTGGGGTGGAACAGCTAGATGTAGGGGAGGCCCTGTACCATTAGTGAAGAAGGGTTTTGGGGTGGAAGAGAGCTGGGGTTCAAGGAGGGCTTGGCTAAATACAGGGATGGATTGATTACTAGAGGAAAACTTCAGAGATGAGAGAGGGAAATAGAGAAATTATAAGGGAAAAAGAGTTGTATTTACAGACAGTAGGTTCATGAATGGATTTTAGAGGGCAAAGTTGGACACATAAGTAGCTGTAATGAGGAGCAAAGAGGGTAAGTGTTTCTTGAAGCATTTTTCAGTGCCGATGTCAGAAGCAAAGTACTGGGTTTTATGGATCAATATATTCTTTTTGATGCTCTTACATATGTTCTAGGTATGTCTTTGCTGCATTTGTATGTGTGAAAGCTACATCATAGAGTACTAGTGTCACAGCAAATGAAATCATGGAGGCACAATGTTGTGGGATAGGGAAGTTGGGGTGAAGGAAGGAGCAAGAAGAGAGCAGATGACAGCGATCTTAGCTCTCCTGATCCCCCTCCTATTCCCCTGCTTTTTCTTCTTAACATCCCCCAAACCCAACTCTCTTCTCCATCCTCCTGTGGCTCTTAGGAGGAAGCAAAAAAACCAGGTGATGTATATTTTAAATATTCCTGCCATCTACATAGAAACATACAATAATCAAACCACATTTTTGCCACACTAACACAGGAGTGTCTAAGTGGAAAAAAAACACAAATAGTTGGCCATCGATAGAAAACTATAGTGCATTCCTCCACCCCTTAACCTGCATGTAATTCTGGGTCACCACATAATGATAATGGTGGTATCTGTTAGGCACTTTCTAAGCACTTATTGTGTGTCAAGAACTGTACTAAGTCCTGGGGTAGATACAGGTTGATCACATTGGACACAGGTGTGTCCCTCATGGGGCTAACAGTCTAAGAAGTAGAAGGAGGGACAGGTATTGAATTCCCATTTTTCATATGGCAAAAGGTGAGGCACAGAAAAGTTGAGTGACTTGCCTAAAACCACACAGCAGGCAATTGGCAGAGAACCTTGATCCTCCGACTCTGATTCTTCCACTAGGCCACCCTTCTTCTTTATACCACATCTTAGGAAGAACATCATAAGGGATGGAGAAGGTTCAGAGAGAGGCAACCAAGATGGTTTAAGGGGGTAGAAGAGAAGCTTAAATATGAGTCTAGACTGAAAGGATCAGGTTGGTTCAGTGTGGAAAGATAAAGGCTGAGAGAGAGAGAGAGAGAGCACATGTTTGAGGTGTGCAAAATCTCAAAGGATGGGATGGGTGGACCCAGGCCACCAAATCCCTAAACAAAAGAGAAGGACAATCTGCTACCATGAAGACTCTTCTGAGTGGTGACATCCTCCTCTCCCTGCCACCTCTAGAGGGAAGACTTACAGTTCCAGGAAACCGCCCACCCGTTTGAACATAGCAGTGGTTCAATAGTATTTATTGAGCGCTTACTATGTGCAGAGCACTGTACCCAGCGCTTGGAATGTACAATTCGGCAACAGATATAGACAGTCCCTTCCCAGTGACAGACTCACAGTCTGATCGGGGGAGACAGACGGCAGAGCAAAACAGAATGAAACAAAAACAAGACAACATTATCACGATAAATAGAAGCAAGGGAATGTGATTAGACCAGGGATGACCTTGCTAGGCTGGTGAGGAAGTCAACATCTATTCCTTATCAACCAATCAATGGTATCGAGTGCTTACTATATGCAGAGCACTGTATTAATTGCTCAGGAGAGTACAGTACAACAGAATTAGCAGATACATCCCCTGCCCGTAAAGGTAACGAACTGCAGCTCTCACTGTATTCTGTGGAGGATGTAAGTGCAAGATGGGGTTTTTCTTATTTTAAAGGAGGTAGAAGTTCAGTTCTATAAAATGGATCAAAAAGATACAGGTTCTCATCCTCCCCTGGCTTGACTACTGCATCGATCTCCTTCCAGATTTCTTTGCCTCCAGCAGCCTCTAGCCCATCTCTCATTTTGCTGCATGGGCCATCTTTCTAAAGCATCATTTTGCCCACATCTCCCCACTCCTCCAAAACTGTCAGTGGTGGCCAGTTTATCATTGCATCAGACAAACTCCTGACCGCTGACTTTAAAGGCTTCCATCTGCTCTCTTCTAATTATCTACACACTCCTCCCCTTCTTTACCCCAGCTAACGCTCCCATTCATTCAGCATTCACCTCCTCACTGTACCACCTTCTTGATTTTTCCATCTCTGAAGCCTGGACCCTACCCTTCTTTCTGCCTGGATGTCTTCTCCCTTGAGATCTTTCAGACCACAGTTCTCTCTATCTTCAAAACCATTCTGAAATCCCACCCCCTCCGGGACACCTTCCATGATTCCTTCCATGTCACTATCATTTCTACCCTTTTAGGCCACCTTAATAATTTCACACACTATGTGAAAAAAATAATGGTATTTAATTTCTATGTGCCAAGCGCTAACTAATCAGGTAGATATGAGATAATCAAGTTGGACATGGTCTCTGTTCCACATGGGGCTTGCAGGTTTTTTTGAGCTTTACGTGCTAAAATACCTGATCTCTTTTAGGAAAGTTACTTTATATCTGTCTCCTAACTGTATAGGCTGGAACCACATCCACAAGCACAGAGAAGTTAAGTGAGTTGCCTGAGGTCACTCAGCAGACAAGTGGCAGCACTAGGCCTAGAGCCCAGATCCTTCTGACTTCCAGGCTTGTGCTCTCTCCACTAGCCATGCTGCTACTCTTATATTCTCATATACTCATTTGGTTAATGCACTTTAGATGACTCATACAGCTCAGAAAAAGAATATTATTTGTACTTAAGAGTTTCACAGTGTTTTTAAATGTACTTGTCTTTGCAGACAACAGTGTGAGCTAATAGGGAGAGTCAGAAAAATAGCTAATTACCTGAGGTGAGTAACAAAGGCTCCATCCACAAGTTGTGATAAGGAACACATTCTTTGGGAATGTAGAGAAAATCAGCATGATATGAATGATGAATTTTATCATCCTGTAGTGGATGCATATTCTTAATAAATATGTGTAATAAAACTGCATTCTCTGTTAGGTGGGATTCCATAACAATTTCTCAGTTGTTTTTGCTCATTATCCTGGACGTTGTTGACATAGCTTATATGGTGTTTTGAGTGGGATCACCAGCAGAGGACTGCTTTGCTCTGATGTATTCTTAATCGGGGCAGCATTTGATTACTGCCAATGCGGAGTTTGTTCCAATGCCAATGTGAATGGCATCCTCGGCCCTTGCTCAGATTTCTCTAACAAGCTGTGAACTTAAGCAGTAGCCTTGTGGTAAATAATCTTTATACAGAAAACCACACATTATATATAGAGTGTACTCTTGAATACTGTTTATCTGTGCTGCCCCCGGATACGTTCTTCTCAATATCATCTTGAAAGGGACACATCATTAGTGCTCTTTAGAAAAGGCAGGAGATTGCATTAGAAGGGTCCTTACTCCCAAAATGCTACATTCTCTTCTTCAAAGGTCAGTCACAGAGTTTTAAGTCTCTTAATGGGAATTTCTATTGTATTTCCTATATGGCAGAGGCTTGCTGTTAGAATCACTACACTTCCAGGTCACAGCTTAGGTAACTTTGATTCATAGGCTTCTTATCTTAGACAGTCATGGTAATAAAGCACTCCACCCTCTACATTTATGTTGCCTCCAATCAGGGTTTGCAAAAGCACAAAAGGTTTAAGATTTAAAGGATCTTTAACCTAGAAAAACGCCTGAAGGCAACTGGAGTGAATGCCCCCTGAAGGGGGATTTGCCCTTCTTCTCCAAATGAATTCAGGTGGATCTTTCTAAACCCTGCTCTCTTTGCTTACCACTCTGCTGGATTACTTCCTTTTCCTTAGCAACCTCATTACTGAACCAAACAACAAAGCCTATCCCAGATCTGGAGAGCTCTCTGTTTCTCTCCTCTCTACTTGATAAAGCTAACCATTGCATTGATCAGTGCCTTCTCCAGATTTTATTATAGAGATAAATTGCTTTCTTTAGCTCTGCTTTCAGTTTCACATCCCCATCACGGTGATAGAAAGACTCTCTTGAAAGTTTAAATCATCTGCCTTTGTTGGAGTGAGGTAGGCACAAGAAAAAAAATCTCTTCAGTAAACATATTGACTGATCTAGTTAGCCTTTTTTCACCTGGATAATGATTTTGTACTATTATTCCATAAGCATCATGTAATAAACTCCACAATCAGTTAAGAAATCTACTCCTGAAAGGTAAAAATTCATATTCTTTTTCCTGAGACACAGCATTTTCATACAGCAAACAGAACAGAAATTGTAGTATCTTTGATAATTTTTAAAGGCCTACATGTGTCCCTGAAAATAAGAGTTAAAACTGCAAGAAGAATGGAATCTCTAGGGTTGTAGATAATAATATTAATAATCACTGCAGTCATTTGCCTTTGATATGGATGTTAAATTGTCACTGTAGCCCTGCTGTTGGATGAATAGAGAGACAGAATCAAAAGTACTGGGTTTAAAAAATTTTAATGGTATTTGTTCAGCACTTACTATGCACCAGCCACTGTACTAAGCACTGGGGTAGATCTAAGATGGACCAGGTTGACCCAGTATATGTGCCACATGGGACACATAGTTTTAATCCCAACTGTTCAGATGAGTTAACTGAAGCATAGAGATGTTAAGGGGCTTGCCCAAAGGCACATAGCGGACAAATGGCAAAGAGGGGATTAGAACCCAGGGCCTCTGACTCCCAGGCCTGCGCTCTTTCCAATAGACCACACTGCTTCCCTTAAGTTGTGTCATATACAATGGGAGCAAGAGGAAATAAAATCTGATACAACTGTAAAATAGTGAGTGTATGGAACAATGAAATAAATGGAGTGTCAAATTAAGAAACTACTCTGTCTAGCTGCAATCAGATCAAACACCGTTCCTGTTGGGAATGGGCTCACAGACTAAGACAGCGGGATAGCAGGAATTTAATCCCCATTTTGCGAATGAGGAAACAGAGGCACAGAGAGGTTAAGCGCTTTGCCTAAGCTCACTCAGCAGGCAAGTGGTGCTGCAGGAATTAGAATCCAGGTGTCCTGACTCCCAGCCAGGTATTCTTTCCACAATTCTCTCACTAAAGTCCTCTAGACTGAGAGCTCATTTTGGGCAGGGATTTTCACTCTTTATTGCTGTATTGTTCTCTCCCAAGTGCGAAGTACAGTACTTTCCACACAGTAAGCACTTCATAAATACAACTGAATGACTAGAAAGCTATTTGAGGCCAGTCAGGAGTTTAGTCACAGGAAACAGACAACGCTGGGACAAAAAGAACTTGATACGAAGCACCTTTCCCAGACTGAGCTCCCCTTCTCCCTCTACTCCCTCTACCACCACCCCTCCACCTCTCTGCAGTTTAACTCTCTTTTCCCCCCATTTCCCTCTGCTCCTCCCCCTCTCCCTTCCCATCCCCTCAGCATTGTACTCGTCTGCTCAAAAAACCGTATATATTTTCATTACCCTATTTATTTTGTTAATGAATTGTACATCGCCTTGATTCTATTTAGTTGCCACTGTTTTTACGAGATGTTCTTCCCCTTGACTCTATTTATTGCCATCGTTCTTGTCTGTCCATCTCCCCCACTTAGACTGTAAGCCCATCAAATGGCTGGGACTGTCTCTATCTGTTGCCGACTTGTTCATTCCAAGCGCTTAGTACAGTGCTCTGCACATAGTAAGTGCTCAATAAATACTATTGAATGAATGAATGAATGAACCTTTGAGAAACAACTATGAGTTGCCAAAAATGTGTAGATAGAGGTGGTGAAACTTTACATCTAAGGGCTTATGCGCCAAGCAGATGGTATCTGTAATATAAGTGGTTTCAGTGATGTTTAAACCTGTACAAAGCAGATTGATCCTTTCAATAACCATGTCTCTCAATTCCACCCTGAGAATAACTGGTTCATAAAGTACCATCCTCTAATGATCCATTAAATGTGCTTCTTTTCTCAAAGTTCCTTATGTCCCAATCTTCTTGGCCAGTAGTGAAGGGAGAAGTGCCAGGATAGGGCCATTGGCCACCTGAACTACTGCCCCTTGGGGAAATTTAGGGTCATGATGATGCAGGTTTGGAATAAAAATGAAAGAATGGAGTGTGACTGGGAGATTTGCAGTTTCCATGGGTTACATTGGCTTGTGGTGAGGAATTACTTTTAAATAGAATGGGAAAGGGGGGGAGTAGGGAAAACGGGTCATCTCCTATCCATCAATAGCCCAAATACTTGTTTTTCTTTAGGTGTTTGGATGGTTGATGAGCCCCTCAGTGAACAGCAGGAACTGTACCCAGACTGGTGAGTTGTTTCAGTTTGTCAGCTTTAAGATTCAGCCCACCTAAAAGACAAGAATAAGAAATTCTCCACATGAGGAAATGCTAATTCTCACTTGGAATGTATTTTGCATTCCAGCGAGCTTCAATGCCACATTAATTCATATGATAGTCACCCTGTTCACAAAATTCCTGCTGCCCTTCTGAATAAGTATCAAACAATAAAGCAGAGACATCCCCAGAGCCTCTTCCCGGTCTGGGTTGTAAAGGAAGCATCATCTCAGATGCTACATGATGTTTATCCACTAGAGCACGCAGGTGCTTTCAAGCTCCAGGGTGGCATTCTATCAGCAATCACTATCAGCATCATTTCCAGGAAGGAAAAAAAGTACCCCCTGCAGAATGTAAAGTGAGAGTTTTTGTTTTAATTGCCTAATTGGGAGTCATCTTTGGTTAGAAACTAATAAATTTCACCCAATCAAGCGCTGTAGTACAATGCTTTGCACATAGTAAGGGCTTAATAAATATGAATGAATGAATGAAAGGCTATCAATCAAGGACTTGCTGTATACAGGAAGCAGCGTGGCTCAGTGGAAAGAGCCTGGGCTTTGGAGTCAGAGGTCATGGGTTCGACTTCCAGCTCTGCCACTTGTCATCTGTGTGACTGTGGGCAAGTCACTTAACTTCTCTGTGCCTCAGTTACCTCATCTGTAAAATGGGGATTAACTGTGAGCCTCACGTGGGACAATCGGATCTACCCCAGCGCTTAGAACAGTGCTCTGCATATAGTAAGCGCTTAACAAATACCAACATTATTATTATTATTAAATCAATCAATCATATTTATTGAGTGCACATTGTGTGCAGAGCACTGTACTGAGTCCTTGGAGGAGTACAGCGTAAAAGAGGGGGTTTTATGGTATTTGTTTAGTGCTCATTATTTGCCAGGCACTGGACTAAGTGCTGGGGTCGATTCAGATTGGACACATTCCCTGTCCCACATGGGGCTCACAGTCTTAATTCCCATCTCACAGATGAAGAAACTGAGGCCCAGAGAAGTAAAATGACTTGCCCAAGGTCACACAGCAACCAAATGGAAGACCTGGGATTAGAACCCAGATCCTCCTGATTTCCAGACCTGTGCTCTATCCACTAGGCCGTGCTGCTTCTCATCTACTAGCCCACACCCTGCTCATAAGGACCTTACAGCCTAGAGGGGGAACTGAACTAAAAGCTTGGGAGAGTATAATACAACAGATTTGGTAGACAGAGTGTCCTTGGAAATGGCCTTAAATTTCCAGAGAGAGTTTGACCCTGGAGAACTCTATGCCTGATAGAGGAATCCTGATCATGTGGCTTACTTTGCTATTTCTGATTAATATTTCCCATACCAAATATTCTGAATGCACACTTTTAAAAAACCCTATATAAAATGTGGTTTAGGGTTTGCAGATATGAATTGTAGAATCAATAGTGTATGTTGTCTATTCTTGGGATGTTTACTCCTGAAGTACAATGGGTTTGTTTCTGAATTGCAAAATATTTGTACTTCAACACTGCTTAAGGTAAATATTTTTCATCCCTTTCTATTTAGAAGAGATTCCATACATAAACCTAGGTCCTCTATGTAGAGAGGCTTGAATATGATGATAAATGAAACCTTTTTACTGCTCTTTACCCTAAATGAAAAAGGTACCAGGACATTGATTGCAACTGTAAATAGATCTTTCTTGTTGATTACTCATCATGAAGAAAGCTTAGCAGCAGTATATGCTATTTTCACAATAATATGCTACTTGGTTTCTTGGTATTTAAAATGTATATGAAAGAATTTATATGGTATGAAGTCAGTACCTATCTCTTGTGATCAGTTGGCAAATGCGAGACCCCTTCTATTTTCCTAATGATGCAAACACTGTACTATGTCCTTTCTTAAAAAATTTTTCCTTTAAATTACTGTTAGCGTATAGGAAAAATCGGTACGAATGCAGTTCAAACCAGACAGGGCAATTCATGACACAGTGATTTTTAGACTTCGACATATCTTAATCCTATCCTATCAGTACACATACACTTCTGCTCTCTCTCTTTCACACACAGACACACACACACAGACATACACACACACACACATAACCACCATATTTGAAGAAGATACTGGTAGCAGCAAGACTCTTTCCACAAATGACCAAGGACACCAATAATTGGGGTGGGTGGTGATAGCACTTGTGAATACCAGAACCCAAGACACATAATAATAATAATAATAATAGTGGTATTTGTTAAGCACTGACTATGTGCCAAGCACTGTTCTAAGCACTGCGATAGATACAAGGTAATCAGGTTTTCCCACGTGGGGCTCACAGTCTTAATCTCCAATTTACAGATGAGGCAACTGAGGCACAGTGAAGCCAAGTGACCCACCCAAGGTCACACAGCAGACAAGTGGCGGAGCCAGGACTAGAACCCACGACCCCTGACTCCCAAGCCTGTGCTCCTTCCATTGAGCCACGCCACATTGCAGAGAAACCAGGAACTGTGACCTACCTGATTATTAACAATCAGTACTGTTTATTCAGGAGTTCAGCAGAGCACTGTGCTGATCATTACAATAGAGTTGGTAGACATGAAAAAGAAGTTAATGTTCCAGTAGGGAATGCAGCATTAAAATGAATTACGGATACAGAAAGATAATTACAAATAGCGAAGCAGCATGGCCTAGTGATTGCAGCGCAGGCCTGGGTGTCAGAAGGACCTGGGTTCTACTCCCAGTCCCACCATTTGCCTGTTGTGTGACCTCCGGCAAATCACTTCACTTTTCTGTGCCTCAGTTCCCTCGCCTGTAAAATGGGGATTAAGACTGTGAGCCCTGGATACAGGGACTGTATCCAACCTGATTGCCTTGTATCTACCCTAGCACTTAGAATAGTGATTGACACATGCTAATCACTTAACAAATACCATCATTATTATTACTGTGAACTGACAATTTGGAACATCTTTGTAAATCCACAGAATTCTCCTGGACATCGAAATTTCTCTAGGGGACCCTGGACTCCCCTCAATTGGTCCTGGGCCATTTTGCTTCCTTCCTAGGTTCCTTAGAATTTGGGCTTATTTCTGGGCCAAGACACTCATCAAGGGAACCAGGGAGGAGGGAGGATGGGAGTGGAAAATAAAAAGATCAGTATAAAGGCACAGGGTTTTGCATTCACACCAGACATGTGACAGATCATCTGTCTACCCCTCTAGACCGTAAACTCCTTGCAGCCAGAGGATGTGTCAGTCAACTCTTTGTAATTGTAAGAACTCGATAAATGCCTCTGACTGATTGTTTTAAAACAAGACAACTGGCTGCCCTAACACTTCTATCCTTGGGAAGGTCACTTGCTACAGCTTCCACCTTAGTGTGGCTGATTCCCAAGTCAACCTCTCTCCATCTAGGCCATCTTGCCCCCCAGATATCGCCACTTGGAAATTCCACCTGCACTTCAAACTCAACACATTCAAAACTAAACATCTCTTCCTCCTTCCTAAACACCTCCTAACTTTGACAACTCTGTCGAGAACACAGGTGTTCTCTCTGCCTCAGGTGCCGGAAACCTGGGTGTCATCCTGGCCTTCCCAAAGCTGTCCGTCATAGGTGAGAGGGTCATCATCGTCCGCCGAGTCAGTCACCCCTGGGAAAGCACGGTTACAGAAAACTCACCTGCCCCCCTCTCAGCCACCAATACCTTCCTAAGGCTTCGTCTAAAACCTTTCTCTTTCCATTCTGAATTGAAGGAAAACTGAAATCACCGAGACTTCTCACCGCAAACTGTCGACATTTCTTGTCCTTCTTGATTGTTGCAAATCCTCAACTTCTTCTCCTCCTGTCTCCTCCTTATTATCTTTGCCAACCTGTGATTCAAGTAATTCCTTTATGGTTGACTTTCTGTCCAAGCCAGTTTTCCTTGTCTCTCATCGTTTCCTCACTGTCTTTTTCAATGGTGCAGCTTCTTCCACTCTTTTGGTGTAATATTTAGGACTCTGCCCTCTGCCCATCTGTTTCTTCCCGCCCCCCCCCCATCTTTAACAGCGGCAGGTCACTCTCTCACATTATTACCCACTCTGTGTAGAGACTCTTAAATCTATGATTCTGAAAAACACCTTCTTGGAACCCTTTCTGAATTCACAGTAGAGAGATTCCTCAGGTTTCTCTTGGGTGCTGGGCCACTATATCATATTCAAACTGGTCTGGTCAAATCAGTTCACTTTTCCCTTCTTTCTCCCTGACTGCATTTCACTTCAGTTCTCTCACATACAATTACTTTAATCTGTCTCTCAGGAATGCTATCTTAGGATTTCTCTGACTCATGTCCTCTTCCTACATCTGAGCCGTCACTGAAACCCCCTGCTTTTTTTTTCCCCCCAGTATCTCTACAATCTGTTCTTTCTCCCCATCTCCAGAGCTAAAATCCTCTTTCATGCTTTGGTCACCTTTCATCAGTATTTTTCTAATCTTCTCATCCTCCCTCTTCATATCCCCTCTCCCCCTATTCTTCCATGCAGTCAAATTCATCTCTTGGTTCCCTGCTATTTCCACTGCTGGGGTTACAAGCAGCCCTCAGGACTTCACATCCCTGCTGAATCAAATTAAAATGACCTTCTCTTCACCACCCTGCCTATTTCTTTCATCTTAACCTTCCCACTCAGTTGCTGGCTCTTTTTGTTCTGGCCAAACATGTCACTAATTTTTATTTTTTCTGATTCCACATTTCCACCTCCAGTATATCCTTCCAGACTATCCTTCATGTAGGAGAGCGATCCCTTACTCTGCCACAGAAGGGAGGCACCATGGCCTAGTGGAAAGAGCATGGGACTGGAACTTATTAGAGCTGGGTTCTAATCCTAGCTTTGCTGCTTGTCTTCTCACTGTGCCTTTTTCTCCTCCGTCCCACCGTCAACCTCTTGTTTGAGCCCTTCCTTCTTGCCTGGAACTCCCTCCCCTTTCTCATCTGGCAGATGATTACTCTCCCCATCTTCCAAGCCATTCTGAAATTAGATCTGCTTTAGGAAGACCTCCCTGATTAGTCACTCATCTCTATGCCCTTATTCCCGCCCTCTATTCCACAGGCCATTTCACCGTCACCTTGAGTACCCATTCCCCAAACATATAGCACTTATGTACATATCTTTAAATTCTGTTGCTTCCTCTCCCTTGTAATTTACTTTAGTATCTGAATTCCCCGGCTGGATTGTAAGCTCTTCAAAGGCAGGGATCATGTCTACCAACTCCATTGTACTCCCTCAGGCCTTCTGTAGAGGAAGCACTCAATAAATATTATTGATTGATGGACTTCACTTATCCAAGCCTTAGTTTCCTCCTCTGTAAAATGGGAGTAAAAAACCTGTTCTTGCTCCCTCTTAGACTGTGAGCCTCCTGTGAGACAGGAACTGTGTCCAATCTGATTATTTCTTATGTGCCCTCCAGGGCTTAGCATAGTGCTTGCCACATAGTAAATGCTTACAGATATCATCATCATGAAGAAGGACCAGCTGTTCCGATCTAGAGGTCATACCAGTAACTATCAAAGAATTAGCTGGTAGTTTTCTGCAAGTGAAATGAGCAGACTGCTGTCAGATGTCCATGATGTGGAGTGGAGAGGAGTCTCCTAGCAGTTCATCCTCAAGAAGCAAAGAATACTGAAGCTTGATTAGGAACTGTTTTCCTTTCTGGCCAGGGTTCTTCACAGCTCCTTCTCCCTAAAGCAGTTTCCTACAGGTAGCCGACATGTGATTCTATTATCTCTCAAAGCACTCTGCTATTTCACATCTCAGTGACACTCTCTTCCTAAATCAATGTTTGACCCTTAAAAGTGTCCAGCAGTGGAACTGCTACTCTAGAATATTCATGACTCCAGTTCTCCTCATGTCATCAAACATCTAAAATAGCTTTGGTTTCCTTTATAGTGCCCCTGTTGGTTTCACTTAGAGAATACACCTCTGACCCTGGCGTACTGTACAGTAACCCAGCACACCATTAGTATTCAAAAAATGAATTAAAAGCAGTCATGTCACTTCATGTTTCAGAAGCTCCAATGCTAGTACATCATCTGAAAATAGGTTGGTATGTAGCCATGTAGTTCATAATGACATTTATTAAGAGCTTACTCCGGGTCAGCACTGTGTTAATCAGTGTTACTGGAGTATTTTACTATATGTAGAGCACTGTAATAAGCACTTTGAGGAGTAGGGTCCATGACTAATTCCCACTTGTACACTCTTTCCCAGTGCTCAGCAAACAGAAAGTCCTTAATAAATACTGTTACAACTATTACTACTACTGTAGAATTGGAAGAGATGATCCTGCCCCCGAGGAGCTTCAAACTTAGTGGAGGAGCACTTAACATCAGATGTAGGCCACATTATGAAAGCACAGTACAAAATTGAGCTAATAATTGTGGTCTGTGCTTAGTAGGTGCCAAGCTCTATATTAAGCATTGGAGTCCATACAAGGTAGTGAAGTCAGACACCAGGCCCTGCCCCACACGGAGTTCACAGTCTAAGGGAGAGGGAGTACAGGTATCCCCATTTCACAGATGAAGGCCACAAGGCACAGAGAAGTTAAGTGACTTTCCCAAGTTCACAAAGAAGGTAAGTGGCACAGTCAGGATTAGAACCCAGGCCTATGCGCAGGCCACTAAGCCACACTGCTTTAAAAGAGAAATGAGGTATTAACATTCTGTGAGCCTTTGACTCACCTGCATTATTCTTCAGGCAGAAACCCTTTGGTAACGCTCTCCAGCTGTGTTTGAGCTGGGCACGTTTTCCTTCTCTGCAGAGAGAGGAATAAGGGAATGGTCAGGTTGTCATGGTAAGTGCCCTTCCCTTGGCCGATTCAGTCAACAAGGAATAATAATGTGCTTGACCCCTGGTGATTAACCTTGGGATCAGCACCCGGAGGGGAACAATTACACCACTGTCCGACACCAGTTATGTTCCGGACCTGACTAATCATTTAGATCCGGTCATCTACGTGCTAAAGGGGAACATTAGAACTGAGAACGGAGCAAAACCCAACAAGCAGGAATCCATTGCCCAGGAAAAATAGACCCCACTTGGCTTGTTAAACTGCATTTTCATTGCCCTTTCCCTGGCTATGATCCCATGCTATTTTCCATGGTGAGTGAGTATTTGCATGAGTTATAGCATGGAATACAAATTTTCTCTTGAAAGGTTTTTCATTTCAAAATGTGCTGTGCTGTTCCATGAGGGCTCTGATTAGGTGGCTAAT
The DNA here is from genome assembly GCF_004115215.2 of Ornithorhynchus anatinus. Taxonomy (NCBI): domain Eukaryota; kingdom Metazoa; phylum Chordata; class Mammalia; order Monotremata; family Ornithorhynchidae; genus Ornithorhynchus; species Ornithorhynchus anatinus. The sequence continues at coordinate 23,276,958 of NC_041747.1, read as the reverse complement.
GTAATTGCCTTTTATTACAGGTCAACTGGTACCAATTCTATCACCAGTAATAGAGAGGAGAACATTAAGATAAAGCTGATTGAGAGAAATCATTACAGTTTATTAGCACAAACATCATTCATTTTCCAGAATTTGCACTAAATTAATTTTCTCAGGTATTTAGGAGAAAATATGTCAGCTTTAAGTTTTTTCCAGCCAATATACCTTTTTTTTAAATTCCACTGGGATAAATGAAAAATAATCCCTTAGTCCAGAATTCACACTAAATTCTCATATAGGAGAAGCTAATTCACATTTATATATTTAGAAGTGGAAATGGCCTGCTAACTAATTATACTTTAACTCTTTTGTCAGCATGATCAGATAATCAGTCAATTTAACTGATTCTCATGGAACAGAGAAGCAGAGGATAATTTTACGTCAAGCCCATTCAAAATGTTAAATCTGTTGTACTCTAAAGCAAGGAAGGCAAGGCGTGTTATTTGTGCTGCACAATCTGTACCCACAACTTAATTCCGTAGCAATTCCAAGCAAGGGACCTGTTTGACAAGATTTCCTGGGATTCTGTCCGGAGGAATTGTGCTTGTTTGATCTGTAAGTGACTAGAGAGAATGCTAGAAGCCCATTGAGGGGAGATGAAAGGACAGTAGTAAGTGAGTGCATTTCTTTCTGAGCTGCGGGGACTCAAGTGGTTTCTGATATGGATTCTTATCTCTGTTCATCAGAAAGCAGGCAGGGCAGAAATTATTCTCTAGGTGAATCACCAGTGCTGAGAATAATGTATAAAGTCAACTCAGCACACAGGAGTTTTAACTCAAAACTCCACGTCAGGCAGCTCAGTTGCAGCCAGCTGCTTTGTGAAAGAGAGGTGACCCTGGACATTTTTCCAATTGGGTTCTTAGAGCGCCAGTGTTCCCAACACTAATCATCATCATCAATATTCCTCCGTGACTCAAAGCGGGGCCAAAGCAATTATTCTTCCTCGCCTCCCACTCCACCCCAAGTCCCACGCAACCAGAGGAGTCTAGTTCAGGTCTCTCCTACGCAGTTGTGATCAGATGGCGGAAGGAATCATGCTGAGATTAAGCAAGGACAGGAATCATCACCTGGATGAAATTCTATAGATCGCCACCTCCCCACTATGCCCCAGGATTGACTTATTGTTTCAAACTCACTTATCTGTACAGACACAGGAAGGTAGCAAGTCTTTCTGAAGGTCTAAACTATTCCTGATCCAGGCAGTTCAAGTTTTGCTACCAAGCAAAAACTCCTCACTCTTGGCTTCAAAGCTCTCCATCCCATTGCCCCCTTTTACCACGCCTCCCTTTTCTCCTTCTACAGCCCAGCCCACACACTCCACTTCTCTGCCACAAACCTCCTCACTGTGCCTCATTCTCTCCCATCCCACTATCGACCCCTGGCCCACATCCTACCTCTGGCCTGGAATGCCTTCCCTCCTCAAATCCACCAAACAACCACACTTCCCCCCTTCAAAGCCCTACTGAAGACTCACCTCCTCCAAGAGGCCTTCCCAGACTAAGCCCCCCTTTTCCTCAGCTCCCCCCCCCCACTCCCCATTACCCTGACTCGCTCCCTTTCCTCTATCCCTCTCTCCACCCCACAGCATTTGTGTGTATATGTACATATCTATAATTCTATCTATTTATATTATTGCCTGTTTACTTATTTTGATATGCATATCTATCTATCTATCTATCTATCTATCTATCTATCTATCTATAATTCTATTTATATTGATGCCTTTATACTTGTTTTACTGTCTCCCCGCTTCTAATCTGTAAGCCCAGTGTGAGCAGGGATTGTCTCTTTATTGCTGATCTGTACTTTCCAAGCACTTAGTACAGTGCTCTGCATAGAGTAAGTGCTCAATAAATATGACTGACAGACTGAATGAAAGGGGTTACAGCTACATTGGTGCAATGTCACCTTTTACAGAGGAAATAACCTCAACACTTGGGTGTAGACATTTATTCAACTGCTCATTATTTGTTTTAGTTGCTCTGTTTTTAAATACTCTATGGTTCTAGGCCTCATGAGAATGTAAGCTTCTCGTGGGCAAGGAAAATGCCATTGGCTTGCTCTCTACTTACCAACTTCTTAATACAGTGCAGACACCCAGTGAGTGCACAGTAAACATTATTACTACTAACATTTTGAAATGGTATTTGTTAAGTGCTTACTACTTGTCAAAGACTGTTCTAAGCACTGGGGTAGATAAAAGTTAATTAGGTTGGACACAGTCCCTGTCCTGCATGGGGCTCACAGTCTAAGGAGTAGGGAGAACAAGTATTAATTCCCTATTTTTCAGTTTAGAAACTGAGGTCCAAAGTCACACAGCAAGCAATCAGCAGAGCTGGGATTGGAATCCAGGTCCTCTAACTTGCAGACCTGTGCTCTTTCCTCTAGGCTATGCTGTTTCTCTGGTTGGGTAAATGGAATGAAGAGGGCTAATTGGAAAGATAACAAGTGTCAGTGCCTTGATGGTCATCCTAGTCTTCCCAACCTACAAAAATGAGCTATTTGAGGGAATCTCTGCAGACCTGTTCCCCTCAAGGAATGTGCTAGGTGATTTGGTGGGGAAGGAAGAAACCTTCAACCCTGAAAGCAGAGCCCCAGCCATCATTCCTCTCCTGTGCAGCTAGGATTAGGACCCAGTTAATTAATCATATTCATTGAGAGCTTACTATTTGCAGAGCACGGTTCTAAGCACTTGAGAGAGTACAGTATACAGAGTTGGTAGACACATTCCCTGTCTCCACAATGAGGTTACATTTTAGATGGGGAGACAGACACTAGTATAAATAAACAAATTATGGCTATGTAGGGGATGAGGTAGGGGGTGAATGAAAGGTGAAAATCCAAGTGCAAGGGTGAGGCAGAAGGGAGTAGCAAAAGAAGAAATGAGGGCCTAGTTGGGGAAGGCTTCTTGGAGGAAATGTGCCTTCAGGAAGGCTTTGAAGGTGAGGAGAGTGATCATCTGATGGATAAGAAGAGGGAGGGCATTCCAAGCCGGAGGCAGGATGTGGGTGAGAGGTCGGTGGTGAGAAAAATGAGAATGAGGTACAGTGATTTGGTTGCCATTAGAGGAAGGAAGTGTGTGGACAGGGGTGTAGTAGGAAATCAGGGAGGTAAGGTAGAAGGGACAAGTGATTGAATGCTTTAAAGTTGAGGGTAAGGAGTTTTTGTTGGATGAAGTTCTGCTGGTTCCAAGAGCCATGTTCTTGCCATTAGACTAAAGAATATAAAATGAGCACAACCTGAAGCAGACCCTAAGTTACGAACCACTCTATTCCAAGGAAGCCCCTGCACCAAAATCAAAGTTTTTACATTTGGGCACAGAGCGGAAGGCTGTCACTGAATTCTGCTGTCTTCCACTGGTGAATGGATAGACAAGAAGTTAGGAACCAGAATTAAAGCAGGGAGAATGATCTTTGGGAAACTGTCACCAAGCGAGACAACATCAAAGTTCAACAACCGAAAGAAGATATTCAGAAGAGCAGTCACCATCTAAATCATCATCACAGCAACTCTCTCCACCCACACAGCTTGGCTGGTTGGGATATGTAAAGAGAATGGAGGCCAGCAGGATACCTAAACTGCCAGTGTTCATTGAACTACAGGATGGTGGCCACAAGCTGGGAGAAAAGAAAAACCATTTAAAGACACAGTGAGGCACCACAGCAAATGATGCACCACAATAGCAGGTGGCTGGAAGAAAACAGCCCAGCCCAGCATGCAACAATCAAGAAAGAAGGAGGAGGCCTCTCCTTGAGCAGAAGCTTTAATAAAAAGGTAACATAGAGAAGAAAAATCATAAAAGCATCCATCTTTCTGAAAAGCAAATACTCTCACCCAGCCCAAGATGGTATTTAAAGGTACACAGCCAGAACTTGCCTGTCCCACCTTGCTTCATTTTCCCCCACTCCTGCACCAATGGATAAAGCAGCCTAACCCTTAAACGTGACAGAAAATTGCAAATCGATAATGTCCACCTCGTATTTATATTCTCTTTAGGCTCGTTGGGAATCTGGGTTAGTGAGGAATCTTGAAGTTATTTTATGTTTCCAAAGTGCTTTCTCATGAATTATCTCATTTTATCATCACAACAACCCTATGAGGCCAGGAGAGGCAGGGATTATTATCCCCATTTTACTGATGAGAACACTGAGACCCGATTTTCCCAGCAGACCTAAGGCAGATAAGGGAAGGCTTGCCTCTCAGTTCCATGGTTTTTCCAGTAAACCTCGCTACTCTGTATTCCTTTCACGAGAGATTCAGGGAGCAGAAGGAAAGCAGTGGAGATAATCGGGAGATGGGGTCGCTGAAGTTAAAGGAAGCCTTGGTACTTAAATCCTGAAAGGTCAGGCACAGGAGTTAACTAGCCCTGGACTTAGATTTCATTTCAGTTCAGGAAGAGACAGAAAATATCACAAGGCTAAGGAGAAACCTCTCTAAAATTACTTTTAGCACTTGGAAATTGGAAAGACAATTAGTACTTTTAACTGTGAGGCAAAGCAAAGCCCTAGAGAGGCAACTCGCAGAACACAAAAACACATAAAACAGAACTTGGAAGAAAGGAAGTAAAAACTAAAGGAGAGAGTCCAGAGAGCACTTGAGCAGCCCCGCAAGTTAGACTGAGAAAGGTAGAGGAAGATGGAGAATAGGGAGTCCTTATGTGACATTGCAGTGCATTTTGAAGAGAAAATCCCCTTTTCTCTGGGTATCTTAAAAATCTCTTTAGTATAGAGCAGTATCACTGCAATCTGTTGTTTATCTGGAGAAGAATTTGGTAGGGAATGGAAGGTACACACTTGGGAACATTTACCCTAAGAAAAAAAATAATCATGAAACAGAGGGAAAGAAACATCTGTGCATTCTGGAAGTGACTTCCAGTTGTTTGACTTAAGAGGGAAGAAGAAAAGGACATTAAGAGTTTAAGAAATAAATTCAGAGCCGATGCCATCAGGGCCAGACTGATGAACTGCCTTGTGAGAATGAAGCAATTTCTGGACTTGGGTCAGGGGACTGAATAGGCCCTCAGATTGTGGTTCTGTCTGCACATATGCTTATTGGCTGAAAATGTTTTTTCTCTTCAAAAAGGTGTAAGTTCTTCCAGGGTAGGGGTGAAGCAAGAGTATAATCAGTACTACTGACCGACTGACTGTATACAAGGGATCTACAAGGTGAAGTATGCAACCCATGGGTTTGAGGACAGGGAAAAGAGAAGCAGTCCCAGAGTCCAAACCTTCTGAGGTGGTTCACATAGAGTTATTCTCTTCCTGTAAGGCTGAAGGAAAGGAAAGTCTGCTGGACAGAGGAGCAGTGTGGCCTAGCGGAAAGAGCACAACCCAGGGAGTCTGAAGACCTCACGGCTCTACCCTTTACCTGCTGTTGGACCTTGGGCAAGTCACTTAGCTTCTCTATGCCTCAATTTCCTCACCTGTAAAATGGGGATTCAATGCCTTTTCTCCCTTCTACTTCAACAGTGAGCCCCAAGTGGCACAGAGACAATGTCCAACCCAATTCAGTTGTATCTACCCCAGTACTTCAAACAGTGTTCGACACATAATAAGCACTTAGCAAATGCCAGAGCAGTAGCGATGTTGATGATGAAGTTGAGATTTTTCAGGTCCCAGACTGGTCATATCTCATCTAGTTCCTTAGCATCATAACAAACACCTGATTGATCTCATTGAAATGTTAAGTAGAAACGTTTCGGCTCCTACTTTGGAAATGCAGTCCAACTCTAAAAAGTTATATGCACCTTCTCAAAGCGTTTGTTTGCTGTACGGACCTTATGTCTCTATTTATGCTAAGCCATGCTGGTGCCCTATTGAATGTTGAAATGTATTTATGTACTGACAAACTCACTGCTGCCAATTTAACGAGAAAGGGCTTTTCACTCTAACTCGCCCCTTGGCAAAAAATATGTTAGCCAAGAGAATTTTCAAATATTACAGCATAACAGCATGCACCTTCTCATCTGATTCACCAAGGGGTTAACCCTTGACCTTCCCATTTAGATTTATTATACATGAAAACAAAGGAAATCTGTTACCTCCAGCTTCTACTGAGGCAGTTCATTCACATGACACACTTGGCAGGTTAATTTGACTGTGACTGATTTCACTCCTTGAACAATCATTTCAATGGTATGTAGCCCCTACAGTCGAAATGATTTGAGAATGCTCAATTTACAGTTTTCTGTAGAAGGCAATTATGAATCAGAAATGGCCAGGAGCCATTTTCCTAAATCTCGTGATCACTTTTCTGATGCATTAGTTGATTAATACCATTGTTGGGGTGTGGTGGGAGAGAAAGATGGCAAATAATCTTCAAATGCTTACATTTTAAAAGGTCTAGATTCAGTGCTGTATTACTCTTGGTCATCAATCAATCCATGGTATTGAGGGCTTACTCAGTGCACAGCACTGTACTAGGCAGTTGGCAGAGTACTATTCAGTAGGTAGACACAATCTCTGCTCTCAAGGAGTTAACATTTATTAGCCAATTGCCATGTAGTCTTTGTAGATGCTGGGCATCAAAAGGGGTATTGTCCATAAAATAATTCAAGATGGCTGAAGAGGCTTTGGAGTTAAAACTTGGTTTGGGATTTTCTTTCTCAGGGGCTAACTCATTGTGGCCCAAGTTAGAAGACTGAGTAAGTATTCAGTTGATTTGCCCAATGTAGATAGTCCTAAGGGTTTTTTCATTAAATCAGTTCTGATTCTTAGACCTAGGAAAGGAAAGCCAAAGAGTCACCTGGTAAGTTGATGATGCAGTACAAATATCCCCCTGATTTTAGTGGAGCTCTTTCACACAATTCTGTTCAATCAATCAATAAATCAAGTATTTATTTGGTAGATAATCTCCCTGCCCACAGGGAACTTCTTACAGTCTAGAAGGGAAATCGACAATAAAATAAATTATGGCTATGTACATAAGTGCTGTGAGGATGAGTGCATTATGGGGTGACTATCAAGTGCTTATAGGGTACAGATCCAAGTGCATAGACAATACAGAGAAGATAGGGAGAATGGGAAATGAGGGCTGAGTTGGGGAAGACCTCTTGGAGGAGATGTGACTTTTAGCAAGGCTTTGAAGGTGAAGAGAGTCATGTTCTGTCAGATTGGAGAGGTAGAACATGGGCAAGGGATTGGAAGCAAGATTGAAGGAATCACAGTACAGTGAATGGATTGGCATAAGAGGAGCAAAGAGTGTGGGCTGGGTTGTGGTAGGAAATCGCCATGTAAAATAGAAAGGGAAGAGCTGAGTGAATGTGTTAATGCCGATGGCAAAGAGTTTCTGTTTGAAGTGGAGGGTATGAATTGGTGTGGGCAAGGCAGAAGGGTAAATGCAAGGAAATTGTTGAGGTGCACTTAGAATAGGAGAGAGTGAGAGATTCCCCTATTCTTAAATAACATGCTATAAATCATCCTATTTAGTCAGTCAGTTGTATTTTTTTGAGCTCTTACTGTGTGCAGAGCACTGTACTAAGCACTTGGGAGAGTACAATATGACAGATACAGCTCCTGTCTACAAAGAGCTTACAGCCTAGAGGCCATATTTCATATGCTACATTTCTTTTTTCTTCTGCCTACAGATGCTAAGTCTGGTCCTCGACATCTAAGAGTTTAGTCTTGGTTTCTGTGCTCTTAGTAACCTTGGACTCTGCAGATCCCAGGGAGATGTGAATAAACTCTAAGTACATGCTAGTGGCCTACAGGACTTTAGAAATTTCCTCTTTAAAAAATGCTAAAGCAATTTTGATGTTATTTGGAGGAATGTGTGGGATCTTATCTATCAAAACTCAGGATATCCACATCTTTCTATGACTTTCCTACAATAGGTAATGTATCAATAAGTTTAATTCTCCTAACAACTTGAGAATGCTTTTTACAAGCACATTATTTTAGCATTCCCACCAGTGGCTTTTTAACCGTAGCTATTTTTACTTCTTCATTTTCTAATAGACCCAACCTCTTTTCTTTCTGTTTCTTGTTAAAACTGATTTCAAAAAGCCATTCAGTCACTGTAGCATCATCATCATTTTATTGCTTACCTCATTTATTAATGTGCCTACCATCTCTAGTATTTTTCCCCAATATATTTGATTTTAAAAAACCTGCTGAGTCACGTAACTTCTCATTAGGTTCGGCTCAGCATTTATACCCAGAAAAGGCTACATATAATAAGCAGTTCACTGAATTCAGCAGAAGCACTCTTCTTAAAACTTAGTTACTGCTGGTGTGCAGTTGACTTTTGATGGGCAATGTCCTGACCTTTTACTTGTTCTGAATGGGGTCACTTTCATTTCAACCTCTCCAATCATTTACTTGAATACATATTTCACCAAGAGGCAGTACTTAGTCTGTGTCTCAGGCTGCAAACACAGCCTCTAGCTCTTCCTCTAAACCACTTCCAGAACTCCATCCCTCAAACTCGCGGCATCTTGGCAACATGTTAGTCTCTTTACTCATCCTCATCCCTTATGCAGTTTTTGGCTCCTGCCGATTCTTCCTCATTGTGCTGGGATAGATACAGGGTAATCAGGTTGTCCCACATGAGGCTCACAGTTAATCCCCATTTTACAGATGAGGTAATTGAGGCACAGAGAAGTTAAGTGACTTGCCCACAGTCACACAGCTGACAAGTGACAGAGCTGGGAGTCGAACCCATGACCTCTGACTCCGAAACTCAGGCTCTTTCCACTGAGACACGCTGCTTCCCAATTCATTGTTATTATTATCCAGAACCTCTAACTCCCAGTTCTGTGCTTTTTCAATAGGCTATGCGGTTTCATATGATTTTGAGAACTTTTTTTGATCCTACCTGAATCTGCTGCTGAATCAGTCTCAGACGGAGTGCAGCCAGCTCAATATCAGTGGAAGGAACACAGTGTGGGGTGTCAGGAGATTCGGGTTCTAGTCTTGGATCTGCCACTTGCCTGCTGTGTGACCTTGGGCAAGTCACTTAACTTCTCTTTGCCTCAGTCCCCTCATCTGTAAAATGGGGATTAACACAGAAAGGGTCATCTCCCTCTTAGAATATAAAGGTCTGTAGATCAGGAACTGTTTCCCTTCTGAGTATTTTACACCTTTCCCAGGGTTTTGGCCTTAGGCAATTCTGCATCTTGGCTGAAAACTTGGAGACAATGACTGATACTGAGGATAGACTTCATCCAATCGCAGTTATAGAGTGCTTACTGTGTGTGGAGCACTATACTAAGTGCTTGGGAGAGTAAAATATGACAACAAGGAGACACAATCTCTGCCCAACACAGTTTACAATCTAGAGGACTTGAATGGCACACTGCCATTAATAAGGGATTAGCTTTCCTTGAGCAAAAGCTTTGCATGAAAAGAGAGACAAGGAGGTAAAGAGAAAACAGCATCAGGGACTGCAAACATTAAGTATAACCACACCACAAGACACAACCTTTTTGGGTGTCCAGTGTGAATGAGACTGTGGATCCCACACTGGCCTTTTCAGACTGACAGACACACACATACACATAAACTTGAACTTCACAGCCAGTGGTGTTTTCTTCATATATGAAGGATAACCATATATTGGCTTGACTTAAGAAATAGCATCATCACTATTATTACTATCAAGCTTTTTTTCCTCAGGCCTACAGAGAGGCTCAACCCACTCAAAAATGGACCTCGGTCCATTTCCTTTGATCTTCACTCTCTCCAACAGACAAAACTAAAGCAATCACAGTGCCCAGGTTTCAATTTGTTTGCAAAGGCTGGATTTTTCACAGAACCATCTGACTTCCTAACGGTGATATCAGTGTCATACATACCTGACCACGATAGTTCTACTGGACACTGAATCGCGTGAGGAATTGCATATATCAAGCTAGCCAAACAACATAAGAGAATGATGTCACATAACGATTGTGGCATTTGTTAAGAATATATTTTGTGTGAACAGCTGTTGTATGTAAAATCAGATCAGACACAGACCCTGTCCCACATGGAGCTCACCATTTACAGGGAAGGAGAAATGGTGTTTAAACCCCATATTACAGATGAGGAAACTGAAGTTCAAAGAAGTGACCTACCTAAAGTCATGAAGTAGGCAAGGAGTGGAGCCAGGATTAGATCCCAGTATGGCGTAGTGGATAGACCACAGACCTGGGAGTCAGAAGGTCATGGGTTCTAATCCCAGCTCTGCCACTTATCTGCTATATGATCTCAGGCAAGTCACTCTACTTCTCTGTGCCTCAGTTTCCTCATCTGTGAAATGGGGATTCAGACTGTGAGCCCCACGTGGGCCAGGGACTGTTTCTAAGTCAATTTGCTTGTATCCACCCCAGTGATTAGCACAGTGCCTGGCACACAGTAAGTGCTTAACAAATACCATCATTGTTATAATAATAATAATGTTGGTATTTGTTAAGTGCTTACTATGTGCAGAGCACTGTTCTAAGCACTGGGGTAGATACAGGGTAATCAGGTTGTCCCACGTGAGGCTCACAGTTAATCCCCATTTTACAGATGAGGTAACTGAGGCACAGAGAAGTTAAGTGACTTGCCCACAGTCACACAGCTGACAAGTGACAGAGCTGGGAGTCAAACCCATGACCTCTGACTCCGAAGCTCAGGCTCTTTCCACTGAGACACGCTGCTTCCCAATTCATTGTTATTATTATCCAGAACCTCTAACTCCCTGTTCTGTGCTTTTTCAATAGGCTATGCGGTTTCATATGATTTTGAGAACTTTTTTTGATCCTACCTGAATCTGCTGTTGAATCAGTCTCAGACAGAGTGCAGCCAGCTCAATATCAGACTGCCCACTATAACACTGGATGAAGGAGCATCGCAGGTACAAATTTCATTCCTTAAATCACTTAAATCACTTTCTCTCATGTCAGTGACTGATGGCGAAACCCGGAAGGTGCCTTTTCTAGACACCAACAGAATTCATTAACCTGGATTTGAATGAATCAGTCGATCATATTTGAGTGCTCATTGTGTGCAGAGCACTGTGCTAACCCCATGGGAGAGGACAATATAATAGAGTTGGTAGAAATGTCCCCTGCCCACAAAGACCTTGCAGCCTAGAGGGGGTAAAGACATTAATATTTACAAATAAATGTATTTTCCAAATCGGTGAAAAGGCTCAAACTGAAAAGGATCCCCTGCAAAGAATTCAGTTTTATTTCCGTTGCCCCAGGCTTGGAAATGTGTTGACTGCATCTATGATTAGCTGTATTTTGAAACCAGCATGGTATTCCTGAATAGTAGGGGATGTCTACATTCTAGTTCTGTAGACTCTGGCCTTTTGCAACAAGGATGCTAATCAGATCACTGAACGCTGGGTAGATTGTCACATCTGGCACTGTAAGTAGTTGCTCAGAGATGTAGTTCTCTTTGGTAAATGGATAGATACTATTTCTATACTTCCATTACTGTAAAATTAAGATGTGAGTTAATTTGGAATCTAGCAATTAGTGAGGTTAATATGTTGTCGCTAGTGAATGAGAAGAATCTTTGTAAATGAGAGTGTTTCTTAAAGATAGGGGGAAGGTCTGAATGGATCTGGTATTCAGTGATCCTTGGGAAAAGAGAACAAATTGGTATTATTATTGTTGGTATAATCATTATGATAATTTGGAGTCCTTTAAGATTTTCACTTGCAGTACCTGACTATGTTGGCACTAAGTCAAACTCAGTCAGCTGAAGGTTGAACATGGACTAAGGTGAATAGATTTAGGAGACCCCAAAGTGGAATAGGGGGAAGAGCCAGTGATGAAAGAGGGGGTAAAGAGGCAGAAAAGACTAGGAGAAAAGCCAGGGAGAAGGAGATAAAGAAAGAGTGGAAAATAAATAGACACATAAAGCAAAGACAAATACAGACATACATACTTATATGGACAAAGACACACACATAGAATAAAATATTTGCTAAACTGTTTGCCATCCCCCACATCATACTGCCTTTACTGTTGTTGCTGGTGAGGTTGCCTTATTTATTTTGATGTGCATAATAATGGCCTTAGAGTCTCTGCATTCATCTACCTCGTGGCTGGAGAAGTAGCGTGGCTCAGTGGAAAGAGCCCGGGCTTGGAAGTCAGAGGTCAGGGGTTCGAATCCCAGCTCTGTCACTTGTCATTTGTGTGACGGTGGGCAAGTCACTTAACTTCTCTGAGACTCAGTTCCCTCATCTGTAAAATGGGGATTAAAACTGTGAGCCCCACGTGGGATAACCTGATGACCCTATATCTCCCCCAGCACTTAGAACAGTGCTCTGCACATAGTAAGCGCTTAACAAATACCAACATTATTATTATTATTACCTCTGACTGCAATAAATTTGACCTCACAAGATTGTATGTAGCATTTTTAATGTTGTCACTGTCCACCTCTGTCAATAACCTCAAGGTATATGCACTCTAATGGACGGGAGGCAGACATAAACCAAATACCTGCAGTTGGAGGAAGATGAAAAGCAGGTGACATTTTGTAGTTTTTCAGTGGGAGCATGACATTCTGAGTCTTGTAGCTACACCCCCCTGTGCTAGGGGCTTCAGATGTGTTCCAGGTAGCTCTGTCTATGCCCACTCCAGAAAAGATTTCTAGGAACTTCTGCCCCTTAAAGGAGTGGGCCAGGCTGCATCAGATTTTCCTTCAAAAATCAGGATTCAAATGCATTAAACTGACCCTGAATTTCTCATAGTCTCTGGGAAAAAAAATGGCCAAAGCAGATCTTCATCTCATATGTGAGAGTGTGTGTGTGTGTGTATACACGTGTATACACATGCTGGCATGAAGAACTACTGAAAAGAGAGTTGTTTTATCAACAAGAAACTTTGATTCAGACTCTTACCACTTAGAAGCTGGAGAGCTGCTGTCCCCCAGGAGCTAGGTCACAACCCACTATATCTCTTTAGTGCCTTTGTGACCGCCAACTCAAGCCATCTTTGCCTGCAAAGATTTCCTCAGTGTGTTATTATTTTATTTCTGCCCTGAACATAGAAACAAAAGGGTTTAGTCAGTAGACAACAACATTCATTAAGCCCTTACAGTGTGCAAATTACTGCACTAAGCGGTAAGAAAGTAGCTGAGTATTAACTCAGACTTAGTCTCTGGCCCACAAGGGGCTCACAAACTGAAGAGAGAGTATATGGAGGCAGATGGGTTCACAGGGAAAGGTCAACAGTTAAAATGAGTCAGTACAGGGAAAGAGAGATAAAAATGAAACAACAAATTGAAGCGGCATGGCCTGGTAGAGAGAGCATGGGCCTGGGAGACAGAGGGCTTGGATTCTTATCAATCAATCGCTGGCATTTTTTGAGCACTTACTTTGTTCCAAGCATTGTAGTAGAGTGGGTAGACACCTTCCCTGCCCACAAAGAGCTTAGAATCTAGTAACCAGGACAGTCATTGAAATAATTAACAGGTGAAATAGGGGATTATAAGGATATGTATATAAGTGCTGTGGGGCAAGGGATGAATATCAAGAGTTTAAGGGGTGCAGATCCAAATGCTTAGGGGACACAGTGCACAGGACAAATAGGAGAAAGGAGGGCCTTGTCAAGGAAGGCCTCTTGGAGAAGATGTGATTTTAGGAAGGTTTTGAAAGTGGGGAGAGTAGTTCACTCTCAGCTATGAAGCAGGAGGACTTCCAAGACAGAGGGGAAGACATGAGGCTGGTGGCCAAACAGGTGAAATGGAGGGAAAGTGTGTGGGTTGGCATTAGTGGAGTGAAGGATATGAGGTAAGCAAGGAGAAGGAGAGCTAGAGTGCCTTAAAGCAGATGGAAAGGAGTTTCTGTTTGATTTAGAGGTGGCTGAGTTAGAGGAGTAGGGAGGTGATGACTGAACATTTTTTTTTAATGATCTGGGGAGCAGAGTGATGTTGGAACTGGAGAAGGGGGAGAAGAATGAGTAGGGAGGTCAGCAAGCAAGATGATACAGTATTCAAGGTGGGATATAATAAGAGCTTGAATCAGTGTGGTAGCAGCTTGGATGGAGCTGAAGGGGTGGATTCTAGAGATGTTGAGAATACAAAGGATTTGGTGACCTATTGAGTATTTGGGTTGCAGGAGGGAGGTGAGTAGAGTATAATGCCAAGGTTCTGGGCATTTGAGGCAGGGAGTGGTGTTGTCTACAGTGATGGAAAAGTAGGGGAGAAGACCTGGTTTGGTGTGAAGGTGAGTAATTCTATTTCAGACTTGTTAAGTTTGAGGTGTCTGGGGAACATCCAGGTAGAGATGTCCAGATGACAAGAGGAAATGCGAGACTGCAGAGAAGGAGAGAGGTCAGGGCTGGAGAGATAGATTTGGGAATGATTCATGCAAGAATGATAGTTGAAACCATGGGAGCAAATGAGTTCTTAAGGGAGTGGGTATAGAGGGAGAGTAGAAGAGCTCCCCAAACTGAGCCTTGAGGGACTCCCACAGTTAGAGGGTGGGAGACAAAGGAGGCATGGGAGGAATAGTATGAGAAGGAGCAGCTAGACAGATAGGAGAACCAGGAGAGGACAGTGTCAGCGATGCTATGATTAGATAATGTTCCCTGGAGAAGCGGGTGGTCCACAATGTTGAAGGCAGCTCAGAGGTCAAGGAGCATTAGGTTAGAGTAGAAGCCCTTGGATTTGGTATAAAGAACATTAATGGGGACTTTAGAGAGGGTAGTTTCATTGGAATGGAGGGGGCAGAAGCCAGATTACTGAGGGTCAAGGAGTAAATCGAGGATTAAATACCTATTCCCCCCCACATTTTAGATGGCGAACCCATGTAGGGCAGGAACTGTCTGATCTGTTTGTTGTGAATCTACCCAGTGCTTAGTACATTACATGGCACAGAGTAACTCAACAAATACCACAGTTAGTGGTATTTCACAATTAACTGAGTAGTTTAAGCAGTAGAAAGTATAGCAGTACCTCCATGTACAATCCCTGCTATCTCGTCGTCCTTTGTGGAAAAAATGCCAATTATAAACCTAACTTTTGCAACACCCTAAAGTTTGTACAAGGACCTCTGCCTTTTTCCACTCAGAGGAAGTGAGACTTTTCCCTGGAGATGGTGGGAATTGTTCCAGTCTTTGGGGTGGTCCCACAGGGACCCAACCCAGGGTCCTGGGAATTTCAGGCCTCTTCCTGTTTCAACTCCTAAAGTGATGGAAATTGAAAGCATTCTAGTAACCTGAGGGAATAACGCAGCCGAATGGATGGATGATACTGTACCTTACTAGAAATTCTCCACCTCCACGACACTCGGTATGTTCCAATCTGGTAACACAGCTGAAATGCTCTGACAACAAAAGCGATGGAATTTTTCCAATTGTATTATAAACTCACTTCAACTGAACTTGCCCATTCCTTCAGACAGAGTGAAAAATGCAAGGATACCGGCTTCATCCCTACGGGACTGGACAAACCAAATGAAATTTCATTCCCATTTTGCTGGAGCTGTACGGTGCTGTGATCATTTTGTCATCATCTGAAAATTCTTTAGGGACATTGTAGCAGATGCCTATTTAGTACGTTTCCAAAATCCGTGAGGCAGCTTTGTGTCTATATAGCAAGGGGAAGTGGAGAATTGAGGCAATTATCTAGCCAGCTGAGGGAAAAAAAAATCATTCTCAGGAAGAGATTGTCTGAGTTACCCATTTTAGCGATGCGGCGCAATCGAGTGAGCAAACAAGCATTTTCTTGTACTCTCATGCTGTGTCAATGTGGAAGTGAATAATTCTGTGTATTCAATCCAGGTGGACAATGTAGCTAATTTAGACTAAATGCAAATTTTTTTCTTCAGTAGAATTGTGGATTATTTTGGTTCGTTTTTTTAGGGAGCTGACATTTGAATAATTATTTCCATTTTCCCCTTCACTTGATTACTGGGGGTTCAAAATGATAATGTTCTCTCATCATGCCCAGCAGCAGGAGAGAAAGTGAGTGGCATTATGCAAGTCACTAGCACTATAATCAACTTCTCTGGGCAGGTTCTCAGATTTGAATGCTTTGTGGTGAGATGGAAACCTGTCCATTGTTAACACTGGGAGACTCCACTATCATGATTTGAGGACTGGGTGGCCATTTCTCCAGCTGTATACCAGACAGGTGGCAAGTCTGTACCCTGCCCAGTATCAATAGTCAAATCAACAGTATTTATTGAGTGCTTTCTGTGTGCAGTGCACCGTCGATTAGACTGTAAGCCCGTCAAACGGCAGGGTCTGTCTCTATCTGTTGCCGACTTGTTCATCCCAAGCGCTTAGTACAGTGCTCTGCACATAGT
Source organism: Ornithorhynchus anatinus (assembly GCF_004115215.2). NCBI lineage: Eukaryota > Metazoa > Chordata > Mammalia > Monotremata > Ornithorhynchidae > Ornithorhynchus > Ornithorhynchus anatinus. Next base: position 23,260,686 of record NC_041747.1, on the reverse strand, counting down.
AAGCGCTCAATAAATACTATTGAATGAACTGTACTAAGCACGTGGGAGAAGACAATATAACAGAGTTGATAGGTATGATCCTTGTGCACAAGAAGCTTAAAGTTTAGAGGGAGAGACAGATATTGAAGTCATTACATAAAGGGAAAATGGCAGGGTATAAAGATAAATTCATTTGTGCTGAGGGGTGATTAAAAGGTACAGAACCAAATGCTTAGATGATTCAGAGAGGAGGTTGGGTAGGGGAAATGAGGGCTTAGATGGGGAAGGCCTCTTGGAGGAGCTCAATCAATCAGTGGTATTTATTAAGCACTTATTTAGCACAGAGCACTCTATTGAGTACTTGGGAAAGTACAGTACAACCGAGTTGGTAGACACAATCCCAGCCTATAAAGATCTTAGTCTACAAAGAGGAGATATGATTTTGAGATGGTTTTGAAAGTGGGGAGAGTGGTGGTCTATGCAATTTGATGGGGGAGTAATTCCAGGCCAGAGGTGAAGTGTGGGCACGGAGTCAGCAATGAGATCGAGACAGAGTGAGTAGGTTGGCATTAGAAAAGCAAGCTGTGCAGTCTGGGTTGTAGTAGGAGATCAGTGAGGTTAGGTAGGAAGGGTAGAGCTGATTGAGTGCATTGAAGCTGATTGGTGAGGAGTTCATGTTGATGTAGAGGTAGACAGGCAACCACTGGAGTTTGGAGGGAAGAAGGGAGAATGGAATGAATGCTTTCAGAAAAATCATGTGGGCAGCAGAGTGAAGTAAGAACTGGAGAGGGGAGAGACAGGAGGCAGGGAGGACAGCGGGGTAGTTGTTGCAGTCATCAAGATGGGATATAAGTGCTTGAATCATTGTGGTAGCAGAAACTCTGGCTCATGATAGTGAATCCCAGCTCTGCCATTGGTCAGCTGTGTGACTGTGGGCAAGTCACTTCACTTCTCTGTGCCTCAGTTCCCTCATCTGTAAAATGGTGATTAACTGTGAGCCTCACGTGGGGCAACCTGATTACCCTGTATCTATCCCAGTGCTTAGAACAGTGCTCTGCACATAGTAAGCGCTTAACAAATACCAACATTAAGTGACTTGCCCAAGGTCACACTGCTGGCAAGTGGCAGAGCTGCAATTAAAACCCATGTCATTCATTCATTCAATTGTATTTATTGAGCACTTGCTGTGTACAAAGCCTTGTACTAAGCACTTGGGAAATTACAATATAACAATAAAAAGACCATTTCCTGCCCACATTGAGCTTATGGTCTAGAGGGGGAGACAGGCATTAATATAAATAAATAAATTACAGATAGGTACATAAGTTCTGTGGGACTGGGAGGGCGATGAATAAAAGAAGTAAGTCAGGGCGACACAGAAGGGAGTAGAGTCCTCTGAGTCCCAGTCCTTGGTCTTTACATTAGGTGGGATTGTGTGGTAAGCTATTAAATTGGAGAGATGAAGTGGATGGGAGTTTTGTCCAGGGGTGGACTTCTGAATTGGCCTCAGCCTTGTCTTGTTTGACAGCTTCCTCTAGACTGTAAGCTCACTGGAGGCAGGGAACGTATCTACAACTCTGTTATATTGTACTCTCTTAAGCTCACAGTACTCTGCACACTACAAGTGCTCCGTAAATGCAATTGATTGATTGTTAGGTCACGCTGCAAGGCAAGCAAAAACCTCTGGTTTTTGGTGATTCTCCCAACTTTGGAGAAAGGAAAGCCTAAAAGATGCCAACTCTAACCCTGGTCTTGGGCAAGGACCTTAGACATACAAACTACAATTGATACCATGTCATGAAGTAAAGAAACAGAAGGAAACAAAAGGCTTTGGCCGCAGGCTCCTTCAGCAGTAACACTTATTTTTTATTTTACTACAGCCAGTAAAAAAAACCCTGATCTAAATGGAAAAAAAGAGCCACAGTTTAGAAATGAAACAATTTCCTGCTTCTCTAGTTAGTCTCTGCAGGGTTTTTTTATTGCCTTTTCTGTCAACTGGTTGGCATATAGTTTATTATGGGAAAAAAAACATTTGCAAGGTGATTGTTTGGTTTGGATTCGTTAGTGCCAGAGGTTATATTTTCAAAGCATTGTATGGGCGGTATTTATAGAGATTCCATTATTTGTTAATAGGATTGGTGCATGTTCTTAATTGGATGCCTTTAGTGTGTAATGTGATACTTCAGCTCTCCCTTACTGTGTGAAATCTCTGAAGCCTTCAGCTAAACACCAAAGAATACCTGAGGGCAGAAGTGGCAGTATATCCAGTTCAATCCAGTTCAAGGATGAGGGGCAGAATTCTGTCCTTGAAAATAGTAGTAAACACCCCAGAATTGCAAGTGGAAAGAGTTATTGACACCTCTGTCATTGGCTAGCCAGTCTCAAACAGTTCAGCTTCCCAGTTTGAGTAGGCTTACTTCTGAAGAGAAAAAAAAAAATCTATAACAATAATAAACTATCTGGCTCTGGCTTCCCCCTTATAATTCAGCCGTCTCTCATCTTAACACATGAAGAGTGTTTGCAAATGATAAATTAATAATCTGACTTCAAAGGCACTGGAAGAACAGCAACATTTCAGGGAAAAGTCATGTGAAGAGGGAAGTGTCATCAATTTTAGAAAGGAAATGAAAGTTGTCTCTGATTTTTGATTGTTTTTCTACCCCCGTTTCAGCATCTCCTTTGCACCAGTTTATTTTTAATTGATATTACATCCCTCAAGAGAGCTGAATTGTAATATGCCTTCTACATAGACTCCTTAATACAAAACGGAGAAAGCAGGTATGGGTGTACTTCTCTGAACTTCCAAAAACCCCAGAATAAATATAGATAAAAATCTAAAAAATGTTAAGGTCTTTATCCCATTAGAAATTGTCAAGGCAACTGATAAAATAAGAAGGTTCAACTAGGAATATGATATGTTTTTGGTCCCACAAAAAATCGGTATGAAGGTGATTCAAAGCTTAATCGACTCTCTCCCCCCAGCCTTTCCTTGGTCCGTTAGCTTTGCAGCCCAACCTGCCCACTTCACTCCTCGAATGCTAACCTACTCACTGTGCCTTGCTTTCCTCTCTCGCTGTCGACCCTTTGCTCGCATCGTCCCTCCTGCCTGGAGGCCCCACTTAACATCTGATCGACCACCACTCTCTCCATTCTCAAAGCCCTGCTAGAATTGCATCTTCCTCCAGGAAGCCTTCCCTGATTAACCTAACATCTCCCCACTCTCTTTCGCTCCCTACTACACCACCAGTGCACTGGAGTTCGATACCCACTATGTCTCTCTGGCTACTCAGTTGCTTCCCCTACCTGTAATTTATTTGAGTTCTCTCTCCTCGACTGGACTGTAAACTCTGTGTGGATAGGGATCATCCCTCTTCACTATTTCTTACTCCAGTCAATCAGTGTTTGGTTTTATGCTGCATCAGGTTCTGCTAATAGCAAATGTATCAGCCCAGCAAGGAACATGTAGGCAGAGCCCAGAACCTAGCACTTTAGAGAGTACAAATGAGTTGGTAATAATAATAGTGATATTTGTTAAGCCCGTACAGAGAAGTAGTGAGGTGTAGTGGATACAGCATGGGCCTGGGAGTCAGAAGGTCATGGGTTCTAATCCTAGCTCTGCCACTTGTCTGCCACATGACCTTGAGCAAATCACTTCACTTCTGTATGCCTCAGTAACCTCATCTGTAAAATGGGGATTAAGATTGTGAACCCCAAGTGGGATAGGGACTGTGTCCAACCTGATTCCTTTGTATCTACCCCAGTGTTTACAACAGTGCTTGGCACATAATGCTTAGCAAATGCCATTATCATTATTATATGCCAGCTCCCTATTTTGCAGATGAGGGAACTGAGGCACAAAGAAATGAAGTGATTTACTCAAGGTGACACAGCAGTCAAGTGGTAGAGCCAGAATTAGACTCCCAGGCCCCTACTCTGTAGACACAACCTCTGTCCTCAAGGAGCTCCCTCAACCGCTTAGTACCATGCTACATATGCAGTATGTACTCAACAAATGCACTTAATTGGTTGTTTAGTTGTGGTAGGAAATGGAGATAACAGTGGTTGGCCTCTGTTCTCTGTGCCCTCCTCTCGAACCCTCCTCAGGAGAGCCAAACTGGAAGGAGTTTGCTGACGGAAGCCATGGTAGAAACTGTTTAGGAGCAGGGCTTTGGTGTCAGATCCAGGTTGGAGACCAGGGAGGGCAGAGTGTTAGTGTGGGACTGAATCCAGAGCAGAGCTGACAGCGAGGTACTGTGACTGTTCTAAAAGCGAGATCTCACAGAATAGGGTGATTGAAGCTGCAGCTGAGAATTGATCCAAACTAAGTCAGGCTTAATTCTGTGTTTTTGTTTGGTTTTGTGCTGCAACAAGGCCTACTAATAGCAAATGTATCAGCCTAGGAAGGGACATTTTTTATGGGCACAGAGGGTGGAAAAGATGTTTAGTCACACATTGGTTTTATCAGCCATTCTCACAGGTGGATAAAATCTCAAGTCAGAAGCATCCTCTTCAACCCTGAAGAATGGTTACATGTCCTCCAAAATGTCCCTATTATTCCAACAGTATTATTGGTATTTATTATTCCCACAGTGTTTACTGGTATTTATTATTTCAACAGTATTTATTGGTATTTATTATTCCAACAATATTTATTGGTAATCTGAAGATTCCAGCCAATACAAATATGAAGCAGCTCCAAAGACATTCCATTAATGCTCAGATAGCAATATTATCACAGCCTCTTATTCTCTAACTTAGAACTCCATTTGTGGTTTCTGCAATATGTGAGAGTCTAAGGCTAAAGTATTGGGCTACTAAACTCTTCTAAACTGTGTGTGTGCATGTGTGTATGTGTGAGACAGAGAGACTGAGAGCTATATATGGTATGCATAGGGCTCATATATATAATAGTAGAAGTATTTAAGCACTTACTATGTGCCAAGCCCTGTACTAGGCTCTGGAGGTAGATAGAGCATGTACAGATTGGACACAGTCCCTGTCCCACATGGGACTTATAGTCTAAATGTGCATCAGTAACTATACCTTGACTTTAACCTAGTTGTTTTATTTTTTAAAGCGTTTTCATGTTACTTTTCAGACCTTTTGTTCTCACGGCACTCAGTAGAATGAAAGACAAGTATTATCATCTCCATTTCACAGATGAGGAAACTAAAGTGCAAAGAAGTGAAGACATTTGCCCAAAGTCACATAGCAGACCACTTGACTAAGCTGAGCTGAAAACCCAGGGCTTTCGACTTGCAGTCCCGCTCTTTCCACTAAACCTTGCTACCTCTTTATATGTTTATATGCTGAATTTAGAATGCATTTACTTGAATTAATATTTAAACACAATGGGAAATGACTCAGGGGAAATTCAAGTTGTTCTCAGATAAATTTTAATTACCCCATTTAAGTGAATTCCAATGTTCACGTTTTAACAGTTTATATTGGATTTGTTAAGCACTTACTCTGTCCCAAGTTATGGGGTAGATACAAGATAAATCTGGTCATTCACAGTCCCTATCCCACATGGGACTCAGTCTATACTCCCCACCCCCACTTTACAGATGAGGTAACAGGCAAAAAGAAAATAAGTGACTTACCCAAGGTCACACAGTTGGCAAATAGAAGAGCTGAAATTAGAAACCAGGTCTCTAGAATCCCAGTGCTGTGCTCTTCCCATTCGGCTACACCTGCTTCTCCAATCGAATTTAAGCAATAATTCAAGAAAAAGTAGAGAATAACAGAACCCCAGTGAAAAAGGTCTGCTTCATGTCTTCAGGTGGACAGGACTTCAGTCTGTATTCTTAAAATTCAGGTTTTGTACAAATTCACAGGTGCCAAGCTTTCTTCTTTTAGTCAAGAGAAGAGCTATGTCAGGGTAACGCTATGGGCAACAGGCAGAGGTTCAGCTAGGGTTTTACCTTATGTACAACAGAAGGGTTACATAGCAGAGCAGAATGTAAGTGGGATTTAATTAGAAGCCGGGGGGAGACTGAAGGCTTGTGACAGGAATAAGTCAATGTTTTGATCATTAGACCTTATGTAGATACCACAGACACTGTAACAGGAAGCCAGCACGTGCTGTTGCCTTTTACAGAAAAGTTTTACTCTTCTGCTGCTTTGCTGTACGGGGGCCTTTGACTTTCAGAATCCACAACGTGAATGGACTTCGGCCTCTTATGAAGGAAAGAATGGTTCGATTTTACTTCTCCTTGTGGTTTCTACAGTGACCTGCTCTGTAGACCCCAAGAATGGGAAAATATTTACTCTAATGGCTCAGAGACATGGGGAAGAAAAATGCCAAACTTGCAAAAGAGGATTTTGACTAAATGTAGATTTCTAGGATAATCTTTGTAAACTACAGAAACTGTTTACTTCCCATAAGATAGCTGCCGGTCCCTTTCCATACTGATTGTATGTCCCAGGTGGCTCCTGCGGATAGTTGTGCTGTTATTAATATGAAAGACTCCTTTTTCTTGGAACAGGTGTCCCTCATGCCCCCTTCTTTTTTTTTAGTATTTTTTTATGTAATATTTGTTAAGTGTTTACTAATTGCTGACACTGTACTAAGCACTGGGGTAGATACAAGCCTATCAGGTTGGACCCAGTCCCTGACCCACATAAGGCTCACAATCTTAATCCCCATTGTACAGATGAGATAACTGAGGCAGAGAGAAGTGAAGAGACTTACACAAGGTCCACAGCAGACAAGTGGTGGGACTGCAATTAGAACTCAGGTATTTTGGACTCCTAGGCCCGGACTCTATCCATTAGGCCATGGGACTTCTCGGTTCAACTTTGCTTCTTCTGCTTCTGCTCCTGGGCTAAAAGGTGTAACTCTTTGGCAATAATTGGCGAAATCATCAAAAAACAGATGAAATTTACAATAATGAAAGAATGAAAGTGAAAGGGACCCAATCTAATTGAACCACCCTCCCACCCCAGCTGCCATCGATTGTAAACTCCTTGTGGGTTGGGTTTGGTTAACCAACTCTGTTGTGCTGTGTTTTCCCAGTCAGTACAGTGCTCCGCACAGAGGAAGTGCTTAATAAATACCATCGGTTGATTGCATTGGCCTTGTAACTGGATACAAAATATATGGCCAGAAATACACTTAGATAAGTCTGAGGTTCATGTTGTTTACTTCTGGTCTTCTTTTTCCAATGGTGCTAAATGAAATAACTTCCGCTTGGCTGACAAATTATGAGGGTTAACGTACTAGACCTTCAGTGGCAAGTTCATCCACATCTCTGCATGATGACTCTGCTTTCCTACTGGGTCAAGAGCAAATTTTCTCATTTAGATCATACATTATGTCAAGGCTAATATGTGAAAAGTTTCAGTGGTTGAGGATGGATTTCTAAAATCCATTTAGTTCCAGCCAATTGCCACTTAAATAATATTCCCAAATCCATTTTTTTCCTGTTTTTGAAATCATAATTAATGACCAGGTATTTTTTTCCCAATGATTTTTCATTCCTGAATACTGTGCAAAGCCAAAAAATAATTACTTATAGACATTAAGCAAAGGAAAAATATCATGAGAAATATTTTAAAGCATTAAAAGTGTCACCCATTCCTGTTAAAGGCCAAAAAAAGTCTGAGGTAATATAGGAAGTAAAGGGAGAGAGGAATGTAAATTATATAACTACTAAAGGAAAACAGTAGTTGTAATATTAGTTGCTGCTTCAGTGATACCAGAGATAATGAAGATTCACTCTCCTCCACTCTCAAGACGGTCAGCAGAAAGCCTGCTATGAGCAAGAGGCTACATCTAGGACTTAATTAGTCACAGGATGTTACAGCTCAGGAAGCCGTGAAAAGGAACCCAGACATTTCTGCCCTGGAGATAAACTGAAATAGTGAATGTTATTGGGTTCAGAAAATTTGGCTACTACTCCTTGACAAGTCTTTTCTCCCCTAAAGCGGGGGATTTTGACTTCAGTACTCCACAGGCATATCCCACTGGAATATTTTACTGAGAGACAGGTTAGTCTGGTGGGAACTCTTGAGACTTGGCCCATTGGTTTGCTGTGTGACTTCAGGCAAGTCAGTTAACCCTCTCTAGGCCTCAGTTTCCTCATCTGTAAAAGGAAAATTTCATCTCCTTGCCTACTCCACAGGGCTGTTGTGAGGATAAAAGGAAATAATTCATGGGCTAGAAAAAAATATATATGCTATACAAATTCAAGGTATTATTTGGAATGATGCTATGCTTGTCTCAGCCACATTATGCTAAATTCAGTCATAAAAACGTATGCACAGGCACAGGTCTCTTCATGAGTATCACTTGTTGGTTAATATGGGAATGTTTATATAATGTGAATAGTTCATATTCAGGGAAAAAAAGTGGACCTGTGGAATCTGAATGCTTTTGGGTTTAGAGGGACATCATTAACACGTGGATTCATATCCCTGCAAGAAAACACTGCTCTTAAGGACTCTTCTAAGCTTAATTTGGCCACCAAAGAACATCTGAGGACAAGGGACATTAATTTTAAGTTTCTGGATTTTTACAGATGTCATTCTGTTGTCACTTTGGTCAATGTCTCCACCCTTATACTGAGTTTTTGTTAACCTTATTTCCCCTGCCAAGGATTAGGCTCACTGTGCATAGCGGCTGCTTTTGACTCTTTCTCAGTGGGCTTATGGCCCTGCCAGAATTCAACATATGGTTAGCAATACTAACAGTGGAAGCTTTTTCAGCTTCTTTAATTCTCTGCTGAACACTACAAAGTAGGAGTTTACATCTCAAACATCAGCTGAACAAATTTAATCCACAGTCACTGTGGATTTTTCATACTCGAATGCTTAAAAATGATCTCCTTTTTCAGTCCCAGGGTTGTTTTGGCATCTTCCCTCCCGATGTCGTGATGTTTCTTTTTCTAACAAAGATCAAGCCTAGGGTTAATTCCTTTTTCCACATGGGGCTATTTCCTCACAACTTTCCAACAATTAATAATTTAATTTATAAAAGACCCCTTCCCCCCTGCCAGTGAGATGACCATTAAAAATACAGGACAGTTAAGAACATAATAAAATAAACATTAAAACAGAATCAAATATTAAAAACCCCAGCAAACTGCCATCGTTAAACAAATAGGAAGCAAGGTGAGCCCTTCCCAGGATGCCATAGAGGAAAGCAATCTCTAATCCCATTTCAAAAGTGCTTCACTTAAAAATAAATTTTAAACATGCCACTCTGCATTCGTTTCTGAAGTGATGGGTTTGGTTTTTGGCCTTTGTTTCCTTGGTCCTTTTTTACTCATATCTGAGCTTTTTGGATGTTCTGCTGGACTATTTTCAAATTGAATTAGGCTGGCTGAACTTCCACAACAGCATTAGTAGGCGTGCCTAACGATCTTGTAATAGTTACATGGGATGGCTCCAGGACTGCCCAATTTTTACTTAATCTCTCTTTAACGGCTGTGTACAGCCTAACTGATCAAGCAAGGCTGCCTCATCGAGGGTTGGCAGTAGATTACCAACATACTGTGCATTGAGCCTAGATTTGGGTGTTGTCTTGTTGATGGTTCGGGCCTCAGAACAACAAATGGAAGAGAGAGGGCTGGTGACTTCTGGTGAATTAAGGCTGAGTAGACAGTTAATCTGGGTAACTCCATCCTGCACAAGGCCTTGCTTCAGCAGGGGTATCCCAATTTTCCAGACTGTTGAAAAAGAATAAAAGAAATCACATAGATCTGTAAATGGAGAAGTAAGATTGAATGAACTGCAGAAAGTTAGCAGTATCAGAACTCAGCTCAAGCCTATATGATGGGAGGTTTCTAAGCTCCTCAAGCTCCTCTCCTTGAGGAGACTCTAAGAACCTTGAGAATAAAGATGATATTTTCTATTTTTTCAGAATGTTCTGTAAATATAGGTAGTTCTCTAGGAGAGCCCTCTGTACACAATAAGTGTTTGATGATGATGATAATGATGATGAGATACTGGGGGAGAAATAGTTCAACATTAGAAGCCTGGGTTTTTTCCATCAAAATAAAATGGGAAATTGAGGCCAAAAGTCACTCGTCGTAAACAGATGGAAAACTCTTTAAGGGTCAAATTCACCTGCTTCGGAGACAACAAAATTGTCATTCCTAGGGAAATTTCCTCAATTGCTAAAAATCAGATTTCTACCTTTGTTTTATTCTGCTTGACCAGATGAATACTGTGCAAATCAAGTATGTTGTATTAATAATAATGTCATGAATCAAGGGCTTCTATGTGCCAAGGACTAGGGTAGGTACAATATAATCAGATTAGACCCAATTCTGTAGCACACTGGGCTCCGTAAGAGGAAGAGAGACCAAATATTTTCTACCCATTTTTCAGATGAGAAAATTGAAGCACAGAAACATTAAGAGCTTCAGACTACCCACAGTTCAGAAATTGGAATAGAATGGAAGTCTTCATCTGAGTTAAAATCTCAACCAATCACTCATTCAGATTTTTTTGAGCACCTACTGTGGGCAGAACATTGTACTGAGTGCCTGGGAGAGTACAAGTGAGTAAAAGACATGTTGCCTGCCCTAAAGAAGCTTATAACTTAATGGTAGAGACTGACAGATACAAGGCATCAGAGGTCATGGGTTCGAATTCCGCCTCGGCCACTTGTCAGCTGTGTGACTGTGGGCAAGTCACTTCACTTCTCAGTGCCTCAGTGACCTCATCTGGAAAATGGGGATTAGAACTGTGAGCCCCACGTGGGACAACCTGATTCCTCTGTGTCTACCCCAGCGCTTAGAACAGTGCTTGGCACATAGTAAGCGCTTAACAAATACCAACATTATTATTATTAAGGCATCCACAAACTGGTGGCAGGTGAAGAAGAAACATCAGTGTGGCTCTTGCTAGCAAGTATATGGAGGGCTAAATGGATACACAGCTGAAGGCTAATATGTTGAGAATATGCCTAAGTGGTGACGGAAGGTGTATAAACATAAATGCTAAAAGTGGCAGTTGAAGGACATGATCTAGGAAAGTGGAGCTTAATCAAGGAATGCTTCAGGAGGTCTTTGAACATGAGGAGAACTCTATTCTGGTGGATTTGAAGGTGTTGAAATCTGGTTAGAAGGAAAGTCATGTGGCAGGACTCAGCAACTGGAACAGTCAAGAGAATGAGGCACTGGGAGAAGGTGAGATTGGGAGGAGGGAAAAGTGGAAAATAGGGTGTAGCTGAGAGAAGTGTTGAAGTGGTAGGTTAGCAGGTATAACCTGGAGAGAAATAAAATGAATCAAGTAAAGCCTCATAGAGGAGGAAGGATTTGAGGAGGGCTGCTGGGGCCTGGAGGATTTGAAGGAAAATAAAATTATAGGCAGGAGAAAGAATTTGAGAAAGGGGTGAAAGTGGAAGTGTTGAGAATGAGACACCGTGAGAAGATGATCTTGGGAGGGATGGAGAGTGTTAGCAGAAGTGTAGTGGGAGAAGATATAATGAAATTCCTTAAAGCCAATAGTTGGGAGTTCCCATTTGATGTGAAGTAAGAGGCACCTTTGGAAGTTTCTGAGGAGCAGGAAGACATGCAGGCAGTGGTATTGGATAGTTTTGTCTTTCCAGAGCCACTCATACTTACTCCTTTCAAGCACCAGTTCTGTCTTCTGTGTTGACTCTGCTGAGGGAAGTAAAGTAGAATATTGCACCATTTTCTGGAAGTTTAGCTTTCAGGACTGTGTCATTTGGGATCCTTTCTGTCAAATCACACCCCAAATGCCTGGATCATTCAGGCAATGGCAAACACAGTTCCAAATTGCCTGTTGTTCCAGTCAACTTGTGCTGGTCAAATGCTCCCTGTATACATTACTCTTTTCTTGCCCGAGTGCTCCCATAAGCATATTATCCTAGCTTTAGGGTGACAAGAAGAATGGTGTGAAAGTATAATATATATTCATTTTGACTATATCATTTCTCCAGATATTTCCTTGAAATGATGTTTGTTCCCCCCATAGACTAACCCATGCAAAAGGGAATAATAAAAGTTAAAAGGAAAGAGAACCTAAAATATGTTTGAAAAGACATGTTATGACATCCTAGTGTTAATGCATCAGGTTAAAAATTCAGATTTGTCTCAATTTTAAATAAGAAGTGACTCTTGACAAGTGTTCTAGGGAAAACAACTAAAATATCTAGTTTTACTCTTTGGACTCTGAAGGTATCTAAAGCATATTCTAATTTCATAAGCTTCAGGTAATTTGAGTTGAAATGGTATTTGATAAAAATAGCTGAGTTTTTCTCTCAGATATTGGTACTTATAACATTTGAGATCTAGCTTTGCAAATTATCTTTGGGAAGACGTTCTTAAATTTTGGATGCTGAAACAATTTTTTGAACATAATCATTAAGTAGATGTGTACCTAAACTGTGCCTCTCTTTTCCACTTGCTGGAGTTGCGCCAGTTCTGCTAATCCCTATGCCACAATCCTGATATTCAGATTCAAACGATCCAATAATTTATGGTATTTATTGAGCACTTACTGTGTGCAGAGCACTGTACTAAGTGGTTGGGAAACTACGACATAATAATGAGCTTACAGTCTAAATCAAACTTACTAAGGTGGTCCAATTGGCCGGAAATCTACAGACTCAGACTGAAGAGGGTATGGCCAGGTCAAACTGACAAGATGGCTTCGCATCAGGTATGGATTCTATTTTCCTAGGATGGTCCTGAGCTATGTACTGCAAAGTTCAACTGGGATATGGACACCTGAGTCATCGAAAGCAGACTTGTGTTTCAAAAGATTTGGTATAGGTACAGGATTTTTTTTCTCTTGGGATTGCCTTTAAAGGGTCCTTCAACTTCTAGAAGCATTTATACCAGATATTTTACAATGTTTTCAAAATCCATTAGACCTGCAAAAATTGTGCTAGGCTCATAACATTTCAATTTGTTCTGCCTACAGCAAAGAAGCAGCATAGCCTAGTGGGCAGAGCATTGGCCTGGGAGTCATTGGTTCTAATCCCAGCTCTGCCACTTGTCTGCTGCGTGACCTTGGACAAGTCACTTCACTTCTCTATGCCTTATTTCCCTCACCTGTAAAATGGGTATTAAAACTGTGGGCCCTATGTGGGACAGGGACTGTGTCAACCCGATTATCTTGTATCTACCCCATGCTTAGAACAGTGCCTGGAACACAGTAAGTGCTTAACAAATACTAGAATTATGTTTGTCAATGAAATCCACTCCTTCCTCCTAGATATTCAGGTCTTCTTTACCCTAGAGCATGAAAATCATGCCACAAATCCAGTCCAAATTCTCCCACAGTCATAGTTGGCCAGGAAACACTCCCTTTTCCCCCTAAAGCAAATAAAGTGAATTTAACATTTATAGGAAGACTGCCTCTCCCGGGGTATAGTAGGAGTAGGAAGATGGTTTTTGGTGAAGGGGTAAAATCAGATCTCCCTAAATGGGGGACACACCGCATGGAGATCTCTACATTAAAGTCAGAGTTTGAGAGTTTCTTTGAATTCTCTGTCAATCCCTGCAAACTGGAGCATAATTTTGTTTCAGGTTCAGGTCTATAAAGATGAGTTGCCTGGAAATGACAATACACCCACACTTATGATTCATTAGCAGAGATTGTGGTGGTAATTAAGTGGTTAAATCTTAAATGTTGAGGGAAGATTTCCAAGAGAGAGCAAATGGCAAAGGAAATTCCACCTTGGTGGTCGTTGAAACAGAACTGTATTATTCTCACTCCACGGAGTTTATAAGCCATGAGCTCCCAGATAAGCAAACACAGCTTTGAGTTTTCAGCCCTATTTCTACCTCAGTAGTTGACTACCAATCACATGTTCAAAACAGCTGGAATCTCCCTCTGGGGATTTTCATTTTATGTTGCTACACCTTGCAGAGGTCAGAGAAGAAATTCATATTGAGGGTAATCATATAGAAATTTCAAAGCACAAAACTTAGCTACTAAACCAGAGAGCAGTAGTGGCTGTGCTTGATGTTTTGTAAAATGAGTGACAGAGGTTTCCCCAAATTTGTGTTGCCTTGAGTCCTTTCACAAGGCAAGGACCTGCCTCCCTACCCCACCCCACTCCCCCCACCTCTGTGTTAATCCCATTCTCTCTTCCACTAGACTCTTCTCAGCTTCCCCCCTCAAACACCTCCATCACCCATTCCCCATCTCAACCCAGTCTCCCATTGACTCATCCTCATTCATCCTACTTGATTTCCTTCCACTACATTCACCCACATCCTAATGATAAAATGATAATAATGTGAACCACATCTCTTAGCAACAATCCTACCCCTTTGGGAGATTTATAGAACAACCATCTCTCCAGGTCTCTTGGACCTGACTTGTTGCTTGCCCAAAACTAAGGGGCTCAAGGCAGACAGGCCAGTTCCAGGTTGCAGTAAGCCATGCTTGGCCTTTTTTTTTCCCCCTCATTTCTGGAGAAGAGGCAGAGGGGGAAGGAAAAAGGGAGTAGTGTGTAGTTTAACTTTCTGGCTGTTGACATGCTTACAAGCTAGGATTTTGGCTGCATACAGACTGAGGAGGGGGGGTGTGAGTCCACTCACACCCTATAAATAAATCCCACTCCATATCTGCAGTTACAAGAATGGAAATGAGGATAATACTACTGATGATAATAATAATTTTGGGATTTTTTAAGTACTTACTATGTGCCAAGAACTGTACTAAACACTGGGATAGACACAAGACAATGAGAGTAGGAGGGAGAATAGGAATTGAAACCCTGTTTTGCAGATGAAGTAACTGAGGCACTGAGAAGTTAAGTGACTTACCCAAGGTCCCATAGCAGAAAAGTGGCAGAGCTGGGATTTAGAAGCCACATTCTCTGACTTCCGGGCCTGTTGTTTTTTTCCACTAGGGCAAGCTGCTTCCCAATACTGCTATTGTTACTACTTACTACTACTACTAATGATAATAATAGTGCTTAAGTACCTATTATATGTCAAGCACTGTACTAAGCGCTGAGGTAGATACGAAATAAAAGAGGTTGGGCATAGTTCCTGTCTCACATGGGGCTTATAGCCCAACGGGATGTTTCATAATTCGATTGGAGTTGGAATTTGAGCTCAGCTTTGCACTTAAAGCTCCAGTCTTCTGGTAGAGTGCTCTGCTAAGGGAGTGGTCCTATTTTGTGAATAAGGAGTGGAAGAAGGGTTCTCCCCTAGAAAAAGATCCTGGGAGGACTAGGCCCAGGTATATTTAGTGTGCAAATAAAGATGAAATACCATGCTTTTCACCATACATTCAGCAAAATCTACAGAAACACTGAGAGTGAAAACACCCAAAGAGAAAGACAAAAATCAGATAGCAAGTAGCTCTAATATACTGCTACAACACGTAAAATTAAAAGCACTTTTGTTAATGAAGCCAGAAACTCCTGGAACAATATACCAGAGAGATTCAATTCAGCCGTTTCTAAACTAAAGTAACAAAGCCCTAAGCCTCTACCTCTGGCCAGCAATCACCCTTCTGTTTTGTTCTCACATTTCCACTGCTGACATAGTTCAGGAGCGGATTTTCAGCTACTTCAGTATTTTCCAAAAGTACAAGGCAAGGAAGCTCACTTGGCCACAAGCCACCAGCATATATTCTGTGAATGAAGGAAGAGTAAACTGGGCGAGTGGGGCACCTAGCCCTCTCTTGCCTCTCCTAATTGCACTTGTACTTTTGCAGAAGACATAAATGTGAGGTGACATGTTGCCAGTGCACTTATTTCAGCATGAACACACAAACAAGACTATTCTCCTAAGGAGTGGAAACAGCCACTCGCAAGCAGTCAGATGCTCAGCCTAGCCTCTTGGATGACAGATTTCCTTGTTGGCTGAAGGAAAAACCAGGCCTCACTGTGTTACGATAATTATGAGCAACTTTTTCTCATCACCTGGTAGCCGCCCACAGATAAGGGAGCTGTCAGATTCAAGTGTTTCTCCCGTACTATGGATTTTCACCATTACCTTGGTATTTTGCATTTCTCTTTTTCGAAGTAACCAACGACACTAAAAGCTCCAGGCAGCAGGAAGGGCTGGTTGAGGCAACTGAGAGACAGGAATCTTAGTTTGAAAGAACTGAAGATAATAACCTCTACATTCTGGTCCTTTCACCTTAATTCTCAATCGAGGTTATTTTTCTTGTCATTTTAGTGTTCCTCGGTACACTGGCAGGCTTGTGGGGAGGTAAAGGGAAGGGAGATGGATGGATAAGAATCCAGAGGATTAAAACTTCCCGAAATGAGGCATGTTTGATGGGTGACACTGTCACTGTCTTAAGAAAAACATTTGACAAAGACAAAAAGACCCAAATGTGCGTGTTCAGAATTTCCCTACTGCCTGGAGATAAGATTAAATATGACTCAGGGACCCACAGCTAAATAATTTTAAAAAAGACTTACAAAACACTCATAGCCATCCAGATCTTACCTGGGCTACGGCAAGGTCCCTTATGCCCAGTGGAGTGAACCGTTGGAGAGACATGTTGCATTCTTTCAGGGGCTGGTTTGCCTGGGGCAGTGCGCTGGAAGGTAGAGATTCCCCTGGTGTTGCCTCAAGGCCAAGCCAGATTTCGTTTTATATCGCGTTTTAAATGGGGTGAGCAACACAACTGTCTTCTGGGAAATGATTCAACGCAATGAATTCTGTATGTCTACACTTCATCACCATTAAATCTGCATAAAAACTCTGTGGAAAAACAGGTGAGAAAGAAACACTATAAAATGAACTGAGGGTAAAAGAGTGAGACAGCTAAGCAGCTGATTAACAGAGATTCAGCTACAATTTGGAAGGTACCTTCCTGGTCTGGGAGTGGGATGTTGGAGAAGGGTAATTTAACCTTCTCCTGTCCTCAGCTCAGGTCACTGCACCTGACTTGGACTCCCTGCTGAACCTCCCCTCTCCTGATGCACAAACCCACATCCTCAACACCAGCTTATCCACTCTCTCTCTTGGCCCACAGCCACCACCCTGCTCTGGATCACCTTCGCAGCCTCCTCCCTCCATTCCTGTGGTTGCACTGCAGGGCCCCCTTGGCAGAAATTCCAGGTACCAGACTGACTTCAGCCATTCATCCTTTCTTACTAGAACTCTGCCTTCTTTTCCACACAGTGGCAGTGCTTCCTCTCCTTCCCTCCTTAACATTCATTCATTCAACCACATTTATTGAGCACTTACTGTGTGCAACTGTGCCCATTGTTCCTATCAGTGAGTCCAGACCATAAATCCCTCCTGAAACTTCTAGTATCCCTCCAGTCCCCTTCTCACCTCTGTTGACCTTGCCATCTACTTTATTAACAAGACTAATCATATTTATTGAGCACTTACTGTGTTCAGAGTAGTGTACTGAGTACTTGGGAGTGTATGATATAACAATTTAACAGACACATTCCCTGCCCACAACAAGCTTACAGTCTAAAACAATTAGGTGGAAACTCCCCTAAATCCTTCTCACCCCCACATCGACTCTCTCATCCTGTCAGTCATCTCTCTCAGTGTGCTCTCAATATATAATGAGATAATGATAGTAACTGTGGCAATCGTTAAGCACTTACTATATGCAGGAACTGTACTAAGTGCTGGGGCTGGACCCAAGCACATTGGGATGGACACAGTTCCTGTCCCAAATGGGGTTCACAGTCTCACAAGGCTCACAGGTAACTGTCCAACTCGATTATCTTGTATCTACCCCAGTGCTCAGACCACTGTTGGACACATAGTAAGCACTGGAGACATTAGAACCAGAAATATGGGAAGAAACACTCCCTTGCTTGTTTTTACCTCAGGATCAAGTTCCCTTTGGTGGTGAGCAACAGGAGGAACCTGGAGACCCAGCAACCTTTTCCACAAGACAGATTCCTTTTCCCCAAGCTAGTTATGGAAAGGGTGCCGCCTTTGTGCCGTTTTTCAAAATCGAAACGTTTTCCGCAGCCAAACCACCTCACCTTGCCAATTGTTGGGCCGGGAATTCAAGCCAGAGTCTCTTTCCAACCTGATGCAAATCAAGTAACGAGAAAAGCCACTCTGGAGCGCGTTCAGCCCAGGGACGGCTTCTGTTTCTGTGAGGGGAACAAATCTGATGCCTCATTGTTCGACAAAGTAATATTGGCAAATCGGGACCATCCATCCCAGTGGCAATCTTGTCACCAAACCAAAGCCCCGGAGCTAAACCTGGACCAGGCCTCTCAGTGAACAGCTGTGGCCACTCCCACCTCTGTCCCGCACTCTATTAAAGGCATTTGGGGCGAGGAAAGGGGCCCATCTGCAGGGAACGACGTGTCCCCCACTGCAATGGGCCCGGGCTCCCCCAGCCTGTTCCTCACAAAGTCACAAGCTCCACAGCTGTTTTAGAACTCAAGCCCCCAAGGTCTTTGGCTGTTGTGCCTGTTTGTAGAGACACCATATTCAGGGCAGGCCCAGTGGAGACCAACAATGTTGTTCCACCTGCTTAGCGTGGCCCATTTCATAGTCTTCCCCATTGTTTGTTCTCTTGCTGACATGAGGCACCATAATACTGTTATGTTGTACTCTTCCAAGTCCATAGCATAGAGCTCTGCAAACAGTAAGTACTCAATAAATACAAGTGAATCGAAGTGAATAATAGGGGAGCTTCTTGTAGAGGAGTGTGTAAGTAATAATAATCTACAACAATAGTAGTGGTATTTGTTAAGCACTTTCTAAGTGCCAAGCACTGTACTAAGGGCTGGCGTAGATAAAAGATAATCCCGCTCCCTCATGGGGCTGACTGTCTAATAAGAGGGAGAACAGGGATGGAATCCCCATTTTACAGATATTAATGTCTGTCTCCCCCTCTAGAGTGTAAGCTCGCTGTGAGCAGGAAATGTGCCTGTTTATTGTTATACCGTACTCTCCCAAGTGTTCAGTACAATGTTGTGCATGCAGTAAGCGCTCAGTAAATATGATCAAATGAAATACCATCTCTTGAACAGGGATTGAATCCCCATTTTGCAGATGAGATACTTGAGACACAGCAAAGTGATTTGCCCAATGTCACACAGCACTCAGGTGGCAGAGCCAGGATTAGAATCCAGGTCCTCTGATGCCAGGCCTATACCTTTCTTCCACTGAGCCATGTTTCTTCCCTACTGTGCCCTATTTTTAATGTACTGTACCCTATTGTTTAAGCACTTCCTTGCCTAATCACTTTCCTTCTTCCACTTCATGTATGTGATTTTAGTGTCTGCCTCCCCTACTTAAGTATTGGAAAACAGGAGTGAAAATCAGGGGAGTTGGGTTCTAATCTCAATTCTGCCACTTGCCTGCTGTGTGACCTTGGGCAAGTCATTTAACTTCTCTATGCCTCATTTTCCACAACTATAAAATGGGAATTGTGTCCCTTCTGATGATCTCAAAGCCACCACTATGCTTGACACATGGCAAGTGTTAATAAACACAATTGTTTAAAGGCACTTTCCTTGAGCATTCAAATTCTCAAAAAACAAATTAGAATGCATGACGAGAGAGAAAAATAGAACCATATATTTCGGAGTAAGGGAAAAGACTGAGGAGTCAGTATATGAGAGAAGATGAAACAGAAGATAATGGTGACTTGCCACAGTGCAAAAAATGTCACTGCATTCAAACATACACATACAAGTTTTGGGGTGTAAAAACTAATTAATGGAACAAAGAGCAAGAGAACAAATGTAAAGTAGTGATAAAGCAAAAATAAGTGAAATTTTATTCATGCCACCAAGGTTAATTATTATTATAACTAATGTCTGGGCTTAGACAGAATGCCCTGAAACATATAGGAGTGTATTGGTTTATTCAAAGTTAAATCAAACTGGGTGGAAAAAGTCTACCAGAATAGCAACCTCTTTACAATCTGCCCTTTTGTCCCCATCCAAACTCCTGTCATGCTGATCCAAGTACTTATATCCCGCTTTGACTACTGCATTAGCTTCCTCACTGACTTCCCTCCCTCCTGTCTCTCCCCTCTCCAGTCCATACTTCTTTCTGCTGACCTGAATGCTTTTCTAAAAAATAGTTCAGTCCATGACTCCCCATGCCTCAAAAACCTCCAGTGGTTGCCCATCTGCCACACCATCAAACAGAAACTCCTTACCATTGGCTTTAAGGCACTCGATCGGCTCTCCCCTGCTACCCTACCTCTCTGATCTCTTACTACATACAATCCAGGCCATATACTTTGCCCCTCTAATGCCAAGATACTTTCTCTACCTTGATCACATCTATCTCATCGTGGACCCTTCACCCACGTCCTCCCTCTGGCCTGGAACTCCCTCCCCATCCACGTCTGACAGATCACCAATCTCCCCACCTTCAAAGCCATCCTAAAATCACATCTCCTCCAAGAAGCCTTCTCTGACTAATGCATAGAGGAAGCAGTACACATACCCTTCAGAAATCGTTGCTTGAGTATTGCGAATCATAGTGTCAATCTTTACCAATCACTTACTTCCTCTTCTCAGAGGAGCAGCCTGGTTTAGTGGAATGAGTCTGGGCCTGGGAGTCAGAGGATCTGGTCCTAATCCCAGCTCCACTGTTTGACCTAGGGCAAGTCACTTCACTTCGCCTCAGTTTCCTCATCGATAAAATGGGTATTCAATCCTTGTTCTCCCTCCTACTTAAACTGTGAGCCCTATGTAGGGCCTGATGATCTTGTATCTTCCCCAGCGCTTAGTACAGTACTTGGCTAGTCAGGCTCTATCGTAGCAAGGAACAAACAAATATGAAAAAGTATCTTTTCCACAATAAAGAATACCTAATCTACCAAGATAGGCAAACTTTTGGAATTCTTTCCATTTTTGTGTGAAATGACCTCTTCTGATGTACTTAAACCCAAATATTTTGTGTGATGGCATGGGTTTTTCTACCCATGTAGGCTTTCTTTGACCATTTGGCTGAAACATTTCCTCAAATCTGTGTATGTTTGTACAAAAAGTATGTAACAAGTAATGAGATGACTCTCAACATTTGTTTTGGCTAAACCCTCTTAATCATCAGTGGTTCTAGTAGGAGACACAAAAAATAACCCTGGGTTCCATTCTGTCATTTTCTTTCACTGGTCATAGAAGCAGCAATTAGAAAGGTTTTAACCCCGGTTCCATGAAAGCAGATTTCTGGTTTTTATGAGGTATCAATAATAAAGCCAGGGAAAAAACAGATCTTTAAAATGGCCATTCTTCTCTCGATTGTGCTGCTGGATTTGCTCTCTATTTGATGGAGCATAATATGCACCCTGAATAATGTGAGAATTAAATATTGCCTAGATTTTTGGCATTCTCTAGCAGTCAACAGGTTTTTCCTTTTTGCAGAAGAATTGCAATTTTCAAAAGTCTAGATCCAGAATATTTTCCAGGAAGGACCTCTGCCTTAATATTTTCTCTTTTCAGGCTGAGAGTTCTTGTGGTTTTTCTGTTTGCTTTTACCTTCTGCATAGAACAGAAACTTTATCTTTTCAGATGGTTTTATTCATCTAGAAGAATATCCTGGTTTTAATAGTATAATATGAATGGCATCATTTGTCAGCATGCCTTTTAGTATGTCTCTAGGAGAGTTTGAATGATTAGAAATTGGAAAAAAAAACTTGCATTCCTTAATCTGACATCCAGAAGTGGAGTGACATAATTTCATATTACACACCATGTAACTTGTCCCAACTGTTCTAAACAATCATCAGTTTAACAATAATCCAAGTGTTTTAGTAATGTCCAAGAATACAGTTGAGTGATTGTTTCTTTTTTCCCCTAACGTGAGTTAATCAACACTTCTCTTCTTGCCAGCTATCTTGCAAAATGTATTCCTGCCTAGACTTAAGTAATGACCATCTTCATAATTCCTGCCATGTAAAGGGCCCTTTCAAATAAATAAATGAATGACAGATATATACATATGTACTGCAGGTACGGGAGTGAAGATGAATGAAGGAGCAAGTAATAACGGCGCAGAGAGAGTGGGAGAAGGTGAGAGGAAGGCTTAGGGAAGGCTTCTTGGAGGAGCTGTGCCTTCAATTTGTACAATTTGAGGTACAGACCAAAATGCATAAGTGACACCAAAGGAAGGGAGAATGGGGCGAAGGGAGGATTGTGAAGTTAGTCCAGGCAAGGCTTCCTGGAGGAGATATGATTTTGGGTCCCAGTGGAACAGGGACTATGTCTGATTAATCCATCAGTGGTATTTATTGAATGCTTACTATGTGCCAACCACTGTACTAAGCACTTGGGAGAATAGACATGGTCCCTGGTCTGATGATCTTTTATCAATTCCATAACTTAGTCCAATGCTTAGCACACAGTAAGGGCCAAATAAATAATGTCTCTGACTTCTCTTCTGAACACCCCTTCACTTGTGACAACCTCCGCCCTGTGTAAAACCCAAGAGTGACAGTTCATCCTCAGATTTCAAACACCTCCTCTCCTTTTGTGGTTGAGGCACTTGGATTTATGGATCTTGTTGGTCTCCCTTATTTTGAAGGGTTTTTAGATCAGGTACCCCAAATTCTAAAGGTGAAAACAGTTAAAAATGAAATGGTGATCCAATCCTTACCTCCTCACTAGTGCCCCTGTTTCATGCCCCTCCCCTCTTTAGTATGAAAAGTGGCCCACATCATCTTCTTGAAATGCCATTCTGAACACAACCCTCCCCTCCTCAGAAACCTCTTCTCATATCAAGCAAAACCCCCTATTAGCTTCAAGCCTCTCCAGCAGCTGCTCCCTCTTATCTATCCATTGCTTTCTCCCTCTGCCTTCCAGCTCATGCTGTTCACTCCTCCCAAGATAACTTTCTTCCTGTACCACACTCAGGATTCTCCTCCCTTCAACCCAGTGTTCACGCCTGTCCCCCTGCTCCCTCCTCTCAAATCAATAGGCCCATAGTTTTAAGTCCTCTTGAAAACTCTACCTCCTTCAAGAGACGTTAAACCCCCTACCATCCCAGCCATACTATAAACCTAGTCCCCTTAGCCTTCAAGTTCACGTATCTTAATTTAATCACTTCATTTTGTTGATAGTATTTTTATCCCTGCATCTGTTGCATAATTCCAACATGGTCCTGTTGACGATGCTTCAACATCTTTGCCTGTTCTGTACTCCCTTTTAAACGGGGGACAATCAAGTTATTCGGAGCCCTTTGGTAGTAGAATGAGAGATTTCAGCAGCACATGATGGGGTGGATTCTACATAATTATAAACTCCATGGTTATTAGGTTATGAGGTAAATGAAGTGATCATGAAAAGCACTGTAAGCTCCTTGAGGCTGAGAACATGTGCTTACCTCTGTGGCACTTTCAAGCTCTTAGTAGTGTTTAGCCCTCAGTAGACAATCAGTAGATCAAACAGTGACATTTAGTGAGTGCTAACTGTGGGCAGGGCCACAGACTGACTGACTGATAATTGTTCATTTTCTTTAATTCCACTACTTAATTTACATGGAAATCATAGTATGAGATATGCTTTATTTCTGCTCTGCTTGTTTTGATCAGCCCAGCATCGACTCGGGTTGAAAGCTGTCTAAACGGAAGTAGATTTCAAACGTGAACATTATTTACTCATCATTTTATTTCAATTTGGACATATACTACAGTACTTACAGGATTCCTCTGGACATCTCTAACAAAAATGCCAGAGACACTATGTGGGGCTCGCATTCTTAAGTGTGAGGAAGAACAGACATTGAATCCTCATTTTGCAGATGATGAAACTGAGGCACAAAGAAGTAAAACGATTTGCCAGAAGTCACAGAGCAGGCCAGTGGAGGAGCCAGGATTAGAACCCAGGTTCTCTGACTCCCGGACCTGTACACTTTCCACTAGGCAACACTGTTTCTCTGTATAGGTGGCTGCATATTTGAAGGAGCAGTAGAAAGAGTAAAGAACTGCGAGTCAGAAGAACTGGCTTCTAATCCCAACTCCTCCACCTTTTTTTCAATGGTATTTTTTAAGTGTTTACCCTGCACCCAGCACCACACTAAGCATTGGGGTAGATGCAAGCTAATCAGGTTGGACACAGTCCATGTCGCTCATGAGGTTTACAGTCTTAATCCCCATTTTACAGATGAGGTAACTGAGACACAGAGAAGTTAAGTAACTTGGCCAGGGTCACACAGCAGGCAAGGGGCAGAGCTGGGATTAGAGCCCAATTCCTCTGACTCCCAGGGACATACTCCTTTCACTAGGCCATGCAGGCTCCAATTGTATGCTATAAAAAAGTCACTTAACTGCTCTGTGCCTCAGTTTCCTCATCTGTAGAATGGGAATTAAATAATTGATCTGTACTTCACTCTATGCCAGGATTATTTTTCTCTGCATATGTCTTAAATACCTGTTCTCCATCCCTCTTGGACTGGGAATTAGGATACATGTGGAATTAGGATTCTGTTTCATCTGATTGCATTGTATCTTAGTACACAGCTTGGCACATAGTAAGCACTTAAAATTCCAGTTACGATTCTTAGCTGGAGCCACTGAAGTGGATGAGCTTCTCAAGCAAATGAGTTTGAAGGGTGTCACACTTTGAGGCCCACAAATGAATTAGCCAGTTTCTCTGCCCTAGACTGAAAGCTCACTGTGGCTAGGGAACATGTCTAGAAACTGTTGTATTACACCCTCTATAACACTTAGTAGCAGCGTGGCTAGAGAAGCAGCGTGGCTCACTGGAAAGAGCACGGACTTTGGAGTCAGAGGTCATGGGTTCCAACCCCAGCTCTGCCACTTGCCAGCTGTGTGACTTTGGGCAAGTCACTTAACTTCTTGGTGCCTCAGTTCCCTCATCTGTAAAATGGGGATTAAGACTGTGAGCCCCACGTGGGACAACCTGATTCCCCTGTGTCTACCCCAGTGCTTAGAACAGTGCTCGGCACATAGTAAGCGCTTAACAAATACCAACATTATTATTATTATTATTAGCTCTCCAGAGAAGCAGCATGGCTCAGTGGAAAGAGCACGGGCTTTGGAGTCAGAGGTCATGGGTTCGAATCCCAGCTCAGCCACTTGTCAGCTGTGTGACTTTGGGCAAGTCACTTAACTTCTCGGTGCCTCAGTTACCTCATCTGTAAATGGGGATTAAGACTGTGAGCCCCACGTGGGGACAACCTGATTCCCCTGTGTCTACCCAGCACTTAGAACAGTGCTTGGCACATTGTAAGCGGTTAACAAATACCAACATTATTATCACACAATAATTAAGATTAATTGATTAGTTCTCCCTTTGTTATGAGCCTTGATAATGTCTTATAAGAATCAGGCACAGCCTCTCCAGAATCTAAATACACTTGCAAAGGGAGATATATGAGGTCATGGAGGAGAAAATTGCATCTCAATAACTTCAGCTACACCAAGTCTTATTTTCCAAAGGCACTCACCTGCGCCACTGAGAGCTGAGAGACATTCCCTTTCCTTCCCTAGGTCTTCCTTCTCTGAAGAATTACCCAATAAGAGTAAGACATTAAATGCTTTTTACTCCAATTCACCTAAAAAAAAATGACTGAGAAACTTTTTCAACAGGTAGTGTAAAACGGGCTTGGTAAATTAGTTTAGCATCCCGCAATGCCATTTCCATTAGACTGTAATAGGTTTGACCACTGGGGACAACCTTTGCTGAAAGAGGAAGGAAAAAATGGGGCTTTCTGTGCCCTTTTCATCTCAGCAGGGTGACCCTCTTTGAAATCAGTAGTCAGAGCCGGCTGTTAACCAGAGATTAAGCTCTGACAATCAGGTGACTGGTCAATACCGCCCAGGCCTAAGGACACCATTTCTCTCCTTATCATCGAGCTCCTGGAGTCATTAAAAATTGGTCCTTCCTGTTTAACCTGTGGGCTGACATCCCAAGCTAAGCAAACTGCTGGAGCTTGGTAAGTGAAATGATCAGATGATGTACAGAAACCCAATTGAGTGTGCATTACTGCTTCTTCCGGATTAACCAAGTAATTTTTCATTTGGAAGAGCCAGAAGAGAGAGATGGGAGAACAGTTTTTACCACATGGAAACAAATGAATTACTTCCTCTCCAATTCAACCTCTTCGGTGTAGAGTGTAATTATTATGTCCATGAATTCCATGAGCATCACTTTAAATTGCTTGGAAAATATTTTCCTGGGAGAAGAAGGAAAAGGTGAGGATAGCTAATTTCAATGAGAGAATCAAAATTTGCCTCCTTTATACCTTGGTCACCTTCTGGTAATAGTGAGCCCTTCCTGAGTCCAGCCATGCTTGGATGAAAATGAAAAGTGAAGGAAGAGAATTCTACTGGAGTAGGTTTACCCCTCCCCACACCTACCTCTCGTTCTGGACTGGAATGTCCTTTTTCATATCCGACAGACAATCACCTCCCTCCCACCTTCAAAGCCTTATTGAAGCACATCTCCAAGAGGCTTTCCCTAAGCCCTCATTTCTTCTCTCCCTTGCTCTTCGGCATCACCTGACATGCTCCCTTTACTCAACCCCCCACCTCCAGCCCCACAGCAGTTATGTAAACATATTTAATTATTTATATTATTGTCTGTCTCCCCTCTGGACTTAAGTTTGTCGTGGGCAGGGAATGTGTCTTCTAGATTATCAAAAACACCTAGTACAGTGCTCTGCACCCAGTAAGTGTGCAATAAATACAATTGATTGATTGAGTACAATTTAGAGACACCCAGCCCCCTGCAGGATATGAACCGTCTGCATAAGTGATTTCCAGTAATTGGGTTTCTGGACAAAGTGGCATTTCTAAAGCTTGGTACACTTCTTTTGCTCCCAGAGTGACATTTGGTGCAACATCCATTTCATTATGGGATACTGACCACATAGTTCTTTCCAAAGCCTTAATAAAATGGTACCCATGCATGAAATAGAGGGACACTGCAAACATACCAGTAGGGTAGGTAGGAGAACAAAGGTATAAGTTCAGCATTTTTATTAACTGCCTCCTGTGGGTCGAGCACTCTTACTAAGCACTTGGAAGAGTGCAGTGGAGCAGAAAACATGATCCTTTACCTGGGGAGGTCATTTTTGGGAATTTAGTCATTCGGAGTTTTTTGTAGCAGCTGACTGCTAGGTGGCTTCAATAGAGCTGTGTAAACAAGGTGACATCTTCCCTAGGTTGTGTTTGCACTTGGCAAGTGTTGTGATAATGAATCAGAGGCCTGGAGATCAGAGCCAGCTCTGGCTTGTGTTGTGCTTTCAGTTGTTGAGAGTGAATTTTAACCAGACCCTCTGCCCTACTGGGAAAGAGCTGGGCTTCGGAGTCAGGGGTCATGGTTCGACTCCTGGCTCGGCCACTTGTCAGCTGTGTGACTGTGGGCAAGTCAACAACTTCTCTGTGCCTCAGTTACCTCATTTGTAAAATGGGGATTATGTTGATCTCAACGTGGGACAACCTGATGACCCTGTATCTCCCCCAGCGCTTAGAACAGTGCCCTGCACATAGTAAGCGCTTGACAATACAAATACCAACATTAAATTACTGCTTCATGTTTAGACTGTGACCTGTGATTGGGCAGGGATTGTCTCTATCTGTTGCGGAATTGTTCATTTCAAGCACTTAGTACAGTGCTCTGCACATAGTAAGCACTCAATAAATACTATTGAATGAATGAATGACATGAACAATCAATCGATCAATGGACTGCATTTATTGAGTGCTTACTGTTGTGCAGGGCACTGTACTAAGCAGACACATCCCCTGACTACAACCAACAGTCCCTCCACCAACCCTGAGCCAAATGCAGACTGTAAAAAAATCTCCAGGTTCAATCTTGGAAATTAAAGACTTTCCTCTCCCAAATGCAATAGCACAATTTTCATATCTGGACAGGGCTGTAAGAAATCAAACTGAGGAATTTTCATACTGTATATGCCTGAGCAACATCCATTTCATAGTTTCCTCGACCCTGCCCGCAAACACTGGTATCATGTTTCATCTTGCTGATGCTATAGCGTGACCGCATCACCTCACTGTCTGACTGATGAGACCCTCAGGTCGTATCTCCTGCTGTTTCCTCTCTAATGTGTTGAAGCCGACTGAATGCGTAGATTTATTTTCTTTTCAGTAGAGTCTTCATGAATTAGAAAATTCTATCAGTTTCTAATGTGAAGACTCCTTGAGCACTAACAAGTTACCTTTAACAAAGATAAAAGAGGGAGAAAGATGGTTTAGGACAGTCCAACGATATCTGTATATTAAAGTTGGCAGATATGATCCCTGCCCACTAAGAGCTTACAGTATACAGGGGAACAGATATATTGAAATAGAGTAGGGATAGGGGAAATAGTAGAGTATGAAGTATTTACATGACTATTGTAGGGTTGGAGTGGATATCAAAATGCTTAAGCAATCCACATCCAAATCCATAGTCCACACAGAAGGGAAATTAAATCAATCGTATTAATTGAACATTTACTATATGCTGAGCACTGTACTAAGTACTTAGGAGAGTTCCCTAGACAGACTTAATAGACATATTGCCTACCCAAATGAGCTCACAGTTTAGAGGGAAGACAGACTGACATTGATAATATGAACTTGAACAGATTTTATGGACACAAAGCATACTGGGATAATCAGGGGTACGAGGGAATTGATCATTAGGTAATTTTGTGATAACTAAACAGAAATGCTATATTATTGGTATATTATAAATCATTAATATATGCACAAATAAATTTAAATAAATGACCCTGCCCCACATCTTAAAAAAAATGAATCTAACACACTGATTGAAAGAGTAACGAGAATGATGTTGAATCAAATGGATCTGGTTCTCAAAAACATCTAGTGAATAGCAAGAATCATCCCTGAATGCTAGAGTTCAGTGAAAGAGTTGAACGAAACCCAAATTAAACAAATGAAGGAAGATGAACGTGGGGCTTCTTTTCAAATGGCTGAAGCATTCATCCTGGATTTTTCAGTTGATCAGTCTCAATCTGCAGCTATTACTTACAGCTTAATCTTCTGGTTGCCATGACTACAGGTGGACCATAACTCAGAGATGGTTACTCCGTCCCTTGAGGTCAACGTCCTCTATCCAGAAGAATGGAAATAGCTATAATACAAACGAAACATCCTCTTCCCCTCTTTTCTATCTATTAAAGCAGGGGGGTTGCATACTTTTAGAGAACTTGAATCTCCTTCAGTCTCTAGATTTCATTTGAAATTTAATTCCACTTTTCCTCATATTCTTATGCCTCCTTTCCAACCCTGCAGCCCAGGGAACAACAGTGCCAGACCTGCAGCAGTAAAGTTACCCTGGCAGTCCTTCCACCAGCCCTGGCTCCCTAGAGTTTGTGTCTCTTGGGCTGCAAACTTGCTTGAATCCAGAGAGTCATGAACTTCATTCAAGTAATCAGTGTCATTAGCACCGGTTTTATTTTTCTTCATCAAGGAGCTCAGCAGGAAGTAGCCAGAAGTAGCGGGACTAAGACCTCTTCTGGGAAATACCTCAGCTTAGGAGGAAGAGCATGCGACTGGAAATCAGAAGACCCAGGTTCTACTCCACTCTATTCTTATTTCACGTGCTCAATTATTAGGGTGTTGTTTTTTTTTTTTTAGAAAAAGAGAAGGATCTATAATAGTTCTCCAGACACTTGAGGCTGAATTTCATTCTAGGCATATTGATCATAGCAACTTATCTGTAAACTCTATGCTGCTTTTATAAAAGAAAAAATAAATTCTGGGAGGTAGTGTTGCCAAGTAGAAAAAGCATGGATCTGGGAGTCTTTCAGACTGTAAGCCCATTGTGGGCAGGGACTGTCACTCTTTATTGCTGCATTGTACTTTCCAAGCATTTATTACAGTGCTCTGCACAAACTAAGTGCTCAATAAACGTGATTGAATGAATTAATGAATGAGTCAGAAAACCAGGGTTCTAATCCCAGGTCTGCCAGTGGCTAGGTGTGCCATTTGATTGCTCTGTGCCTCAAGTTTCCTCATCTGTAAAATAAGGATGACATTCTCCCACCTTTTAAATATGAGCCCCGTGGGGATTATATCTTAATAATGACAATAATTGTGACATCTGTTAAGCACTTGTTATGTGCCAGGCACTATACTAAGTGCTGGGGTGGATACAAGGAAATCAGCTTGGACACAGTCCTTGTCCCACATGGGGTTCACAGTCTCAATCCCCATTTTACAGATGAGGTAACAGAGGCAAAGAGAAATGAAGCGATTTACCCAAGTCTACACAGCTGACAGGTGGCGGAGCAGGAATTAGAACCCATGACCTTCTGACTCCCAGGCCGGTCCTCTACCCACTATTCCACGCTGCTTCTCCATGGTGCTCCTAACTTAATACTGAAATTATGACTATGCAACTTTACTCCCATTGACAATATAGCGTGTAATACATTGCTCTGCACACAGTAAGTGCTCAATAAATATGATTGAATGAATGAATGAATGAAAAAAATGCCCTGATGTGGAAAAGATTAGTGCATTTAAGAGCACAGGCTGCAGTTTTGACACCTATTAACCTCACAGCTGAGCATTTCTGAAACTATTTCTATCAGATGGACTCTGTTGCACTGTGGGGTTGTTTGGAATCCAAGCATTTATTTGCTGTGGAGCTCTCCACTAACATCAACAGCCAGCTTGCTTTGTGACTGGGTAGAGGCATCAAGTAAGCCTGCCACAAGCAATGCTTTATTCTAAGTCACCTTCGATTAAAAGATCTACCTCAGTAAAGCAGGGCAGTGGATCCTTGTGGTGGTTATTGCAAAATCCTTACTATGGACCCTCACTCTTCTGGAGCTTCTCTGATTTTACTTTTCCACAGCTTAGCCGCGAACCACCAGTGACCTGTGAGGCAACCTGACTTCACATATTAAGACCCTCAATTCTGGAGAAAGATAGGACAGTGAACTAATACGCATTTGGAGGGAGAAAAGGCCTAGGGGATAGTCTTTTCAAACTTTCTATTTAGAGAAAATGGTTTGAAGTGGCTACCGCCATTACATCTCCGACTCACTAGGAATTCTGCTCTGGACACAGTGGGCCAAACCGACCCCGGGGGAGATCAAACGGCAGAGCCGGTATATTTCATCTGTGTTAGTTCTATAGAAGAGATGCACTCAAATATTTAGGTCCTTCCACCCTGTCACTGGGCGTGCAGGGTACGCTTCATCACACAGGCCGCAGCTGATTTGACTGCCATGAAGGTACAAAGGGAGAGAGGCTATCAGAGTTATATCTCTGCCACTCAGGGAATACTACTGCCTTGAAGTCAATGAACAGATAGCTCATTTTGATTCATGCTCAGCAATGTCCCTTTTGGCTTCAAAAAAGAATCTCTCATAGGATGTCAAATTCAAAGGGAAATAAACCCCCTGGGGCCACTTTTCAGATCCTTCTAGCAATTCCATGCCGCTTTCTTTCTTTTTTCATTTTAAAATGGTATTTGTTAAGGGCTTACGTTGTGCCAGGCACTGTAGTAAGTGCTGGGATAGATACAAGATAATTGGGTTGGACTTAGGCCACATCCCACATGAGACTCACTGTCTTAATCCCCATTTTAGAGATGAAGCACAGAGGAAGTGAAATGACTTGCCCAAGGTCACACACCAACCTTCTCACTGAGCTTAATTCTCATCTCTTCCACCACTAGACTTTTGTTCATGCCCTCGCTCCTGCCTGGAATCAATCACTCAGTCAGTCAGTTTTTTGAGTGCTTACTGTGTTCAGAGCACTGTAATAAGCACAGGAGAGAGTACAATATCACGGAGCTGGTAGACACATCCCCTGCCAAGTACCTCTCTCTTCAAATCCTACAGAACACTCCTTTAAAGTCCCCCCCGGAAATTATATCTCCTCCAGGAGGCCTTCCCAGATTTTTCACCTCCCCACCTATTTCCCCTCCTGCCACTCCAGCACTTCCAAATCACCTAAGAACTCACTCTCACCCCAAACTACTTATATACATATCTTTCAACTTTCTCCTATCTGTAATTTATGTTTGTGTCAGTCTCCCCTGCTAAATTTTAAACTCCTCGAGGCAAGGATCACATGTACTAATTCTAGTCTACTCTTCCAAGTGCTTATTACAGTGTTCTGTAAATACTACTGGCTGATTATGAAATTTGTTTTGTTCAAATATTGACTTGCCCATTTTCTCCTTGTACCATCATGAAAACATTAGTGTGCTACTTTCTTCTATTGGTTCTGAACATGAAGCTCTACTGTCTGTATGTGTTGGTTGTTTTTTTTTTTTCAGACATCCTGTCTTTCTTTAGGTAATATTCATTCCCTGAATTTAAACTGGTCTATGCCATTTCCTCTTTCCTCTATTCTGCCTCTCATTGTTTCCCTATGGGCACCTCTTCATTTCCATAAAGTAATCCCATTCCCTAAATTTCACTGCAGTTTTTCTAGAACTTTCTGCTCTTTTCTTGTATTGTGAGGTGGTCACTTTTTTCACCAATTTCCCGAAGTTTGAAGCAGAGTTCGTGTTTATTTGGCTTCCTCTGTTAATCTTAATATATCTTCCTTCCATGCTTCCCCAATTTTTCTGATGTAAATTTCAGCCTCTAACACTGAATATTCTAAAAAAAAAAATCTTTCACTTTAGATTCCACATTGTTGATAGTTTCATGAAAGCAGTTTTTAATCTCTGTGACATGTTCTCCTTCTCCCTTCATCTAAAAGTGTGTTCTCTAATACTGCCATACTGAGTTAGGAAAAAATCACTCCTTCATAAAGTGTCCAAATATTTGTCTCATATGTGACTTTCTGGCATGAGTCTCATCTATAACACGGTCTCCTCCAAACATTGCTTTTTTTTGGTAACTTGTAGGAGGAGACCACCTCTAGAAACAGCTTTTTCCTTCATGCTTTGTTAAAGTGTACCCATTTGAGGTACAATAGCATTCATGATCCAGTTAAAATTACCAAGCTCTTATATAAGCCCATGCTCTGCAAGAGAGAGAGAAACGTTTCATGTATTATATTATTTATCAAGTGCTTATTATGTGTCAAAGCAGTTATGCAACATTCTTAGGTAGATTCAGATCCAAGACAGTCCCTGTCACACATGAGGATCACAATCTAAGAGGAAACGAGAGCAGGTATTATTACAGGTGAGGTCCAGAGATGTTAAGTGACTTGCCCTAGGTCACACAGCATATCAGTGGGGCCAAATCAGATCACTCGGCTTCTAGTTACATGACTTTTCCACTAAAGCCACACTGCTTCATATGTAGCATCTTTGCCCATAACCAATATGCTTCCATCAAGTCTTTTTTTGAGAAGCAGCATGGCTCAATGGAAATAGCATGGACTTGGGAGTCAGGGGTCATGGGTTCTAATCCCAGCTCTGTAGTTTGTCAGCTGTGTGACTTTGGGCAAGTCACTTAACTTATCTGTGCCTCAGTGACCTCATCTGTAAAATGGGGATTAAGACTATGAGCCCCAGTGGGACAACCTGATTACCTTGTATCTACTACAGCACTTAGAACAGTGCTTGGCACATAATAAGCACTTAACAAATGCCATCATTATTATTATTATATAGTAGGCAGTTAACAAATATCTCAATTATTTCAAGTAAATCTTTACTCTTTCAGGGACAAAGACCTTGTTACTGATTTCTATTTCAACTTTTCATCTTCCTTCTGAACTTCCTTTCCCAGTCTTCACTTTTTCTCTATGATTTAATGAATTCTTTGCTGATCTCACCTTTGACTACTTGTGTTTTATTTTGTCCCTAATTCTTTTCTTCTTGTGCCTTTCTTCTGGAAGACTTTGAGAAATATCTATTTTGTTGATCTGTGTTGTCTCTAGTTCCCACCTCTCCCCCACCCCCCAATTATTTTCTTTTCACTCTAGTAAATGGAATGTGTATGTACTCCTGTATCTCTTCCAGTATCTATCATCACCAAAGCTTGTGTAGAATGTTATTTCTCTATTGTGTCTGAGGGAAGCAGCATGGGGTAATGGATAGAGCATGGACCTGGGAGTCAAAAGGTCACAGGTCCTAATCCCAGCTCTGCCACTTGCCTGTTGTGTAGCCGTGGGCAAATCACTTCACTGCTCTGTGCTTCATTTATTGTTCAGTATTCTTAACTATAAAATGGGGATTCAATTCCTTTTCTATCTTCTTAGAAATTGAGCCCCAAGTGGATAGGAAATGTGTCCAACCTGATTAGCTTCCATCTATCCAGCTCTTACAACAGTGCATGGCAAATAGTAAATGCTTAACCAATATAATAATTGTAATAATAGTACTAATAATAATAGAAACTATTTCAAGTTTTGCACAATATATAATCTAGGTCTTGTTTCTCTACACCTTCTTGACTTGCCTTCAATTTCTCCATCTCCTTATAGGAGGACATAACACCCTCAACTCTCTCCTTTGCCACCCTAGACTTCCATCTTGCATCTCTCAGTTTGGGGAGTGAAACCACATATCAGTACCTTCTACCAGGAAGTCAGATAGCTTTGTTCCCATCAATTCACTATTTACAAAATGTGTGGAAAATTGAGCCACTGAACAAATACAAACATTTTGAAAGCATGTAATTACATACTGTTTCTGAAATGTGCTATTTGTATATAACTGACAGTAGCAATTATTGGTAAGATATCATTTAAATAAAAGCCAATTCACCAATATGTTTTGTTCAAGAAAGTCCTATTCCTGTAGGGGAATATTTGACTGATTAGTCTTTAATGGCAGTTAGCAGGAATTTGTGCTCTTGTTCCAAAGTTATGTTCTAGGAGTTTCAAGCCTCCTACCAAAGTAAAAGCTAAATTGCCATCTTGACATTTCGACTTCTCTTTAAATACATATGTGATGAGCTATTCCGACATGAGCTGTATTGTTCTCAGCAGCTTTCTGTGGCTTAAATGATGCACTGGCTTACCACTTTTAAAATACTGGAAATAATAAACCAGAAAGTGCCTTATCAAGCTTTCCAGAACACCCGCAAGGAAATCATTTTGCTTTGTGGGAAAGAGCATACATTTTCATAAGACCTCCTTGACATTGCCACTTCTCTATCATTACGTGAATTTCTTTCTAAGATTCCTCATGTGTGAGCTCTCCAATGAGAAACCTAAGTGGAGAACTGATTGACATAATTATCCAGATAATTCTCAAAATCCCATTTTCCCTGATATAACAAAAGAGCACAAAAAATTCCATGACTGGATCAGACCAGTAATCCTGTCGGCCCAATATCCAGGATTCTAGGAGTAACTAGGAGTTGATTCTCTCATTTGAGGCCCTCATATTTCCTCTCTTCATCCCTAGCATCCTCTCCAGTAACATTCTAGTAACCACAGATGGATTGATCCAAACCCCACCAATCAATCCACCAAGCATTGGTATTTTTTGTGTGTGTATTCAGTAGAGAGCACTGTACTAAAGTGCTTGGGAAGGTACAATCCAAGAAATTGGAAGATGCAATCCTTGCCCACTAGGGGTTACAGTCTACAGGGAGAGAAAGGCAATGAAATAAATTACAGATAGGGGAAATAATAGAAGGTAAGTCTATGTACATAAATGCTGTGGGACTGGGTATCAAAGTGCTTAAAGGGGTTCAGAGCCTCAAGCACAGGGATAGGGATGGGTAGGCAAATGGGGTGAATGAAGACTTAGCCACCCTGAAACTAGTGAATTTTTGTCCAGAACAATTTCCATGGCATCTGCTTACCACAGCTATGTTCAAAAGTCATTCCTTTTGATGTTTGGATTCACCACTCGCTAGCTTTGTTGGGTGTTTACCCATCCTGTCACTGGATCTGATGAACAAACACATGTAGTTGCCCTCCCACCACTATTCCTTGACTTTGAAGACATTTTTTAATATCCATAACAGGTTTTCATCTTTCCAAACTGAAGAGTCCTCACTTTACAGTGTATCCTCCAACAGACAGTCCCTCTGTCTGATAGTCTTAGTTGCTCCATTTTCCAGCCTGTCTTAATGATGTGATGACCAGAACTAAGCACAGTATTCCAGGATTGGCCATTCCACGAATTTTACCCTGATAATTGCCTCTATTTTCCACTTTACTATGTCACTTTACTACTGAGCCTGATTCTCTCAGAGACCAAGCCACCTCCTGGTTGTGAGACATTTGTAGAAGCTATATCAATGCTTTCAGAACACCCTGCTATAATTTAGTAAGTTACTGCCTCAATGTTAAGACAGCACGTGATCTGGAGATGAAATTACAATACCATTTTGAACTCAGCATGGAACATTCAATGTTTTGACTGGTTTAATATGGTGCATAACACCAATTTTCATTGCTCTGTTTCTTCTTATGCCCTTTGTATTTTACGTATATGTCCTTGAAGGCATCAAAATTTTGGTGTTTGCAATGTTGGCTATATTCCATCTGTGTGTTTTCTGCTTTCCCTGTGCACTTTTAGTGAAACTGAAACTGAGCCACCTCAATGGAAAAATTAAACCTCCGCTTACACAAGTCAACCCTTGGCAACCAATTTGGCTACTGATGCTAATAATTAGCTATAGTATTTATTAGGCATTTACTCTGTGCCAATCAATGGTATGTATTGAGCACTTATCCATATTATAATGTGAAAGTGATTATATCCAAAGCACAATCACAACCCATAACAATCAACTGGGTTACCAGTACTAATAATTCACTATAGTATTTATTGGGCATTGATTCTCTGCCAACCAATTAATCAATCAAGGGTATTGAGTGCTTACTGTGTGCAGAGCACTGTACTAAATGATTGAGAGAGTACAATACTACAAAGCTGGTAGACATCTTCCCTGCCCACCACGAGTTTACAGTCTAGAGAGGTAGGGAGATAGTAGCCCTATGCTAAGTCCTGTAGTATATGCTAAACATTCAGATCAGACCCCAACCCTGTCCCACATGGGGTTCATTAAGGTCTAAGATCAGTACAGATTTTCTACATCTGTCACTAAAGGGCACCTTGGTCCCATGGGAGCCAAGGGTTCCCATCACAATAGATAAGAATGCTACCTCTGCCGTGATATTATGGTGGTTTCAGGAAATCGCTGCTGTTCTTTACAATTTTCTATTTCTTCACTGGGAAGATATTGATTTAGCTGACAGCTTTTTCGTCTTCTCTTAATCAGACAAAACAGCATAGTTACATGAACTAGATGGTTGAGAGAGAGAAAGAGAGAGCGAGCTGCCAAAAGGGTCAAACAGAGCATCTCAGAGAGATGAGAAACAGAGAGTTTTTCTTGAGATTTAACTGACTTGGTGGTTTGATTGCTGTTTCCTGCTGAGTTCCAGAGGCTGGTGATTCTATCCCTGGGATGTTCCTTCTCATACGCAGCCTCAAAAACCTTCAAGGTTTGTCACATCTGCCTGTAGTCAATGCCCCATCCTGAGGCTCGTGGCAATGTATTTATTTCAAGCAATTTATTTATTTTATGACATCCTCAGGTAACACTGCCCCTTCTCGGTCAGTCCTTCACTGAGATGGCTATTTCACAATATGGGAAACTATCCCTCATAAAACATAGCAATAGGTACAAGTTCTGTGTGACTGAGTTTCATTATCTCCTGTCAGTGGAAAAGAGAAGGATCAACTGACCTGTCTCCAAGAAGCACCATTAAAAATCACTGTCAGCTAACATTTATTGAATGCCACTGTGTGGATGCTCTCAGAATAGAAGCAGATACATTTTCAGGTCCGTACCTAGTGACTCTGCGGTAATGAGTAAAAAATACAACCCGAACATGTTCAGGAAGGTCACAGACCCTTTTAGAGATTTACAGCTTCAAGTACTGGCCTTGATACCTGTTTCCTGCGTGGCTTTGGGCAAGTCATTTAACTTCCCCAAGCCTCAGTTTACCCAGCTGTAAACTGGGGGTAATAATGCCTGAATCCTACCTTGCAGGAGTGTTGCGAGGAATAAATAACTAAATAATGTAAGGCGCTTTGGTAAAAAAACACCACCAAGGAATGCAGGTATAAGCACTTAGTACAGTGCTCTGCCCAGTAAGCTCAATAATTACAATTGAATGAAGGAATGAACTCCAGATTCCAAGCTTGAATTGAATTGCACTAATTTCCAAAATCAAGAAAATCCAGGCTCTGGGAGAGAAGCAACATGGCCTAGAGGATAAAGCACAGGCCTGGGAGTCAAAAGGCCCTAGGTTCTAATCCTGGCTCCTCCACTTAATAATAATAATAATGCTGGTATTTGTTAAGCGCTTACTATGTGCCGAGCACTGTTCTAAGCGCTGGGGTAGACATAGGGGAATCAGGTTGTCCCACGTGGGGCTCACAGTCTTAATCCCCATTTTACAGATGAGGGAACTGAGGCACAGAGAAGTTAAGTGACTTGCCCACAGTCACACAGCCGACAAGTGGCAGAGCTGGGATTCGAACTCATGAACTCTGACTCCAAAGCCCATGCTCTTTCCACTGAGACTGTGTGACCTCAGTCAAGTCGCTTCACTTCTCTGTGCCTCAGTTCCCTCATCCACAAACTGGGGATTAAGACTGTGAGCCCCGTGTGGGACAGGGAATGTGTCCAACCTGACTGGCTTGTGTCTACCCAAGCACTTGATACAGTGTCTGGCACATAGTAAGCACATAGCAAATACCACTATTATCATTATTTTTATTATTGGATAACCAATAGTATAATAGGCTAGAACTTAATGTTGACTTTATGTGTATATTTCACTCAAATATTGCAAATTTTACAGCTTAGCTGAGATTCTGTAATTGGTAGAAACAATAGAAATGTCCTAGAGGTTGGTTTTCATGAAAACAGCTTTTATGAGGGTTTTTTTTTTCAGAACAGAATCTGTTATTTGATATAACTCTTTTTTCTTGGTATTCATTCCTTTTGTCACCATTTATTCCAAGTCTCCTGTGAGGTTTTGACAGAAAATTTTCCCCTGGGGGAGGAAAATCAGCTTTATTAAAAAGCTCACTTAGAATTTTACCTCTTTCACTGCCCAAAACAGATTTACAGGCACAAAGCAAGGTAGCTGAATCCTTAAAATACAAAATTTGATATCCTTCATAATAATATATCTCCCCTTCTAGACTGTAAATTTGTTGAGGGCAGGGAACGTGTCTGCTAATTCAGTTATATTGTACTCTCCCAAGTACTTAGAACAGTACTCAATAAATATGATTGATTAATAGATTAAAATACAGTATTTTGGAATGAGTGATCTTTCTTTCAGTGGGAAATTCCCAATTTGAACACATGGCCAGGATTTTTCTCTGGAATGATTTTTTTTTTTTCCTTTGGAAGTTCTCATTCAGGATCCTGAAAGTATTGTATTTAAACCATTATATCATGATTCTTTTATGCGTGATTCAGTCCACTGCCAAGCCACTCACTGACTATTGATGCATCAAATCACTAAATAGAGGAAGATTTTCCGAGCTTGTTTTCTACTGTTGCACATGAGTTAATATGAGTCCAGTTGTCCCTAGACATAGCCATGGCAGTGGGAAGTTGCATTATTGATGAATCGTTTGTATTTATTGATTACTGTGTGCAGAGCACTGTTTGGGAGAGTACAGTGTAACAGAGTTAATAGAAATGTTCCCTGCACATAGGGAGCTTAGCGTCTAGTTGGGGAGACTGACATTAAAACGAATTACAGATATATATATAAACTCTCTGGGGCTGAGGGTGGGGTGAATAAAGGGTACATATCCAAGTACAAGCATGAAGCAGAAGGGAGATGGAGTAGAGGAAGTGAGAGCTTACTCAGGGAAGGCGTCTTGGAAGAGATGTGATTTTATTGAGGCTTTGAAGGTGGGGAAAGTAATGGATATAAAACTCATTGTGGGCAGGGAACATGCCTAATAACTTCGTTGTATTGTACTCTCCCAAATGCATAAAATGTGCTCTGCACATAGTAAGCAGTCAATAAATACCACAGTTTGATATGAAGGGGGATGGGGTTCCAGGCCAGAGGCAGGATGTGGGGTCAGTGGTGAGATACGTGAGATGGAGGTACAGTGAGTAGGTTGGCATTAGAGGAGCCAAGTGTGTGGACTGGGTTGTAGTAGGAAAGCAGCAAGGTAAGATAGGAGGGGGCAAGGAGACTGAGTGCTTTAAAGGCAATGTTAAAGAGTTTCTGTTTGAAGAGAAGGCAGAAGGGCAAACGCTGAGATTCTTGAGGAGTAGGGAAACATGGACTCCACATTTTTTAGAAAAATGACCCTGGCAGCCTAGGTCAGTATGACCTAGAGTTGAGAGAGATGGGTGGCCGGGAGGACAGCAGGAAGCTGATGCGGTAGTTAAGGTGGGATAAGAGAAATGCTTGGATCAATGTGAAAGCAGTGCATTAGCATGTTGAATGCCACTGTTGGTTCCTGAAAGAGAAGAAGCAACTTTGAAAGGTGTCTGACTCAATCCCAGGAAGACAAATCCCAATTCCTTTCTGCTGTTGGATAAAGCATACTTTTCTTGCAGCCTAGAATGCCCTGCCCACCCAAATCCATCCGGCTGCAGCCTTCACCATCTTCAC